>NC_136929.1:17675207-18275207 GCF_949752795.1 Hyperoodon ampullatus | reverse complement strand
TCCATTGTCATTTGTTTCTAAGTATTTCTTAATTTCCTCTTTGATTTCTTCAGTGATCACTTCATTATTGAGTAGTGTATTGTTTAGCCTCCATGTGTTTGTATTTTTTACAGATCTTTTCCTGTAATTGATGTCTAGTCTCATAGCATTGTGGTCGGAAAAGATACTTGATACAATTTCAATTTTCTTAAATTTACCAAGGCTTGATTTGTGACCCAAGATATGATCTATCCTGGAGAATGTTCCATGAGCACTTGAGAAAAATGTGTATTCTGTTGTTTTTGGGTGGAATGTCCTATAAATATCAATTAAGTCCATCTTGTTTAATGTATCATTTAAAGCTTGTGTTTCCTTATTTATTTTCATTTTGGAGGATCTGTCCATTGGTGAAAGTGGGGTGTTAAAGTCCCCTACTATGATTGTGTTACTGTCGATTTCCCCTTTTATGGCTGTTAGTATTTGCCTTATGTATTGAGGTGCTCCTATGTTGGGTGCATAAATATTTACAATTGTTATATCTTCTTCTTGGATCGATCCCTTTATCGTTATGTAGTGTCCTTCTTTGTCTCTTCTAATAGTCTTTATTTTAAAGTCTATTTTGTCTGATATAAGAATTGCTACTCCAGCTTTCTTTTGATTTCCATTTGCATGGAATATCTTTTTCCATCCCCTTACTTTCAATCTGTATGTGTCTCTAGGTCTGAAGTGGGTCTCTTGTAGACAGCATATATATGGGTCTTGTTTTGTATGCATTCAGCCACTCTGTGTCTTTTGGTGGGAGCATTTAGTCCATTTACATTTAAGGTAATTATTGATATGTATGTTCCTATTCCCATTTCCTTAATGGCTTTGGGTTCGTTATTGTAGGTATAGTCCTTCTGTTGTGTTTCTTGCCTAGAGAAGTTCCTTTAGCATTTGTTGTAAAGCTGGTTTGGTGGTGCTGAACTCTCTCAGCTTTTGCTTGTCTGTAAAGGTTTTAATTTCTCCATCAAATCTGAATGAGATCCTTGCTGGGTAGAGTAATCTTGGTTGCAGGTTTCTCTCCTTCATCACTTTAATTATGTCCTGCCACTCCCTTCTGGCTTGTAGAGTTTCTGCTGAGAGATCAGCTGTTAACCTGATGGGGATTCCCTTGTGTGTAATTTGTTGTTTTTCCCTTGCTGCTTTTAATATGATTTCTTTGTGTTTAATTTTTGACAGTTTGATTAATATGTGTCTTGGCGTATTTCTTCTTGGATTTATTCTGTATGGGACTCTGTGTGCCTCCTGGACTTGATTAACTATTTCCTTTCCCATATTAGGGAAGTTTTCAACTATAATCTCTTCAAATATTTTCTCAGTCCCTTTCTTTTTCTCTTCTTCTTCTGGAACCCCTATAATTCGAATGTTGGTGCGTTTAATGTTGTCCCAGAGGTCTCTGAGACTGTCCTCTGTTCTTTTCATTCTTTTTTCTTTATTTTTCTCTGCATCAGTTATTTCCACTATTTTATCTTCCACCTCACTTATCCGTTCTTCTGCCTCAGTTATTCTGCTATTGATCCCATCTAGAGTATTTTTCATTTCATTTATTGTGTTTTTAATCGATGCTTGATTCATCTTTAGTTCTTCTAGGTCCTTGTTAACTGTTTCTTGCATATTGTCTATTCTATTTCCAAGATTTTGGATCTGGGAAATAGAATCTTGGATCAGCTTTACTATCATTATTCTGAATTCTTTTTCAGGTAGACTGCCTATTACCTCTTCATTTGTTAGGTCTGGTAGGTTTTTATCTTGCTCCTTCACCTGCTGTGTGTTTTTCTGCTTTCTCATTTTGCTTATGTTACTGTGTTTGGGGTCTCCTTTTTGCAGGCTGCAGATTCGTAGTTCCCGTTGTTTTTGGTGTCTGTCCCCCGTGGCTAAGGTTGTTTCAGTAGGTTGTGTAGGCTTCCTGGTGGGGGGGACTAATGCCTGTGTTCTGGTGGTTGAAGCTCGATCTTGTCTTTCTGGTGGACAGGTCCACGTCTGGTGGTGTGTTTTGGGGTGCCTGTGGCCTTATTATGTTTTTAGGTATCCTCTCTGCTAATGGGTGGGGTTGTGTTCCTGCCTTGCTAGTTGCTTGGCATAGGGTGACCAGCACTGTAGCTTGCTGGTCGTTGAGTGAAGCTGGGTGCTGGTGTTGAGATGGAGATCCCTGGGAGATTTTCGCTGCTTGATATTATGTGGAGCTGGGAGGTCTCTTGTGGACCCGTGTCCTGAAGTTGGCTCTCCCACTTCAGAGGCACAGCACTAACTCCTGGCTGCAGCACCAAGAGCCTTTCATCCACCCGGCTCAGAATAACAGTGAGAAAAAGTAGAAAGAAATAATTAGTAGAAGAAAGAAAGAGAGATTGAAAGAAAGGAAGAAGGGAAGTAAGGAAGGAAGGAAGGAAGAAAGAAAGAAAGGAGGGAGGGAGGAAGGATGGAAAGAAAGGAAAGAAAGGAGGGAGGGAGGGAGGAATGAAAGCAAAAGGAAGAGTGAATGGAAGAAGAGAGGGAGGGAGGGAGGAAGGAAAGAAAGAAAGAAAGACAGGAGGGAGGGAGGGAGGGAGGAAGGAAAGAAAAAGAAAGTGGAAAGAAGAAGGGTGGGAGGGAGGGAGGGGTGGAGGAAAGAAAAAGAAAGAAGGAAAGGAGGAGCGGAGGGAGGGAGGGAGGAAGGGAAGGGAGGAAAAAAAGAAAGAGCAGGTAAAGTAAAATAGAATAAAGTATGAAATATAGTAGCGTTATTAAAATTAAAAAGTAATTATTGAAAAAAAACACGGACCGAAAGAACCCTGGGACATATGGTGGAAGCAAAGCTATACAGAGAGAATCTTACACAGAAGATTACACATACACATTCACAAAAAGAGAGCAGGGGGAAAAATCAAAAATCTTGCTCTCCAAGTCCACCTCCTCGATTTGGGATAATTCGTTGTAAAAAGAGGAAAAGGGCGAAAAGTCTGAAATCTTGCTAAGTCCACCTCCTTAATTTGAGATAATTCGTTGTAAAAAGAGGAAAAAAAAAAGGGGGGAAAGTCTTAAATCTTGTCCTCAAAGTCCACTTCCTCAATTTGGGATGATTCGCTGTCCATTCATGCACTCCACAGACGCAGGGCACATCAAATGGACCGTGGAGCTTTAATCCACTGCCTCGGAGGCTGCACAGAGAGATTTCCCTGTCTCTGCTCTCACAGCTCCCGGGTCTCAGCCTTGGACCTGGCCCCGCCTCTGCGCGTAGGTCGCCGGAGGGCGTCCGTTCTTCGCTCAGACAGGACGGGTTTAAAGGAGCCGCTGATTCGGGGGCTCTGGCTCACTCAGGCAGAGGGGAGGGAGGGGAATGCCCTCTCCTCGCGCACCAGGCAACAAAAGGGAAAAAAGTCTCTTGCCTCTCCGGTAGCTCCAGACCCTTTCCCCGGACTCCCTCCGGGCTAGCCGTGGTGCACTAACCCCTTCAGGGTCTCTTCCTGCCGCCAGCCCCAGACCTCTCCCTGCGCTCCGACTGAAAGCCGATACCCGAGCCTCAGCTCCCAGCCCCGCCCGCCCTGGCGGCCGAGCAGACAAGTCTCTCGGGCTGGTGTGTGCCTGAGGGCACCGATCCTCTGTGCCAAAATCTCTCCGCTTTGCCCTCCACACCCCTGTTGCTGTGCTCTCCTCCGCTACTCCGAAGCTTTCCCCCTCCGCCACCTGCAGTCTCCGCCCTCGAAGGGGCTTGTAGTGTGTAGAAACCTTCCCTCCTTCACGGCTCCCTCCCACTGGTGCAGGTCCCGTCCATATTCTATTGTCTCTGTTTATTCTTTTTTTCTTTTGACCTACCCAGGTATGTGGGGAGTTTCTTGCCTTTTGGGGGGTCTGAGGTCTTCTGTCAGCGTTCAGTAGGTGTTCTGTTGGAGTTGTTCCACGTGTAGATGAATTTCTGATGTATCTGTGGGGAGGAAGGTGATCTCCGCGTCTTACTCTTCCGCCATCTTCCTCCGGCTCACCTCACTTTTTTCTTGATTGGTGTTGGTTAATCTTGGAGCTCACTGATTATTTACTATCCTATAGCCACTTTGCTGAAGCCCATCATAGGAATTCTCATCTTCATATTGTGTGTGGGTGTTGTAGGATTTCTATTTGACTCTTTTTTATTGTTTCCATTTCTCTGCTAAAATTCTCTATTTGTTCATGTTTCTTATCTACCTTTTCCTCTAGATCCTTTGGCATGTTAGCCCCAGTAATTTTTAAATCCCTGTCTGATAGTTTCAACATCTGGGCCATCTCTAGTTTCAGTTTTGTTGCCTACTTTGTCTCGACAGTGGGGCATTTTTTCTTGCCTCCAGTTTTTCTCATGAACCCTAAGCGGAAGTTTCTGGGAAAGAGCTGATGAATGGGTGTGTATTTCATACACACACACACACACACACACACACAGTGGAATATCATTTAGCTGTAATAAAAAGAAAAGAAATCCTGCTATTAGTGACAACATGGATGAACTTGGAGGGCATTATGCTAAGTGAAATAATCTGGACACAGAAAGACAAATACTGTGTGATTTCACTTATATGTGGAATCTAAAATAGTCAACACGTGGAAGCAGAGTAGAATAATGGTTGCCAGGGGCTGGGTGGAGGGGGGACTGGGGAGATGTTGGTCATAGAGTTTCAGTTATGCAAAGTAAATAATTGTTGGTGATCTATTGGTGATCTGTTGTACAGTCTAGGTCCTATGATTAAGTATTGTATACTTAAAACTTTTACCAAGAAGGTAAATCATATGTTAAGTGCTCTTATCACAAAAGGAAAAGAAAACAAAGGTGGCAGGAGGAAACTTTTGGAGGTGATGGATAAGCTTGTGCCATTGATAGTGATGATGGTTTCATGGGTGTAAACTTATCTCTAAACGCATGACGTTGTATACATCGGATATCTGCAGCTTTTGTATGTCAATCGTAAAATGAGTTTAAAAATTGTGTGACAACATGCACTTAAATATAATTTTTTAAGTTCATTTTTTAAAATGAAAAACAAGGAACATGATATTTAGAGTTACATATTGATTCAGGTAAAGCTTTTTATCTCATTTGAATAGATGGAGAGTTCAGATTCCTAAAGGGACAGTGGCATTCTTAGGCCACACAATGAGCAAATTGCAGATCTGCAAATAGTGCTCACACCGTCTGACTATAGTCTTGACACTTATCACACTGCATTGTGCTCCCACAAAATTTTATTAGCACTCTAATATCCTGGAGGTTGAGTTTGTAATATGGGATCTTTTAAAACGAGTTCATTAACTTTCATAACCTTTTCAGTGAGGTAGTTAAAATGGAATATTTTATTTTTTTTTTATGGAAAGAAGTGACCTGTTGAAATTATCTTAGTGACTCATGTTCAAATATCCTATGTAATAGTGTCCTGTGGTAGATAAGTTATGTTCAATCACTGTGCCCTGTATTTCCATCTACTCCTTATCTCTGCACCACTGGGAAGTAAAGAAAAGCTGAATCATGACCCCTCTCTTCTCTATTCATTTGTGCATTTTTTTACCTTAAATTAGCCATTTACGTTTTTATGATATGGGAATTACATAGTCATCAAAGATAGGATAATAATGAGAATTTGTAGATGCGGCAGGTTGGTGTTTATCTGTGTAGCTAAGTCTTCAGTGATTTTCAAAGGAAGGTAATTATTTTGTAATTGCAAACTGGTTTGGGGTAAAACTCTAGAGTACATAAGGTTGAAAAGAGAAAGAATTTCCAAGGAAAAGGGAACTTATCCAAAAAAATCAGTGAGTAGGGACATCTCTGGTGGCACAGTGGTTAAGAATCTGCCTGCCAGTGCAGGGGACAGGGGTTTGAGCCCTGGTCCAGGAAGATCCCACATGCCATGGAGCAGCTAAGCCTGTGAGCCACAACTACTGAGCCTGCGCTCTAGAGCCCGCGAGCCACAACTACTGAGCCCATGTGCCACAACTACTGAAGCCCACGTGCCTAGAGCCCGTGCTCTGCAACAAGAGAAGCCACCGTGGTGAGAAGCCCACACACTGCAATGAGTAGCCCCCACTCGCCACAACTAGAGAAATCCCGCGCAGCAACAAAGACCCAACGCAGCCAAATATAAATAAATAAATTTATAAAAAAAAGAATCAGTGAGTAGAGAATTTGTCAAAATCTAATGTAATCAGATCAGGAAAATTTGGGGATCTGGAAGCACAGTAATAGAAATTGCAAGATGAGTTGACTGGCTAGGGATGGGCCGGAGGAAGCTAGAGGTTTGATCACATATTCCAGACATACTGGCAAGAGTGGAACCAATAAGAACAACATTTTGTATAATAGACTCTCAGCTTCCAGAAATCTTTACTGTCACAGTTGTTATAGGTGAAATACAAATGGATTTTCCAAATGTTAAATAAATTTATGAAAAATAAAAAGGCCCATAGTGGTGTAAATGATGACTAAATACATTATGTGGATTACCTGCATTAACAAATATTTTAATTAGAGAATGTTACCTGTGTGATGGTTAATTTTATGTCAACTTGGCTTGTCTCTGGTGCCCAGATGTTCGGTGAAACATGTCTAGGTGTTGCTGTGAAAGTATTTTTAAAATATGATTAACATTTAAATCCATAGACTTTGAGTAAAACACATTACTTGCCACAATGTGGTAGGCCTCATCCAATCAGCTGAAGGCCTTGAGAGAGAAAGAAAGACTGAGGTCCCCTGAGGAACTGGAAAGGAACTGCCTTTCTAGAGGAACTGCCTCCAGACTGCCTTTGGGCTTATGCCTGCAGCACCCACACTTCTCTGGTTACACAGTCTGCAGCCCTGTCCTGAGGACTACAGACACGTCACACTCACAATTGTGTGAGCCAGTTCTTTAGTACAAATCTCTCTCTCTCTGTATGTGTATATAGCCTATTGGTTCTGTTTCTCTGGGGAACCCTGACTAATACAATATGGATAGCATATTTTTAAACAGTAATAAAATAAACCTGTCACTGCTTGTTATTTTAGGGTTGTTTAACAGATATACTACAAATTTGTGATTTTCTGTAGAAATGATAATTTGTTATTTTTGGTAACTATCAAAGTTATAACCAAAAATCATTATAATTTCATGATTGGTTATTTTAATTAGTTTTTAAAAAATTAATTAATTTATTTATTTTTACTTATTTTTTTAAACATCTTTATTGGAGTATAATTGCTTTACAATGGTGTGTTATACAGTCTAATTTTAAATTCTTGTAGTTATGTTTATATGTAATAAAATAGAATTCTTTAATTGATATTCTTGTGAAGATTTAAAACAAGCCCCCAAACTGAACTGTAATGATGACTAATTTATCCGTTGGCACCTGGAAAAAGGCCAAACCACTTCTTTACATTTGGCATCTACCCTGCTGTTTCTCTTTTATTTTTCTTCATGTGAATAAACAAGAGAGGTTTGGTTTCTAGAGTTGTCGGTTTGGCAGTGTTTCATGAAAACTGAAACCAGTTCAGGAAAATTAATGTAATACCCAGTCTTAACACCATGCAAACCTCAGTGAGGCTCCTCTGCTTTTCGTTTCGTTTCCACAATATTCAAGGTTCTAGGAATTGAACCTGAAGCAACTTCTGGAATGTGAACGAGAAATATAAGCATATGCCAAAGAATACTGCCAGTGCCTTTTTATCCCAATAGCTTACTTAGATGTAAGTGACATCATAGGGAGAGAGAAATACTGTTTCTCTCTCTCCCTCCCTCCTCTGTCAGCAAAGAGTGCCTCTTGTATACTTTTGTCCATAACACTGACATTTAACTTTAAAAACCTGTGTGGTTTCAATACGAATCAAATATAGATTTCCTCTATAACTGTGCCTTCTCTTGTCAATGACATATGACCTTTTTTGTTGTAGACTAAAAGAAATGTCAAATGAGAATCACACAGTTTAAAAATTTAAGGGAATCTACAAATAGAGGCAATCTTTGAACATTAAACAATCTGTAAAATGAACTGTTAAAGGAATAGTTTCTCAGGTCCTTTAAAATTCATATCCCCTTTCTCAGCACCAGCATTTTGCCAATGAGAAAACTAAAGCTCAGGTTTTACAGTGTGTTAGTCACACAGCTGGGATTAGAACCCCTACAGCTTTGGAATCTTGCTTAAACACCTTGTCTTTGACGCCTCACAGCTGAAATTCTCAATTTAAAGACATTCCCTGGAACAGTTTGTTTCTTTATGCTACCACTTAATTGGGGGTGATGTCATTTTTTAATTGATGTATTGTGGTCACAATGAGCTTTAAGATATAAAAATTTCATTTCAGCAAATGAAGAGAACTTACCTATGAAACGAAAATAAATAAAATCAGTCCAGGAAGCTTTCAATAAAAAATAAATTTCTATAGCTCCCAACCAAACTAATTTCTAGAATATGTAGATTACCTTATTTCTCAAAGGGAATATTGCTAATTATATTTTGTTTATATACTGTCTAAGGGCTTATTTTCTTTATTTTGCCTACTTTCTGCCTTACTTCCTCCTGGGCTTACACCAGGGAAGAGTTCGTTCTTTGGACCTCACATAGGTATTGCTTGCTCACTGCTACAGCCAGGAATCAGCCATTGCTGCTAGCACACAGGCCTGAAGACTAGTCTCATTTTTTAGAGGCAAGAACCTATATTCATCCTGTCCTGAACGCATTGGCTTACCATGGTATCTTATACTTAGTAAGAGTCAAATAGGTAAATGACTGTTTAGTTAAATACCTGTCCCCATTTTCTTTAAAAAAATGTCAAAGCAATGGAGATGACATGCGAGTCCACCACATTACTTATTTATCTTTAAAAAATTCACTGTTGTATTATTGATGAAAAAATGTAATTTTACTGTTGCTGTCAAAGTCCGGTGTGCAGATGCAGATTTTGAAGCTCTGAAGCACAGTACGTAGAATGTCAGAAACATATGTATTAATATTTATGTGTATAATTAACATCATCTTTGCAGCCTTCTCTCCCTTCTTTTACGTGTACAGCTTGTTTGTGTATCCAGAGGAGCTATATTTCTTTCACTTGGAAATAAAAAGCCCATAGATTTAAAGGTATTTTACTTTTTTCCCTCAGAAACATTAATATTCTGTCAGGGAATATTCTTTCTAGAGCACCTTGAAAGACTTAGTAAAGATAATTGTGCGGTCAATAAAATACGTAAAGGGTGTTGTTCATACGTTAATGTTTTACATGCCTTAATGAATTTTAAATGTTATTTGGTACTGAATATTAAAATCCACTGGGAGTATATACCATTCTCCAAGTTATATATAACTTTGGGAGCTTATCAAATTAACTATATTAAATTTTAGCAGCAGCAAAACCAGTCCTTCTGAAACTGGCTTGATTTCTGCCTTATTTTTTAAAATTGTGGTTATTACAGAACTGAAGACTTGAGAAGTAATGTTTTATTTACTTTTTATACACTACCTTTCTCTGAAAGTTCTCTGTGGCATTTTTACTGAGATGTGGGATGAAGCGAGTAAGGTTACTGCAGTGGTTAGCATGGAAAGGAGCAATGGCGTGTGTGCTCAGAAGTTTAGTTATCCAGTTGGTGTTGCCTGAATTTGTTCTCGGTGTATGAGCTACTTTTGATTCAATATGAATAGAGCTCTGGGTCCATTTTTCACTTCACCGCAGTTACTGCAGAGTTCCTCTAACAATAATGAGGCACTTAGAAGTTAACACAATTGTACCTTCAATCAGCAATTTAGGTAAGGGAAAGTAAACAATATATATATATGTATGGCTTACAATCTTTATTACATTAAATGACCTAACCTATTTTGGGGATCAGGAGAAGGGGAACACCAAACATATGTCCTCTATACCACAAGATGCAAAAAGTTGAATTTATATAGCAAGGAGTAGGGTCTTCTACAGAGGAAGTAATTAGCTAAGAAGATAGATTGGAGGTTGAGTACATAGTGATGATGAAATGGGAGGATGAGCTGGAAAAGTATTTCCCCAGTTCATATGAAAAGGTATGGCCCTTCTAAAATTTTGATTTAGAGATTCAAAATACTATGTGAATTCATTCATTTGGAGTAGGGGATGGAGTGGGATGGGGGAAAGAAGATTTTTAGACATACCTATGTGAGATATGCTTCTGAGGCATCTTTTAATACTGTATCTAAAATAGTCATTAGTTTCCCCAACATTTATTAAACTCTCTTGGGTATACTCTGCTAGACATTGGGAACAGAAAGATGAATTTGATTTGCCCTGAGTTGAAGAAGCTTGCTACTTTCAAGGAGAGTGGTGAGACAAGAGATAATCATAACCTCACGTGATAGAACGCCAGCATAAGTATTGGTGTGTTGAAATACAGAGAAGGCAACGCTCATTTTTTCCAACATAAAGGAAAATGGGAATCAGAAATGTAATACTGTCTCAGACGCTGGTTAGAAGAAGCTAGATTCAAAGATTTAGAGCCCAGAAACCTAGGTTTTACTTTTGCCTATATCTTAGCTTTATATGATTGACAAGGAGTTTTGCCTTTTTAAAGGGGACTGAAAACTTGTCAGATGAAAACAAGTCTTGATGTCAGTGGCTATGACACTTGGCATTTTCATAGTTGCTTTTCTTTGCTTGATGTGAGAATTTTGAAAATAATGAATCAAAGCTGATTTTATTATCATTATATTTTAGGTGTAAAATATCAATATAATTAGTATACAGAGGGTGAAACTGCTTTTTGGTTCACAGACTGAGACATTTTGTTTTGGTTATCCATGTTTAACTTGTCAGCCAGCTGAGACATTTGTATATTTTTTTATTTTATTCATGCCTATCCTGCTTTTTCTTAACCATTGAGCTTCATGTTAGTTAAAATTACTTTTAAAGTTACTTAAAAAGTAACATATTAAGATGTATACATTATTTGATTTTTCTCAGTTTTACCAAATGTATCTCAAAGGGAAAATAAAGAAGAGGAAGTAAAATCATTTAAAGCACAAGCTTTGGGATGATACCCAGATTGAAGCTGCGGCTGCCTTAATTTCTAGCTTTGTGCTTTGAGAAAATTCATGTCTCTGTGCTTCAGTTTTTTAATTAGTAAAATGGAATACTGGTTGTTAAAGGAGAATCAAGGTAATGTTTGCCACGTCCATCAAAAGTAATCATGCAGCTAGTTTTAATGACAGCAACAATAATAGGAGCATTGTTAACTTGATAGATAGATAGATAGATAGATAGAAGGTCTGAAAGATGTAGAGTGTAGTTTTTCCAGGTGTTAAAAAAATATACTCTTTATTCTGGTTTCTCTCCATAGTAGCCAGGGTCCTGGTGATTTTCCACTGGAGATTTAGGCTGTGGAACAAGATCCTGGCTACTTCACTTTTATTGTCTTCTACTATGACCTCATGTTTCTGAGTCCCAGGTATGTCTGAGCAGGGGCTTTGGCTCCTGGCTCTGCATCCTTGACCTGGGTCTTGCTCTAAACTTTAAACTTGCCTCCATCTTTTTCCTCACCCTAGTTAGGGGCACTGATAGAGACAGAGTAGGCAGGAATTTTGTGAGCAGGGTGATGTCGTCTTAGCAGCTTGAAATCAGCCAGGGTGGGAATATTTACACCATGATCGGCAGATGCTATAAATCAGGGCTTTCCTGTTTCCCAGAATTGGTTTGACCTCTAGTGTAGGACCTCTGACATCAGTATTCTAACATTTTGGGCTGGGGTAGTAGTACATGCATAATATGCCTTCCTCATTTTAAAAAGAACAATTCCATAAAAGTCCTAAATTTTTCACTAGTGATTTCACCTTTAGCTTTATCAGCCACTCCATGGAAGAGCCTTTTTTATATCTCTTCGTCCTATTTAATGACAGACTGAGTGTACACTGGCATTTGTGAAATCCTGTGCATTTAATTTACTACAGCCCAAATCAGACCATGATTGTTCTAGTCTCTAAGGATGTGAGTCACCAAGGAAACAAGATATTGGAATATTTAGATTGCTTTTTATTAAGTAAAGGTAAACTTTTCAGCAAAGATTTCAGTTCACTCATATGAAAATGTTTAAAGTTTATGAATACAACTTCAAAATAGGCCATATACTTATTTCTGCTAATTGATCATATTAGCTCTTATCTTGAGCATAATGTTGGACAGTTCTTTGGAGCCATGGTATGGATAAGTCTTTAAGAGATTCTAGTTTGTGGATTATCATTCTGACAGCAGCTCCTTTCTGCTGATATTTAATTTCCCAAATTGTCTACATTTAGGGAGATATTGTAGAACATTTATCTTTGATTCTTCAGTGACTGTTTGCTCCAGCTCTGAAGAATGCCCCTGGAAGAGTGGTCTGACTGAGGTAAGCTTCACAGTATCTTTGAGTCATGATGATTTGATTTAGAACTTAAATGTAGTTGTAGCACATTATATTTTAAGTCTTATTTTGTGGTATTGAAGTTTGCACAAAAATGATTTACAAATAATGTTCCCTTGTATCACTCTAAGACAACTTGATACTTGTTGAATAGCTTCACTTATCCACTTCACTGAAACCTTGAAATGACTTTATAGAAATCATCTTGAATAAAGCAAAGATCATAGGATTTTCTTTTTCCCACATAAGTTCAGTGCTAACCTAATGACTTTCTCTGAGCTACTTGGCGGGGGAGGGAACTGGCTATTGGAAAATAATTTTTGTTCTCTCTTTTAAAACTCACAAAGGGATGGTACTTGTTAGTGTAAGTGTTGAAAGCTGTTACCCTAGGCTCCTTTAGGAACTCATCCTTCACTTGTGGAAGAAAACAGAGGGGGATGTGTCATTACTTGGTACACTTGTAAAATGTTAGAAGACAGATGTCTTTATACTCAGTCCTTATTCAAAGCGTAGCTGTGTTTATGTACTTCTCTTTCTCTTTGTTCATTATACAAAAGTAGCAGCTTGAATAGAAGCTGTGCAGAGTGTACTCTGAATAGGAGCTGGTATGTGTGATTAAACTTTAGAGGGTAAATACCTTGGCTCAGACCTTTCATTTTTACTCAGTTTCTCTATACTTTGTCATTCAACTTGACGTTTTCTTGTACCTCCAGATTGGGCATGGTGGTGGAAACACTTTGTCTCATTCTTTCCATGAGTGTCTTAGAAAGACTTTTTCACTAATGAGACTGAATGTGTTACTTGCAGCAGCAGGATTTTGTCGCAAAAACATTTTTGTGAGGATCCAGCTAACTGCGTTTTTCTAATCTATTCAAGCAGTTATTGAGCATTTAATGATTTGGCGTGGGAATTAGGTAAGTGATTGTAAGACACTCAATTAACTCCTTGATGGAAAAAATAAAGAGGGGCAGATCAAGGAAATTGACACTTGAGTGAAGAGTTTAATATGATTTTTGACCCAAAGTCCTGAATATTCATTTTATACAAGCTATTATTAAAACTCTGCCTGAGAACAATTAAATTGCAAATGGTCTTGAAAGGGTAATAATTCAGCGTTTATATAATCCAGATGCAGGAATATGCTCCAAGTTCAGCCAAACAGATGATTCTAAATGGAGACAAGTACCAAACTGACTTAAAGTTGAAAGTATATGAATTGTGTTGCTAATTGCATCTTCCATCTAATTTATTCAAGTACTTATCTTCGTTTTTTGTCAATAAAGTTTCTAATGATTAGAAACTTGAAAGTCTTTGTGTCCCATGGAACTTTGAACAAAAAACTGATGTAAATGAATATACATTTGTTTCAACTGCATTATGAGTCATTTTAGACTTTGATAAAATTAGTAGGTAAGAAAAAAATTATAGAGTGGCACTTCTTACTAAAAGATTGATAATATAATGGAGAAGAACAGAAAAAAAGGTGTGTGTGTGTGTGTTTATATATATATATATATATATGATTAATAAATTACTAATGGAGAAGGGAAATTGAAGAGTGAGATTGGTCAGAATAGCTCACATATTCTGGAAGACAAGAAATTATAAGAATCCAGAGTTAGATGGTTAGTCTGTGAATGTATTGGAAAGATGAAGATCCTTGAACTTTGATTGGAAGCTTGGGAGGGGAGAAGAGAACCATATAGGCAGACTTAAAAGCAGGAATGGGTATGGTGAATGCAGGGAAGAGCTAGACAGGGGCTGGCTGTGAGGTGGGAGGAGCAGGTGATTTCTCTAAGACACTGTGCTCCCCGAGTCCTTCTCGTTCTTTCCAATTTATTTCCGGTGATTTTCAAAGAACTGTTATAATCATCAGGCTGGAGAAAATTAGTTGAAGGGCTGGAATTATCATTAATAGCTCTGTTTTTATTTTCTCTGTGGGTCAGCTTATATTCTGGAATAAAAAACCCACATAGAAATCTGTAATTAAAAGTGCCCTTAGTTCCCATCTGTGAACTACAATTTGGGGCTATATGAGGAAGCAAGACAATCTCAGACTTTGACCTTGTGGAACAAACAGTTATGGGGAAGACATATTAAACAGTGGTAAAGAATGCTCTGCAAGAGAACTTACAGAGGGTCGGGGAGCATGATAAAAGGGTAACTGACTAACATGGTCAGCAAAGAACTCCCCAAGGAAGCAAAACTTAAACAGGTCTATGAATGCAATTGAGTAACCTCCATAAATCTTTTACCGAGCACCTGCTCAGTACAGTAGATACTAATTTAGAGGTAATTAGGGACTTGAATCATGTATGTGATTCTGAAATCAAAGATTTAGAACCCCCTAAAACGTATTCCTTTCAATTCTGAATCTGAGAGTTGACATCTAGAGTAGTGCAGCTAATGAAAATGGGCATAAGGGATATTTCAGATGAAATATTCTCTGTGATTTATTATTTTTAGTGAAATAAGCAGCTTTTTTTTTAAAGCTCCCCCCCTCTGAGAATTTGCACTGAAGTACAATAATACAGTTACTTTTGTGTGAAAAAGAGTAGTCTTCCCTGCCGAGAACACAAAGCAGCTTTTGTCCTGAGAAGCCATTATAGATTATATACTGCTCACCTAATGTTGGGATCCTTCATGATTATATATTATGATTTAAGTATAAATTAACTGTGGAAGAACAGAATTATTTTCTGTTATTAAAGTTGAAAACCGAACTGCGCATGTTCCTTTTCTCTCCCTTATTCTTTCCCGCTCTCATTATTGATAGAAACCCTGTGTATATACACTTACATACACACATATAGTAACAATAAGCTTATGATGTAATTCCATATTTGTGTACATTTTTCCACATATTGTTTTATCTTTGCAGTTCACTGCCTGTGCAAACCTTGGCAAGTTAAACTGTTGATGCCTCAGTTTTCACATCTGCAAAATGGAGACTAACTGACTTCACAACAACATAAAGTACTTTGAGTGGAGCTGGCATGTATTTAGAATTCAAGAAATGTTAGCTCTTATTATGGCAGTCCGTGCTGAGAGAGTTGATTTTGTTGAAAATCAAAGTGCTAAAATTAAGCACTCTTTGTATTAGAACCAATCATCGTAGAGAAAAGAATGCTGGCTTAGTAGAGAATTATTGAGGGGATTTGCAAATGACGTGTAACTCACTGCAGTTATATCATTTGGAATCTGGAGGGTTGTGTCATCTTTAATTCTTCCACCAACCTCATTACCCCTTCTAATAAATCACTGAGTCCTGGCAATTGTACTTCCTCAATTTCTCTGCAGTCCTATTTTTCTCCATGCCTCAGTCTAAGCCACCATCATTTCTTGACTTGGTCATTGCTTTATCCTCTAGACTCTTACAGCCATACCTGGCTTCCGTTATTCTTCATAGTATATCCAGGATGCTCTTTTACAAATGCAGTTCTAAGTACATTCAACCCACTATTAAATCTACTCTGTTTAAACCCACCCAATGGCCTTCCATTGCCTTTAAGAGCAAATCCAAAATCCTTTAACTGGCTTATAAAGATTCTGTGAGCTCTTGCAAACCATTTCTTGTTTCTCAGACTTCATTTTTATCTCTAACCTCTCCTGTCTAGTCTCAGTGTCTCAAGTTTATCACATTTCTCATGCCCCAGGAACATTGCACTATTAATTTCTGTCTGGAATTCTCTCTCATGCTCCTCTGGCAGAGGTTACTTATGATTTAGGGCTCAGTTTAAACATCACCCTTTCATCAGAGAGCTCATTTCTGACCATCCTAGATATGATTAATTCATCTTGCATTTTGTACCCTAATTTTTGTGAGTTTTTAAGTGTTACAAGTTTTATAAGTTTTTATGAGATAGCAGGTCCTGTTATTATGTTTTTAAGGTATAAATCACCACATAGTCATTAAATATGTTCATTAAATTGTTAATAATTAAATTAAATTTGTTAAATTGTTATTCAATTGTTAGTAAAAAATGTTATTCAGATTTCTTTATCTGGATTTAGTATTCTTTGTCTTTCTTCAGCTATTGTATCTAGGGAGTTCTTTTTCATTTCCTCCTTGTGTTTTGGCATTTTTGCTTCATATATTTGGACGCCTATTTTTTTCAGCACTGTAATAGTTAGCTATTAATGCAAAATAGATTACCCCTAAACTTAGCAGCAAAACCCCGAAATTTTTATTATCTCATACTGTTTCTGACAGTCAGGGATATGGGAGTGGCTTTGCTGGCTGTTTCTGGCTCAGGGTATCTCATGAGGTTGTAGTGAAGACATGGGCTTGGGTTGCATTCTTGTCTTGAGCTGGAGGGTCTGCTTCCAAGAAGACTTGTTCATGGGGTTGTTGGCTGGAGGCCTCAGTTTCTGGCTGTCTCGTCAGTCAACACACATGGTCTCAATTCCTCTCCACATGGGCCTCCCACTAGGGGTATTCACAACATGGTGGCTAACTTTCTCCTGAATGAGCATGGAGGAAGCATTAGTGCCTTTTGTGACCTAGTCTCCAAAATTGCACACCATCACTTCTGCTTAATTCTGTTCCTTAGAAGTGAGTCACTAAGTCCAGCCCACATTCAAAGGAGGAAAATTTGGCTCCATCTTTTGAAGGGAGGGATACTTAAAATTCTGTGGACATATTTTAAAACTACCACAAGAACCTAAATGTTCGTATCTATAAACCTCTTTATTGTAGATTTAACTTCTTTCACTCTAAAACTTATGATGGCAAAATAAACCTCTAGATCCAATTTAATGCTTTTGGAGTTGGACTCTGAACTCTGCTGATGATTTTTTTTGTTTGTTTCATTTGTTTGATATATATTACATATCTTTTTATTTTAAGTTAATATCTTGAAGATAGCATTAAAATTAAGTGCAATCTGTGGATCTATGTCTAAATTTGGGTAGGAGTAATTTGATGTATTTACATTTATTTTCATAAATGCATATTTATATAAATGTGCTTTATTTATCACTGTTTTTTAAACTATTGGTTTATGTTTTCTTCTCTCTCATCGTTCTTGACTTTCTGAATATAGGACATGATTTCTAAGCATTTTTCTCCTTCTTTTAATTGAAAAGAAATAAAGCTGTTCTTTTTATTGGAAATTACCTTAAGTCAAGAACATTTTTTAAATCAATTTTTAAAAATCAATTCTATGGATATCTGAATGCATACAACTGATTTATAGCAAAATTTTTATTCTTTTCTTGCTGTAAAATAATATGGATCATATTCTTAGAAAAATTTATCCTATGTGTTTAATTACTATTATTTAGATAATGGTCTGGGTTAGTATACTCCAAAGTTCTTTTATTTAGCATACTTTGATGTTAGCTTGATTGCCAGTATTTGGATAGTACTCTGGATTATTATCCCTTGAAGTCCTTTAATTTAGCATAGATTTATATAATCTAAGAGGACGTATAAAAATGGCCATTGCAATGAAACAGTCAAATTTTCAATGAATAATGCAAACATTTTTCTTGCAGATCATTTAGGATAATGTCATGATCTCAGTAAAATGAAAGTTAATATAGCTCTAGCTACAGATGTGTAGTAGAAGAAAATAGCCTCTGTGTATTTACTTTTCAAAGCACCATATAAATAAATGGTACAACATAGATAATATATAAAGTAGTATAGAAACTGAAATTTTGATGCCCTCAAATGGCTCTAAGTCAAGTTTATGTCTAACTGAGTGTCAGAAACCAATGTAATTATGTATTATTGAGTAAACAAAAAACTTGATTAAAATTAACAGTAAGTATGATGCCAAAAAATACTGTTGCAAGTAGTGAGGCAACCTCAACTCATATCTGTTAAGAAACTTAGTAATTTTACAATTAGCAATTCTGATAATACTGAAAAATTCCAAAAAATGTATGCTATCTTTAGTCATGTGCTATTTAATTATTTTTTTTCTGTAAGGGTTTTCCTTTCAATGCCACACTATTTTTTGCAAATATGCCAGAGATGTTTAAAGATACTCTTCTTTGCTGTGTTTGCCAAGATGTTTGTGTTTTAGAAATATTTTTGTTTCCTTTCAATTAAACAAGCAAAAATCAGGCAGTTTGTCTGGATAAATTGGAAAAAAATGCCAGCAAAATTAGACGAAACAAAGTGGACTGGTGCCAGGTCAAGAAGGACCTTGTAAGCCATATTAAGGATTTATGACTTTGACATAAAAGTGGTTGTGAAACCATTTAAAGAGTTTAATTAAGTTATGCACTTTGCATTTAAAAAGAGCACCCTGCTTAGAATTAAGAAAGAATTGGAGTGGATAGAGTGGATTCAGGTAGACAAAATTTGCAGGCCATTTTAGCTGTCATGACAGCAGTGATCTTGGCTTAGAGTAGAGTGAGGACAGAAGAATGGAAAATTCTGGTGGTCATAAAGAGATAAATGGCTAAGTTTGGGATGTGTGGAATGAGAGGAAAGGAGGTGAAAGAATGATTCCCAGGTTTCTACCTTGAGCAACTCGGTGAATTTTCTAAGAGAGAAGTAACACTGGAGGAGTAAGTTTGGGAGAGGAATAGAGATGATGAGGGCACTATAGAAAAAAATTAGCTCCATCATCCTGTGAAACATCCAGTTAGAGATGTTTAGGAGATATTCATTTTGGTTTGAAACTCAGGATAGTATCCTGGAATGGAGATAGATAACAGAGAGAGTGTATGCATAAAATTTGATCTGAAACCATTAGAATCTATGATATTATCTAGGGGAGGGTATAGAGGAGAAGAAAAGGGACTAAGACAGAATTCTCATTGAAATCCAACATATGAATCACTACACACGCTGTCTGTTAACAGCTTTTCCTCTTTAAAGTAGGAAGGTGGACATCAAAAATTCATGGAAACAAGCACAACTGTACTACATCTCTGAAGGTTTATTATTATTATCACTATTATTTACCATTTTAGCTTCCTAAATGGTATATGCAGTCAGGAGTTTTCTATTAGTATTACTTGATGGACTGATACATCAGTACCTTATTGACTTATGAAATTAATTAGGTAGAGCTCAATAGAGCCAAAGTTAGAGAGATCTTTTCAGACATCATCAGACAATCTGGAAAATAGGCAACCTGATTAGATAAGTGGATTTAAAGAACTCAAAGAATGAGACTTATTAATATTGAATTAAGCCTACTATCTCCAAGGGAAACATGTTTTACCAGTTGATGGTGGACTCTAATAAGATTTGTATTATTTTATCTTAAGGGAAAGTAATAGTAATGTCTCTAATTCAGAAGAATCTGAAAAGGAATAGAGGAAAAGAGGGGAAGAAATGACAATAAAAGTATTGGTACAGAGTTTAGGAAACACTTAAACATTCACTGTGGATGTTCTGGTTGACAGGAAATATAGTGAAAAGAATACACACACTAGTGTCAATGGGCACATCAAAATCATAGCTGTAGTTCTGCTATTAGAGAGTAGGGTGACCTTGGATCAATTTCTTAATTTCTCTTGGATCTAGTTTTTTTTTTTTATCTGTGAAATGGGGCTAATAATTACGTTCTGAGTAATTGTGAGGACTGAGTGGAGTACTAGAGTTTGGCATTCATATAGTGCTCAGTACGTGGTAATAGTAATTCTTTTTTTCCCAATATTATATACTTGAAGCTGTTAAGAGACTAGATGTTAATTGTTCTCACCACAAAAAAGAAATGATAATTATATGAGGTGATGGAGGTGTCAGCTAATACTCTGGTGGTGGTAATCATACTGCAGTCTATAAGGGTATCAAATCAACATGTTGTACATGTTAAACTTACACAATGTTATATGTCAATTATATCTCAATTTTTATTTTTGGCCTCGCTGCATGGCTTGTGGGATCTTAGTTCCCCAACCAGGGGTCGAACCCGTGCCCTCAGCAGTGAAAGCATGGAGTGCTAACCACTGGACCACCAGGGAATTCCCTATATCTCAATTTTTTAAAAAAGAAAGGTGCATTCAGTCCTTTGCATTTGGCACATTTTTTTTTTTCAGGAAGCTCTTTTTTTTTAATTAAAAAAAATTTTTTAGGGCTTCCCTGGTGGCTCAGTGGTTGAGAGTCCGCCTGCCGATGCAGGGGACACGGGTTCGTGCCCCGGTCCAGGAAGATCCCACATGCTGCGGAGCGGCTGGGCACGTGAGCCATGGCCGCTGAGTCTGCGCGTCCGGAGCCTGTGCTCCGCAACGGGAGAGGCCACAACAGTGAGAGGCCCGCATACCGCAAAAAAAAAAAAAAAAATTTTTAGTGTTTTGACTCCCTTCACCCAGTTCTCCTACCCCCATACCCCTCCACCTCTGACAACCACCTGTTTGTTCTCTGTATCTATGAACTTAGGCTTTTGTTGTTTGTTTAGATTCCACATATAAATGAGGTCATATGGTATTTGTCCTCTGTCTGACATTTCACTTAGCATAATGCCTTTGAGGGCCATCCAAGTTGTTGCAAATGGCAAGATTTTCTTCTTTTTAAATGGCGGAATAGTATTCCATCGTACATATATATATCACATCTTCTTTATTCATTCATCCATGGATGGGCACTTAGGTTGTTTCAGTATCTTGGCTGTTGTGAATAACGTTGTATTGAACATAGGGATGCATATATCTTTTTAGTTAGTGTTTTTTGTTTTCTTTAGATAAATACCCAGAAGTTGAATTGCTAGATCACATGGTATTTCTAATTTTTGAGAAATCTTTATACTGTTTTCCACAGTGGCGAACTTATATTTCCACCAACAGTGCACAAAGGTTCCCTTTGCGCCACATCCTTGACAACATTTGCTGTTTCTTGTCTTTTCAGTAATAGACATTCTAACAGGTGTGGGGTGACACCTGTGGTTTTGATTTGCATTTCCCTGATGATTAATGATGTTGAGCATATTTTCATGTGCCTACTGGCCATCTGTATGGAAACAGTAATTCTTGATGGATGAGAATCATCTATAAAATAAGTGGGTTGATTCTTGAGTGCTTATGGGCTCTAAAGTTCTGTGGTTCAGTGAATAGAGAGTAAAATCTTTAGTTTAGGATATGAGACTAAAATGGAAAATTGTTCAGAGTTGAAAAATTATTACTGTCATTGTAATATATTTATTGTCTAATCATCCATTATATTTCACAGAACTTATACAAAGAACAAGGAAGACACTATTCCAGTCTCTGTTTAATATTTCAGAGAAAGATAGACAAGACAAGGCAGAGTTTCACAGAGCATTCTCAAAATAGAGTAAGAGTTAAACAGCATGTTTCATCAAAAGGCAATATATGTGCAAATACTTGGAATAGTTTAATCCCATGTTATGCTAGGAATCAGTATGCTAGCTGAATCACAAATATGTTAATTTTAGAAGGGAGAGTAAAGAAAAATGTATAATAAAATGGGGATAGCAAAGAGTAGCCCTGAGAATTCTAGATTTATGTGTGGTGGAGTGAAAGCTAATTTCGTTTATTTTGTGCTCCTTCTGCAAAGATGTGGAAAAGTAAAAATTTTGAATTTGAATTGAATGTTTAAAAGTTTTTATGAACAGCATAATGAGAAACATCATTCATGGAAAAAAAATATGGTCAACGCAAGCGGTGTTTCTTTTAGTA
This sequence comes from Hyperoodon ampullatus, assembly GCF_949752795.1. NCBI lineage: Eukaryota > Metazoa > Chordata > Mammalia > Artiodactyla > Ziphiidae > Hyperoodon > Hyperoodon ampullatus. Next base: position 18,253,260 of record NC_136929.1, on the reverse strand, counting down.
GGAAAGCAGTTTATATTGAGACATGCTGTTTAACATAAAATGGTTTAAATTTGAATGCCCATTAATTGTTATTACATAACTTTTCACATGCTGATAAATGTTTCAGGCAACAGATTAAGTCTAAACGATGAAGACAAATATTAACGGAAAGTAATCTTGGGAAATGAAGTGACTTTAAGAATCTAATTTTATTTTAGTACAAAAAGTGTACTGGGCCATTATCTTGTAATAACCTATAATGGAATATAATCTGCAAAAATACTGAAGCATTATGCTGTATACCTGAAACTAACACAATATTGTAAATCATCTATACTTTGATACAAAAAATATACTGGCTAATTATTGTTCTAGTATTGTACAATCATTATGAACATGATTTGTTATAGTCTCATTATTTTTAATGATCAATATTCTCATCTTAGTTATGAGAGGAGTCTAGAGGAAGATTATTGGTTACCCCAGTGGTATAGGTGAGGTTTTGCCCCATGTCCTTTATTCTTTTTTTCCTAAGTTAAACAGTATTTGAAAAGCTTGCTTTACGGCACAGTTGTGTGGGTGATGGACACAGCTCTGTGGATAAGCAGCTCTTTATAGTTCTAACATGTAAGGAATACTGTATTTCAATTCTAATACACACATCTTCTTTAAAACGTTTTGCCATCTTTGAAATCAGAATATATCTTAAAATTGATGTGTTAGATTAAATTTGATGGTATATCATAGTTTAATTGGCAGAATTTTCCTTTCTAAACAGAACACAAAATAATGATGAATATCACAGTCTTGGATTCAATGAAATATGGTATCTTACGTGTGTCTTGAAGAGTCGATGTAATTGATCTGGATCATAAATATGAGGGGAATGTGATAATCTGGGTCTGTCTGGGGAAATGACTTGGAAGTAGATGACTTCTTTTACTCTCACAATATTGTGATGCAAATTAAAGGTTTCGTTCAATTCAGCCATCATTATCTATCTGTCTCATTTCTATAGAGTATGAAGACAGGTGTATGCCCTGAGTTTTTGGAAGAAATAGCAGTCTTAGGTAATTTCCCAAAGTTTAACTAACACGTAAACCCCTTGCAGGCAGGACAAGTGTATAACACTTTTACCCACACTTTAAAAAATATATTGCGTAGTAAATGCCTATTAGAGCTGAATCCAATGCAGCATGCAGTTAGAAACAAAACGAGTCTTCTGTCACCTAGTTCAATTGGTACGTGAGGTAAATGGCTGTCAAAAATGTCAGGAAATTTTTTGATATGGTATTAGTTTGTCTATGAATTTGATAGATGAATTTTTACACTCTATTTTATATGGTATTATTTTATATTTGACTTTCATATCATTTTAGAAGATTCAAGTTAGAATAAATATTTTGACATTTCTTTCATTAAGTAAAAATTATATATTTCTAATGATATGTTTTAGCAGTAATTATGTGTTCTCATTAAAAAATTTTATGAAAACTGCAGAAAGAATAAGAAATTCTCTTGTTAACTGCAGCTGGGAACAGTTTGATTTTTAAGAAGAATGAATTTAAGGAGTATTTAATATAGCCAAAGAAATTAGACATGAATGAAATAATAACCTACAGTGATGTTATCATTCATTATAATAGAGATTTTATTGTTTTGAAGCTTAAGATTTTAATGGGGTTTAGAATTTCTTCAATATTCATTAAATTTCCTTCTGAATTAAATTTAATATAACCCATTTCTTACTGCTGATTATCAGTTCCTTTTACCACTACTTTTTGTCTAGTAAATAAATATTTAACCCTGATAACACTGGGCCTTCTTGTTTGATTATAGAGAAATTTGATTATAGAGAAATAGAAGAATACACTATATATAGCAAGAAGAAGATTCTTAGATTTTGTGTATATTTTACTTAACCTTTTAAAAACCATGACATTAATTCTGCCATGAGTTTATACTTAAAGCATATGAATATCATTGCATTTTTTGAAAGTCAACTTTTGAGCTTGTAATAAAAGTTACTTTTCTCAAACTAAAAGTTCCAAGAATATTTAATTTGGGGATCAAAACATTATTCTATATGATATTTAAAAGAAACTTTATGACAGTGTTTTGAATTTCTGAGAATATAATACAGGTTTGCGAATGAATTCTCTACCCATGTGTTTGGGATTGGCTTACTTCTACTTCAGATACATGGGCAGGGCACATAAAGTTCTTAGGCAGATAGCAAAGAACATTTGTTCAATTTATTACCCCAGAGGAAGAGGCAATAAATAAGTAGGAGAGTGGTTTGCAGAGGGGGTGGTTATTGGCAAGGAATCCTGTGCAAGATTCAGGAGGTATGAAGGTGGAAGAGAGTGTGTGTTAAGATAAAACAAACGTCTACTTACAGTGTTGATTGTTTGTCCTAGACCCCATGCCTGGCACACAAACAGATATTACCTATTATTATTTTCATTTTTAATGGCATATATATATATATATATATATATGTATTTTGAGGGACTGTATTCATTTCCTAGAACTGCTATAACAAATTACCACAAACTGAGTGGCTTTAAACAACAGAAATTTATTTTCTCATCGTTCTTGAAGGCAGAAGTCCAAAATCAAGGTGTGAGCAGGGTGGGTTCCTTCTGGATGTTCTGAGGGTGAATCTGTTCCATGAATCTCTTGTAGCTTCTGGTGGCTGTTGGCTGTTCTTGATGTTCATTGGCTTGTAGATCCATCACTCCAATCTCTGCCTCTGCCTTCATATGGCTTTATCTTTTGTGTTTGTCTTGTTATAAGGACATTGGTTAATAGATAGTAGAGCCCACCCGCCAATCCAGAATGATCTCATTTCAAGATCTTTAACTTAATCACATCTGCAAAGACGCCTTTTCCAAATAGAGTCACAGCCACAGGTTCTGGGAAGACATATCTTCTGGGGAGTCACCATTCAACCTACTACAGACTCAAAAAATGTGTTAATGTTCGTTTTGAATCTCTTAGCAAAAGAGATGTAAAATTTTCATGTGAATGAGAATGACTTAGATCACCTATTAAAAGTGCATGTCCCTGAGCCATTTCCCAGAGATCCGATCAAATTACTATAGGTATGTGCATGCTCAGGAAGCACATGGATGTTTCTGATGCAAATAAGCCTCAGATGCATTTTGAGGAACGTGCTCAGAGGAGGCTAATCCTAGGAGAAGCAAAATAAAATATTTACCTAAAACTTTTTTTATTTTAATTTATTTATTTTACTTTTGGCTGCGTTGGGTCTTCGTTGCTGTGCGCGGGCTTTCTCTAGTTGCAGCGAGCGGGGGCTACTCTTCATTGCAGTGCGTGGGCTTCTGATTGCGGTGGCTTCTCTTGTTGCAGAGCACGGGCTCTAAGCGCGCGGGCTTCAGTAGTTGCAGCACGCAGGCTCAGTAGTTGTGGCTCGCGGGCTCTAGAGTGCAGGCTCAGTAGTTGTGGCGCACGGGCTTAGTTGCTCCGCGGCATGTGGGATCTTCCCGGACCAGGGCTCGAACCCGTGTGCCCTGCATCGGCAGGCGGATTCTTATAACCACTGCGCCAACAGTGAAGCCCTAAAACTTTACCTCAGTAAAAAGGAAAGCACATCTCAGATCCATATGACATTGTACTTCAGTACAAACTTGTTAGGAGGGGTTTAAGGGATTTTTCATGTTGAAAACTAATTAATCAGCCAGAACATGAAGTGGGTGTTCTTCAAGGTGAACAGTTTTGAGAGAGTATATGACAAAATTAATAGAAATATTTTCCTTCCAATTTTTAGCTAGCAAAATAAATTGTGAAAGCATTTAGCGGTAATTGGGAAATGAGAGGCAAATGTTTTAGAGAAGAGACTTTGGGACTATGTTTACCTTCACTGTCTCCACAGGCTCCTGTCCTCACTCTTCTGTTTTAGATCCTGGGTTGGGGTTTTTCTCAGAGCCAGCCCTGTCCCATAAGCATACTACTCCACCTTTATAGACTTAAAAAGGCAGATGATCAGAATTAAAGTCATTTACAGGAACCTTGGAAATTCCTTTTTTGGGGCAGAATGGATCAAGTTGGGAAGGGGGTGTGTGTGTGTGTGTGGATGTGTTTTAAAAGCAACTATTGTAATCTTTTGTTTAGATGCTCTTTACCTGCAGCGTATTTCTGGGTCTTCCATGTTGCTAATTTACTTTTTTTGGGGGTCAGGATCTTAGTTCCATACCAGGGATTGAACCCGGGCCCTTGGCAGTGAGAGCGAGGACTCCTAACCACTGGACTGCCAGGGAATTTCCCATGTTGCCAATTTAAAATGGGGTTAGAGATGCCAGCTAACTCCTCGCTTCTCAGACTGTGATCTATGACCAGCAGTGTGGCCATGGCCTGGGAGCTTATTACAAATACAGAACCTCAGGCATCTTTCAGAACTTCTGAATCAGAATCTGTATCTTAACACACTTTCCCGAGGGTTTCCTGGGCTCATTAAAGTTTGAGAAGCTGAACAAACGTATGCAATGCTTCAACAGATCGGCAGTTGCTTTTAATACAGGAGACAGTCCTTGTAACGGTTCCCAAGGTAACCTTTCCCAAGTGATTTTCAGAACTCAAACTATTGAAGTGATACAGAGTTATTCTTTTCTGTAGTGCCTCATGTACTAATCTCGTGTTATGAAATCTATAAAAATTGAGGAAAAAATTGTATTTTATGGGGAACAAAAACATACATCAGAACTTTAGAACTACTAGAAGAATCAAGATATGATCTTTAGTGGTGTGCAGGTAGGCCTCTAGCAAGATATACCTATATATAAAGTCCTGAGTCACATGTCACATTGCTAGGAACAAAGTAGAGCTTTTATTGAATAATGGAATGTAGTTTTAGTGTTTTGCTACAGTATAAAGATAGTTTCTTTCTAAAAATTTTCCATGTCTTTTGTCTTTAATATTGTGTAGGTTTGTTAAAGATCGGTATGAACCAGAAAGTCCACCAGTGCTTTTCTTAAAATCAATTTTACATAGAAAATTATTTACAATATTTTATTTCTTCTGTAAGGTAAGGTATGCCCATGAAATTTTATAACATGTAAAATTAGACATTGAAAACTATTACAAATTAATATGAGTGAAAGCCCAGGCAGAGTAGAAAGTTGAGCAACAGACCAAGGAATAGATAAAAATGTAGGACTTAAAAGTGTCATATCAAATTAGTGGGAAAAGATATTTTGTTCAATAAATGATAGTAGGGCACCAGCTACACATTTATGAAAAACTAGATTTTTTTGCATCTCATATTATACCCCAAGATAGTTTCTAGATCAGTATTTCTAAACATAGTTTTTATTAACACCTGTAAAGAGCCTTTATAGATATATATGTTTTTCCTAATTCACTTTCCCTCCCCGAAAATTTAATGACACAGATGTAGTCTATTTATGTACTGTAGCCCTTTGGAGAATATGAATGATTTTAATACCGAACATTTTCTGTCCTTTTCCCCTCAACAAACAATTTTGCCCCTTTGGGGGTGGTATGGCTGCAGTGAGAATGCATGTCCAAGAATCTAGAAAAAGTAAAGTTTTAATGTAACAAAATAATTACAGAATAAAATAACTTAAGTAGATGTTTATAACTTTAGGGTGATTAAGCCCCTTCAAAGGAAAATAATAAAAGACAAAATGCACAAAAGAGGTATTGGTGCCTCTTGATACCAATTGAAAAACCTTCTGAACTATAAAAATCATCATTATAGACAAAACTTTTAAATTGCATCTGTCTAGATCCATCTTGACAAAGAGATAGCACCAGAAAGTTAACAGTGGTTACTTCTCATTGAGGTTATTTTGTATTTGAAAATGGTCGTCCACACATTTTTTCCAGTGAGCATTACTATCATAATCAGAAAACGTTTAAAATTTATAGCTTTTTAACGGAATACCTGTGATTATGTTATTTAAACCACTCACCTATCTCAAGGATCTTGCTGTAATTTCCACTTGATATTTGAGAATACACAGTTTAGAGCGGTTACTTGAGCGCCAGCGTTTACAGTGAGTTAAACGTTAGAGCTTATGTTTGAACTCAGTAATCCCTGACTTTAGAGGTGTTACTGAATAAATCGGTCCTGCTGCTTGCCCCTGCAAAATCAATTACGTACTCATAAATGGTAGAGGAGAAAGGTGCCTTTAATCAGAATGCCAGCAATCTGGGGAGATGGTGGACTCAGCTTCTCCCAGAAACCACCTCTGAAGATTCTGCTCAGCCATGCAAGTTTTTAAAGAGAAACAGAGAAGTAATCTCAGTTACTCACTGAGATAGGGGCTCAGAGTTGTCTCCATTCCCCACCGCGGGCAGGCTTGTGTGCAGGCTTGTTGACTCTTTGTAGCCTTTCTGTAGATGCTGTCTTGTTCACACAGTTTGTTCGGGAGATTCCTGAAGGGGAAGCTAGGGAAGAGATCTGGTCATCTGTTAATTACTTATTCTTCATTTCTACTTCTTTGATCTACAGAGAGAACCGACAAGTTAGCCGAGGTATTATGTGATTAAAAGATTTGAAAGGTGTGCTCGGGCGGAGGTGAATAGAGCATGGGGGTGCCTGGTATAAAAGTTAGTTACAATATAGGTTTGCTAAAGTGACAGGAAAAGGGGCTCCCTGCTGAGGGCAGTTTCCTGTAAACAGCTGCTTATAAAGGGTTTGAAATTCCTATAATGTATGATTTTTCTCTAAGCTGTTTTTTAAGGCTTAAAGCCATCATCTATGATTTCTAAATTCACCAATCACCGTTTTGAAATTGTTTTGCTTCCATTGTGGATGTGGTTTGATTACCCATTAGGTGGGATGTATACTCTGATGAGCTTGGCACTCAGAATTCTGGGTCCCTCTGGAACTGACATTTAGAAAGAGTCAAATTTCTTAGCCACATAAAGTCTTAATTAGAAAAGCATGTAACTCTCTAATTAGTTTCTATTATACATAAAGGCAATAACCTATTAAAAAACACATAAATTGCCTCAGCAGTTAACTTTTGTTTTCCTAATTGGTTCCTATTTGTCTTGCTTCCCTTGTTTGTTTGATGCTTAGGTCTGTATAAAATGTCCCAAATTCTCATCGTGCTTACCTTTGTTTTTAATGCTTCTGGTCTTTGCACTACTTCACAAGTAATTGTTTTATAAAACACTGGGGGTTCTTCTTGGATAGTAAGTCAGAGTCTATTTTATTATCCAGAGTCAATGTCAACTTTTAATTAATGATTAGCATACAAGTGGAACTAATGCCTTTTTTTCTGTACTTGGATAGAAATATTCAATTTATTCCAGTTCTTGCGGTATGCTAGTTTTCTTTATCCATTTGTCAATCTGGGGACCTGTGTTCACTCCCAATTCTTTGTTTTTATTACACTTGTTGCCAAAAATCCGGAGTCATGAAGGTATATTGATGAAAATTAAGGCAACAGTCAACACAACTTCACTTAATTAGAATATTCTGGCAGAACTGAGAGAAGTTGAGGAATGATGGCCCCCGTAAATCTCCCTAATGTCCTGGGAAGAAAATGGGTGTTGGCAAACCAGGTTAACTTTAAAGAGGTGAGCCAAATTTTATCCACCTTAAGTCCGGGGATGCATAGCTTCGTCCCTGGTTTGCAAGGCAGAGCTGTCAGGAGCTCATCTGAGAATGATGAGGTAGACTCATGGACAGGTTCTTGTGTGTTGGCCCACTTGGAAATCAGTGGTGTAACACATCTGCCTGAATCTTGTGTAATCTACTCTTAAGTGTCTTATATTGCACATGTATACAAGCAACATGCCAAATACAGATCATTTCTTATATAGTTATTAGGACAATTCAGGGGAGGTGACTACAGTCAAGAGAATGTTTTTGAGTTAATTCCTGGTACCATGCATGCTACAAAGCAATAAAGTGAATATCTTTAGAGCTATTCAGTGTTTTCATTCAAAAACATATTTGAGTCATCACTATATGAAATGCCTTTTAAGAGCTCCAAACGTAGCTGTGTGTTCAATACGCTTTACTCTCAAATACTTGAACATGGAAAATTATATATCGATAATTTTTTTGTAGTAGCAGTATCAGACTAATTTCCTAATTATATATTATACAAACATATTAAAATCAGTTTAGATTCTTGAACACTAGTTAAGATGGAAGTAAGACTTGGTTACAGATAATCTTCTGGATAGATAAACATGGTGAGATGTAGTTAAAATGGACCCTAATGAGAAAGTAAGTGTTCCAATAAAAATGAAAACTTGTTTTTCCTCAAAATTTTATCACTTATATGTGTGTGTGTGTATGTGTGTGCATGTGTGTATTTATATCCATATCTTTCTCTACTTTGTCACTACACCCTGCCACTTGGTTGGTCATCTCTAGAAAATAGATAAGGGAAGGAAACTGATCAAACTTGTATGAAAAACTGCAAGAAAAATGACACTGTCTTCAAGGGTAAATACTTTATTCTTTTTTTTTTTCTAAATTGATTTTTAAAAAATTAATTAATTTTTGTCTGCATTGGGTCTTCATTGCTGGGCATGGGCTTTCTTTAGTTGCAGCGAGTGGGGGCTACTCTTCATTGTGGTGTGTGGGCCTCTCATCGATGTGGCTTCTCTCATTGAGCATGGGCTCTAGGCACGTGGGCTCAGTAGTTGTGGCTCGTGGGCTCTAGGTGTGCGGGCTCAGTAGTTGTGGCACACGGGCTTCATTGCTCCACAGCATGAGGGATCTTCCCGGACCAGGGCTCGAACCCATGTCCCCTGCATTGGCAGGCAGATTCTCAACCACTGCGTCACCAGGGAGACCCCTATGCATTTTTTAAGCTTAGAAATTTTAAATTTGTAGCCATAATGTAAGAAAAAAAATTCAGAAGTCTGTTTACATTTGAATACAGTCAGAGTCATTTTGTTTTCTGGGACTCATTTGCCACTTAGTAGCTCAAGAATGCAATTTGGGAAAAAGGGACATTTGGTTTCTAGTCTATTGTGAACTGTGTGACTTTAGATATGGCACTTGAACTATCTGGGCTTTAGTTTCTAAGCTGTAAAATAAGAAATTATTTAGCTTTAACATACTTGGTAATTCTAACAGCCCATAAGGTAGAAGTAGACCAGATCCAAATGCCTCAGGCAATAGCAAGTGTCAGAATCAGGTGACACATTAACATACAGGGGACATAGATGGTTTTCTGGAATTTGGTTCTACAGGGTCAACAAGAGGGCCAGCAGGGGACCTATAATTCAAACATTGATATTAAAAGTCTCTTCAGGCAAGAAGTAAGAATCAATACACAATCAGAAAACAGCCTGTCTATCAGAAATCAGACCTAAAATATTAGAAAGCCATAGAGTTGCCTTAGCAAGAAGAATGACACCTTATGGGTGTGCCTACCATGTGCCAAGCAGTGATTTTATCTTTCCTCTCAACTGCCCTGAGAATAAAAGGGTTTTCCCCAATATAAATACATTATCTGAAACATGAAGGTTAGGTAACTGGCCTAATATCACATTAAATTAGGATCTAGGACTCTGGCGGTCTTCTAATATGATGAATGACTAGTTACAACAGTGCCTAGTTGGACCTTAGATTTCCCAGGTGCAGTTTAAAAATACAGATTGCTAGACATCATCCCAGATTAGTGGAATTAAAACTCTGGGCATGAGGGCATGAAATTTGTTTCACTAGAGGGTTCTAGGAACAACTTTGCTGCCAGCTTGGTTTGAGAAAGATGGTAGTCCCAAGTCCATACAGAAGAGAAAGAGGACTGAGGAATAGAAGTAACATGTACTGCAAAATCTGTCATATTTAATTATTGAATTAGTTTTCAACCACAACTTCTGAAGTTTTACTTTCTATGAAATCCTAATTCTATCCATCTCAAACCCTACAACCTTCTTCCAACTCTTTTACTACATTGAATTTGTTAGAAAGTATTTAAATACCAAAATTTAAAAAAAATCTGTTTTTCTTTCTTTCTTGGAAAAAAGACTGTTAAATTATAGTATAAAAGAGTTGTTTCTAATGATACTCACATTTACTGAAATAAATGAAATAGAAACCCTATATGAATCAGATTGTGTTTGTTCCTTGGATTTTGAAGCTTACTGCTAATTGACACTTCGAAAAGCCCTAGTACTGCACATTTAAAGATAGGGTACATTGAAAATGCATCTTTGAAAGAGCTGTTTGCAACTGGAAAATAGAGGTGTTGAGAATAACTGACCTTTACAAGGAAATACTTAGCCTTTAGCTAGCATAGAATCTATTTTCCTAAGGAGAACATAACATTTTATATGCATATTAAAACTATGCCCACTGGCAGAAAAGTTCTATTGACTAGCTGTATGATGCTTAATTTAATAGCCTGCAGGTTTTTTGTTCTTCTCTACATGTTAATTTGTTATTCCTTTAAAAGTGTTCTTTTAGTTTAGATGGAATAGAAAATGTATGAGGTCAATTTGGTGGCTACAAAATGAGAAAGCAGTGACTTTTTCCATTACTAATATTTTGAGTAACGGGGCTATTTTCTTTAAGAGTATGCTTGTAAGCGGCTATACATTTGAAAAACTATTTTTATACTGTATCCATTATGGTTTTCCTGCTTTCTAGTTGCCACATTACTTTCAGTGACAAAAAGAGTTCTAAGATAATAAAGGAAATAACCAAACTGAAGCAATATTAAGATTATATAAATGTCAATAATCCAGTAATTTAGGCCAGATTTATTCAGTATAAAAACGATAATATAAAAATATCAATGAAGAGGTAAGTAGGAATGTCCCGAATTTTGACAGTCAAAAACAATGTAGGCAAAACCAGAGGCTAAGAATAAATAGGGAAAAGTAAAAGAAATATAATGAAGTAAAACTACTTAAAATAAGCGAAGTGGGAAGGAAAATGCTCATGTATCAGTCAGGTTCCCAGCAGCCAACAGCACTGAGTGCTGGGATTTTTGAGGAAACCTTTCAGTTTACAGAGGTGGGTGCTGAATTAAAGGAACCACAGGGGTTGGTAAGGCACTCAGGAATGAGCAGCATCCGGAAGACATCACACCTGTAGGTACAAGGGGAAGAGCTGTGTGACTAGAGTCTGCTGAGATGTAGAGCAGGGGGAGGGGCCCCTCCTCCCAGAAACTGGTCCTAAAGGTCCATAGTCAAGCCAGAATGGCACAGAAGCAGAGAGGAAGTGGAAATCTCCTGTCATTGCCTCTCGCTGGCCAAACCCAACTGAAAAGCACTGACATAAACAAGGTTCTAGATGGTTTGAATTTACATGTAACTCTTAATATCACACTTTGCAGCTTCGCAGTTGATTACTTACAGTTTTTAGCCCTGGTCCATCGGATTTTTTTTTCTTTTGCATGTGAAAAGACATACTTTACATGTTACCCCCCTTTTCTTGTGTCAGAATTTTTGCGTAGATTCTCTGTTCCACCCACTCCCCATTCCTAACTCATTCTGGCATGAGGGCTCTACTGCCCAGGCTTGTGTTTTCCCTGAAATAATGGGAGTAGATTCCTGGTTCTTCCTGTCCCTCTTGGCACCATGTGGATTCTCCTGCTGTCAGCTGAATGAAGTGCTGGATGATGTGGGCTTCCCTTTAGTTACTTAGCTGTTGCATGAGGGTTATGGAAGCAGTTGAACCCTTGAGAAATAAAACTTGAGAGATATGGTTCATTTTCTCCATATATTTGTTGAAACAGTGCCAATGAATCTGAGCCAGCTGAGGAAGATATACTGGCCTAGTCGAGAACTATTAATATTTAAATTATAAATTGTCTTTCCACCACCCCTTCACCCTCACAGGCTCGGCAGTGCCTCTGCCACTTTGGAAAAAAGTTTCCTTGGAGAAAAGTCCCAGGTTTCTCTACTTTCTCTTTGATGACCTGCTGTTACATCCTTCTACTCTTGGCTGTTGTTGATGCATCCCTATGCAATCCACTCCTCATTTATTGTTCCTTCTCTCTCTCCCTCTCTAGGCCAGAAAATCATAGGATTGTCCTAGTATGTGCAGAGTACATTTGATAATATTCAACATCCATTTATGGTAAAAACATTTAGCATCAACAAATAGAAGTGAATTTGATAGAGGTATCTAGAAAAATGTCATATTTCAAACATCATATTTAATAATAAAATATTGATAACAGGCTCTCTTACATTGGAGAGGCAACAATGATGCCCACTATCACCACTTCTATAAAAAAATACTATTGGATTTGTTAGTAAAATAAGGCAAGTAAAAGAAATAAAAAGTATACCATTGGAAAGGAACAAAAATGTTATTTTTCATCGATATCACGATTTTAAATAATTCCATAATTATTTACATACTTGAAGAATTAAAATTATGAAGTGAATTTCACTGAAGCCATGGACATAAGGTCAAGATTAAAACACTATTTCAATATACCAACAATAAAATAAAGTTTACCAACAATATAAACTAAAAATGAAATGTAACAACAATAAAATGAAATTCAAAAGAGAGATGCCATTTACAGTAGCACCAACAATATCAAATACCTAGGACTGACAAAACTGCTACACAGGATAGTGAAATATTATGGAGAAAAACTGATCTATAAACTCAAAGCAATCTGAATAAAACTTTTGTTAGGGTTTTTTTTTTTTTGGTAGAAATTGAAATGCTGATTTCAAAATTTATATGTAAATGAAAAGGGACAAAAATAAGTTTAAGTTAGCTGAGACCCTCTTGAAGAAGGAAGTGGGAGGACTTAACACTTGCTGAAATAAAGACTTTTCTGTAAAGTTATAGTCCGTAATATAGGGTACACAGAGTGCAGAAACATATCTACAAATATATGAAAATTTGACCTAAGATAATTACTTCATTTTAATAAATATTAACAACTATTGCGGACTCAGTTGGACAATCCAAAGGGGAAAAATGAAAATTGACCCCTATACCATTCACACAAAAATATCAATTCTGTGTGAAATGTTGATTTAAATGTAGAAGGAAAAATACTGCAAATATTTTCATAACATTGGAATAAGGAATAATTTCTTTGTTTTTTTTTTTTTTTTTGCGGTACATGGGCCTCTCACCGTTGTGGCCTCTCCCGCTGCGGAGCACAGGCTCCGGACGCACAGGCTCAGCGACCATGGCTCACAGGCCCCATGGCTCCGCGGCATGTGGGATCCTCCTGGACTGGGGCACGAACCCATGTCCCCTACATCGGCAGGCCGACTCCCAACCACTGCGCCACCAGGGAAGCCCAGGAATAATTTCTTAAGCCAGACATACAAATAATTAACCATACTATAAGAGAAGACTGAAAATTTGGACTACATTAAAACTAAGAACTCCTGTTAATAAAGACTCCAATATAGAACGAAAGGTAGATCAGAGATGGAAGATATTTGCAACACATATATTAAAAATGGGCAAGAAACTTGAGTAGGTGCTCTACAAAGCAGACTATCCAAATGTCCAATAAACACACGAAAGTAATTCAATCTCAGTTAGTAACAGAGAAGTGCAAATCAATGGCTCAAATGTTAAAAGACTGACAATACTAAATTTAGGCAAAGATGGTGAACTCTCACACACTACTGGTGAGAATGAAAATTAGCACAATCATTTTGGAAACAGTTTACTAATATTGAACACATGCATAATCTAACCCAGAAATTCTACTTCTGAGTATATACCCAGCAGAAATACATACACATGAAAACCAAGATGCTATAGAAGAATGTTCATAACAACGTTATTGTAATAGTCAAAAAGTGGAGACAACTCACATGTCAATCAACACTAAAATGAATGGATAGACTGTAGTCTACTTATTCAATGGAATACTATGCAACAGTTAATATGAATGAACTGAAGCTAACATGGATGAATCTTACAATCATAATGTTGAGTGAAAGGAACTACAGTAAGTATATGGAACCTAATCAGACTTAAAAGCTTTTTCAGGGCTTCCCTGGTGGCGCAGTGGTTGAGAATCTGCCTGCTAATGCAAGGGACATGGGTTTGAGCCCTGGTCTGGGAGGATCCCACATGCCATGGAGCAACTCGACCCGTAAGCCACAACTACTGAGCCTGTGCGTCTGGAGCCTGTGCTTTGCAACAAGAGAGGCCGTGATAGTGAGAGGCCTGTGCACCATGATGAAGAGTGGCCTCTGATTGCCACAACTAGAGAAAGCCCTTGCACAGAAACGAAGACCCAACACAGCAAAAATAAATAAATAAATAAATAAACTCCTACCCCCAACATCTTCAAAAAAAAAAAAAAAAAAAAAAGCTTTTGCACAGTGAGGGAAACAATCAACAAAATGAAAAAGCAACCTATTGAATGGGAGAAGATATTTGCAAACAATAAATCTGATAAGGGGTTAATAGTAAAAATATATACAGAACTTATACAACTCAATATCAGTGAAACCAAATAACCTGATTAAAAAATAGGCAGAAGAGTAATGGCCTATATGGGAAAATAATCTAAAAAAAAAAAAAAGAGTGGATATATGTATATGTATAACTCATTCACTTTGTGTACACCTGAAACTAACACAGCTCTGTAAATCAACTATACTACAATAAAAAATTTTTAAAAAAGGACAGAAGAAACAGCCTGATTAAAAAATGCCTAAATAGACATTTTCCCAAAGAAGACATTCAGATGGCCAACAGGCACCTGAAAAGATGCTCAACATCACTAATCATCTGGGAAATTCAAATCAAAACAACAATGAGGTATCATCTCACACCTGTCAAAATGTCTATCACCAAAAAGACAAGAAATAAATTTTGGCAAGGATGGGGAGAAAAGGGAATCCTAGTACACTGTTGGTGGGAATGTAAGTTGTTACAGCCACTATGGAAAACATTATGGAAGTTCCTTAATTTTTTGAGCAACATTATTTATAATAGCTAAGATGTAGAAGCAACCTAACTGTCCATCAATAGATAAATGAAGAAGATGTGGTATATATGTACACAATGGAATATTACTCAGCCATAAAAAAGAATGAAATCTTGCCATTTACAACAACATGGATGGGCCTGGAGGGTATTATGCTTAGTGAAATAAGTCAGACAGTGAAAGACAAATACAGTATGATTACACTTATATTTGGAATCTAAAAGATAAAATAAATGAACAAATATAACAAAATGGAAACAGACTCACAGATACAGACTACAAACTAGTGGTTACCCTAGGGGAGAGAGAGAGGGGAGAGGAGGGGCAAAGTAGGGGGAGAGGATTAAGAGGTACAAACTACTAGATATAAAATAAATAAATTGCAAGTATGTAATGTACAACATGGGGAATATAGTCAGTACTTTATAATGACTTTGTATGGAGTATAATCTATTAAAATTACTATGATTACTATGTTGTACACCTGGAGCTAATATCATATTTTAAGTTAAGTCTGATTAAAAAAAAAGTCAGTTATCTATTAAGGAGCTCCAAAAAAGAAAGAACTATGTATATGGTATGATTCTATTAACATGAAGTTCAAAAATATGCAAGACTAATATTTGGTGTGTGATTCAGAATAGTAGTTATGTTTGGGGAAGAAGGAGGGGTCATAATAAGAAAGTTGACAAAGACAACTTCTTGGATGCTGGTAATGCTCTCTTCAAGAGTGTCTGTGCTGAGCTGTACACTCTATGTGTGTCTTATATTTTTAACAGTCAAGGAGAATATATAGAATTCAGTGTTGAGCTCTGTTTATTTCTATCTATATTTTCTGAGGTTATTTTTTCTTTCAAATATTATTTTTAATATTTAGTTATCATTTTATTGAAAGCTTAAAGTCATATTAATATGATAAAATGTGAAAACCTGAGGGAAATTTTGAAAAAGAAAACAGCAATAAATTATATTCTTCTTTAAAAAATGGATTGCTCAATCTTATCTGAGATCAACTGCTTGTATTGGCTCTCCTTCAAGCTTAAAATAATTACATGGTTCTGCATTAAATATGATAGTCATGCTGTTATGTGGCTCACAATAGAGCCAGTTTTATTTACACAATATGATTTTTGATTAGTTTAGGGTTTTTAAATGGAAGTGTTTGGTAGAATATGTAACCTTACCAAAAAAAAAAAAAAGAATTTAGATATATGTTTTAAATTAATTTAGGGGAACAGGCTAGGTATATTAAGTATGGAGGAAGAAGTTTCATATCAACAAAAATCAAAATTAGTGTCTCTAATAGTGACATGCTGAAGTTATGGAGAGGTCATGAGCAATTCAGATACATTTCAATAGAATTTGTACAAGAAATCTGTTTTTCAAGCTGCTACAATAATATCTATAGTTACTGGTAACCCATTGTTTTACTAAACAACTCGTTTAAACTTCCTGTCCTCCTCGACTTTTTTAGGATGGTAAGTTGATTTGTTAATCACAAACTTTTTTATTTATTAAATTTTATTTAATTCATTGTTAAACTTTTATCTGTTTATTAAATTTTATTTAATTTTTATTTTAGGCTACTTATAATGCTATTTGAAGGTGAAATCTGTTATTTACAGATAGACCTTGCTTCAGCCTTATTAAATATAGAGTAAAAACATTCAACTAAACTGAGGATAATTCTTTTAAGTGTCTTCTGTAGACAATAGAGTTTCTTAGTATTTGATAAATGATCTAATCATGGGGTATTCAAGTGTGTATTTATGCATAAAATTATAATAGTAAAAGAATGTAATAAAAATAAGGCATATGAGTATTGGTATCAGTGTACAAAACACGTTCTTACTTAAGAAAATAATACAACAGTTTGTCTAAGGAACTGTCCTTTCCACTTAACCTTGAAATCCACTTCCCTTGCTTCCTTCCTTCTTTCCTTCTACATTTAGAAAATCATTCAGAAAATATTTTGTGTGTGTGTGCGTGTGTCTTCTTCCTTAGCTTTCTCTTTTATGAAACATTTTACAGACTATTATAGTATACTGTTTCTTGTCTTCATCATTATCATTTTTTGAAATGTCATCATTTTGTTACTATTAGCTTTTGTATGAATGCTCTTTTTTAATGCGATGATAAATTTCTGAAAGCAGAAACTGCCTTTTCTTGTTCTCCCACATATCAAATATCAAGGAACACAGAATGTACTCAAGACATCCTCATTGAATGGAGTTGTATTGTTAAGGATTTAAGCTTAAGCTTGTATTATTAGTAAAGTCCAAAATTTGGGGAGATCACTGTTGATAAAATTCCTCCTGCATATATTGCTATTAAAGTAATGAGATTTCTGGTTCAGTACTCATAATATGGAACCTCACAGTAAGAAATTATAAAGAACAGCTTCAAATCAGTTTCAATGCTGGTTCCGAATTTAAACCACTACAGATTTACTATGCTACTTTACAGAAATTGAGTGTTTACAAGACTAAATCAACCAGAAGATACTAACAGCATTGGTGTGATATTCTTTTTACTGGGAGTTGGAAAAGCAACCTTTCAACGAGAGGTGTCTTGCATTTCCAGAGAGTGGCTAATAGTAATCATACATCAGAAATCCACACATACAACAATGGTAAATATTCTTAAGCTTCAAACTTACATATGACCTTTAGGATTAACTTCCTCACTTTCTGAGCATGTGCTACTGGCTATGTATAGGGATATCAGATTGCTCTGAAGGGTGTAATAGTTAAAAATAAGGCTCTGGAATTACACTGTCCAATATTGATTGTGTGGACTTGAGAGAGTTTCTAAACTTCTCTGAGCCTCATTTTACATATGTAAGTGGAGATAATGCTGTTGCCTTTTTTTTTTTTTTTTTTTTTGCGGTACGCGGGCCTCTCACTGTTGTAGCCTCTCCCGTCGCGGAGCACAGGCTCCGGATGCACAGGCTCCAGATGCACAGGCTCAGTGGCCATGGCTCAGGGGCCCAGCCGCTCCACAGCATGTGGGATCCTCCTGGACCGGGGCACGAACCCGTGTTCCCTGCATCAGCAAGCGGACTCTCAACCACTGCGCCACCAGGGAAGCCCCTGTTGCCTTTTTTAATGGGAAAGTTCGGTTCAAGTGAGGAGATAACCCTAAACAATTTCCTTCTCCCTCCACAGGTGATAAGTACTCCTGTATCCCAGAGAAAAAGAAGTAGGTGAGAACATTCTAACTTTTAAGAATTCTGCCCCCCAAATTTCAGTTTATAGTATCAGTATTCACCCATCCTTTCTTCATCTCCGAACACGAGGACCCGTCTTCCCTGACAAGTCACAAGTTATACCTGTACTCTTTATCTCTTCCCTCTTTCCCTTCGTCACTTTCTTGTATCCTTTATCTCTTGTTTCATGTGTTTTCAATTTTTCTCCTTCCAGTTTCTCTTTCTTTTCAGACTACAAAATAAGTTTTAAGTTATGTTTGACTCTGACAGCCATTTGAATTGATTGTTCATTGTTTCCTCCCCTTTCCACCAAAATTAGAGGAATTTCTCCTCAGTGCATGGATATTATCAACTTTTCCAATAGTTAGTGTACTAATATAAAGAAGCCAGACTTGTAGAATTTTTTCTCATTGTCTCTTCAACTCACCAATATGACTTTTATGCCCACTTTATTGAAGTGATTTTGTCAAAGATCACCAATGACCATTGGAAGATCCTATTTTCCAGTTGGCTAACATCTATGCAATATTTGAGATCCAACACCATCTCTCTCTACTACTGACAGTTCCTTACTTACTTTCTTTTTCAATCTTAGTTTATATGATAGCACTTTTCTAATCCTCCTGCCTTAAAAAAAAAAACACTTGACTCTTATTCCTCCTCTTTAATTATAAGTATTGCATATTTCTAGGGTTTCATCCCTTACCTTTTTCTCTTTCTTTGTCTTTTTTTATCCATCCCCCCTCCACCCCCCCACCCCACCCCCGCCCACCAGTGATCTCGTTTACTTCTAGCCTTTTAACGCTCACCAATATTCCAATGACTTTAGAGCCTGAATTTTGAGATCATGTCATCTGTCTGCAACTCCAAAGCCGGGATGAAAACAGGCTGTTGTATGTCCCGTAAGCATCTCAAAGAGAGCATCCCCAAGATGGCAAATCAATCTTGTCTCCTCCATTCCACTTTTCTAGACCAGGCCTTCATCCTTTCTCATTTGGACCCTTGCAGTTATCTCTAATTTAGTCTCACTATTTCAAGTAGTGAGAAGGACAAGGAAGGAGAGATCTGTAAATGCATTGCTGAGAATTCCATTATAATTTCCCCAATGTGCAGAAAGTTACTGGTTAGTACTGATTGTCAAAGGGACAAGAGTGGGATTTTTAGTTTCTCTCTCTGAAAGTCAACTTCCCCATCTTAGATATACTCAAGTTTGTGAGCTATTTTACATAGATCCCTGTGTGGTCTTGTGGCTGGGAATACTATATTTGATACTTTATGTAATTTGTATATGTTTATCAATAGTTCATGATTAGATTTAGAGATGAGGAGATCCAAATTACTTCTTCACTGAATATTAGAAATATTATACTTTAATATGTTTCCTTGTTAAGCTTTATGACAATTTATGGGTACCTGTATGAAGAGATTTTATTAAATATTCTTCAGTCCTTTAGTGTGTTACCTTGAGGTCTGATAGTTTACTTATCCTATAAATTATGTCAAAAATAAAAAGCTTACTTTTAAAAGTGATGTATAATAGTATGCTCCTGAATTTATGTAATTTATTTATAGCTCACTAATTTCCATATTTTATATATTATAAATATATTTGACCTTTCATATTTCAAATTATTTATTCTTGTGAGTCATGGTTGTACTTAGAAAAGGAAAAATCCTTAATATGAAATGAACTATCAAATTATTCTGAAATCAAATATCAAATAAATACAAAATATCAAGTAATATTTCCAATATATTTGGGAAGAATGTTTTATTTACCTTTTTATTTTCTACTATAGAGACTGATTTTTAGAAATGTTTGTTGATTTAACGTCTTTGAACTATTATTGTCCATCCATTTGGGCTGCAATAACAAAATACTGTAGACTGAGTAGTTCATAAACAACAGAAATTTATTTCTCACAGTACTTGTAGCTGGAAAGTTCAAGATCAAGTCACTGGTAGACCTCGAACCTAATGAGGGGCTGCTTTCTGGTTCATAGAAGGTGCCTTCCTACTCTGTCCTCACTTGGTACAAGTGGTGAGGAATCTCTCTGGGGTTTCTTTTATAAGGTCACTTATCCTATTCATGATGCTTTGCCCTCATGACCGAATCACCCCTCAAAGGCTCTACCTCCAAATACCATCACATTCAGGATTAGGTTTCCACATACAAAATTTGAGGGGAAGCAAATATTCAGACCATAGTAATTCCCCTTAATAACATTTGATTTCCCCACTTGTTTAATAACAATTTACAAATCTAACTTGAAAAGCGAACAAATATGATATGTTTTCCTATGTTTTCTCTTAAATAAATGTGTCCATTGCTATATAGTTGTATCTGTTTGCATGTATTACAGCAACAATAATTTAACACGTTTATTTGGGTTCCATTCACCTCCAGTTTGTAAGCATAAGAGTTTATTGAATTAAATTACTCTGTCCTCTCATATATTCATAAATTTAGTCGTCCTTTGTGGTAAATTAACTACAAAAATAATATTGTTTTCTCAAGAACATTGAAATTTTAGAACAAATGTGGTTTGTCGGCATTTCTGTGTTATTCGTAATAAGGCATACATTCACTTATAAAATACTATCACCATTTATCATGACTATAAGCATTATTATAATTAACAGATGAAATATTCATCTCCTTTATTTTAAAAACATCTCCAGGTCCTATTTTATAGGAATTTAAATAGATATGTTGCCAGAATAATATGATTTGTACTCTAAAACTTTCATTTTTATTGATAAAATGATGTAATTTGATCACATTAGAAACAAAAAGCTATAAATATCAACGTTTTGCCCTATGCTAGTTATATCTTCAGAACAATGAAACAAAATTATAGTTCTTCTGTAGTTTTTTTGTTTTGACTTGGGTGATGAATTAAGAAGCTGTTACATAAAATGCTAATATTTTCTGTTAAGTACCTTTCTGTGGGTTCTATTTCACTGATTTTTTTTTTGTTTGTTTGAAGTTTTGGTATTTTGCAGCATCATATTTTACAATTCAGTAAGAAACAAAATTATACCTCAAAGAAACCTGCATTTTGGTATTTTTTTTTCTCTCAAGGATGCTTTTTTAATATATCATCTTTGGTTATTTTTGGACTCTGTAAATAATGTATTTCTGTGTACTCTGTACACTTTTTAAGGTTGTTGAATTCTGGACTTAAATATGAGTGATACACAATAGTTGTGAGTGCAAACTGATTCTAATGTTTATATGGAGGGTTGAAAGACCCAGAATGGCCCATACAGTAACAAAGGAGAAGAACAAATTTGGAGGATGAACACTATCTGACTTACAGACTTACTATAAAGCTACACTAATCAAGACTGTGGTATCAGTGAAAGAATAGACAAATAGATCAATGGAACAGAATGGGGAATGCTGAAATAGATTCACATAGTCAATTGATCTTTGGCAAAGAATCAAAAGCAATATAGTGCAACAAAGCCTTTTCAACAAATGGTGCTGGATCAACTGGACATTGGGATGCAAAAATAGTGAAGCCCAATAGAGACTTTACACTGTTCACAAACATTAACTCAAAATGGATTAAAGCCCAAATGTGAAACACAAAACTGTAAAGCTCCTAGAGTGTATCATGGAAGAAAACCTTAGGTATGGTGATGGCTTTTTAGACACAACACTAAAGATGTGATCCATGAAATAATCGCTAAGCTGGACTTTATTAAAATTAAAAACTTATGCTCTACAAAAGTCAATGTGAAGAGAATGAGAAGTCAAGCTACAAACTAGGAGAAAATATTTGTAAACAATAAATCTGATGAAGAACCGTTATCCAGATGTACAAGAACTCTTAAAATTCAACAATGAGAAAACAAACAACTCAATTAAAAATGAACCAAAGATCTTAACAGACACCTCACCAAAGAAAATGTACAGATGGCAAATAAGCATTTGAAAAGATGCTCTACATCATATATCATCAGGAGAATGCAAATTAAAACAACAATGAGATACCATTACACACCTGTTAGAATGGCCAAAATCCAGAATACCGATAACATCGAATACTGGTGAGGATGTGATGTGGAGTAACTGTCATTCATTGCTAGTGGGTACCCTGCAAAATGGTACAGGCCCTTCAGAAGATAGTTTGACAAGTTCTTACAAAACCAAGCATACGCTCACCATGTGATGCAGCATATCACACTCCTTAGAATTTTCCCAAAGGAGATGAAAACTTATGTCCACACAAAAACCTGCACAAGGGTCTTTATAGCAGCTTAATTTGTAATTGCCAGAACTTAGAAGCAACCAAGTTGGCCTTCAGTAGGTGAATGGATAAACTGTGGTGCATCCAGACAATAGAATATTATTTAGTGCTAAAAAGAAATGAGCTATCAAGCCATAAAAACACATGGAGAAAACTTAAGTACACATTACTAAGTGAAAGAAGCCAAGCCAAAAAGGCAATTTACTGTGTGACTCTTAATTATGTGATATTCTGGAAAAGGCAAAGCTATGGAGACTGGAAAAATATCATTGGTTGGTAGCAGTAGGGGCAGGGGAGAGATGAATAGGTACAGCACAGAGGAATTTTAGGGCAGCAAAACTAGTCTGTTTGACACCAATGTTGCGTACATGGTAATATACATTTATCCGAATCTGTAGAATATACAACACAATATTGAATCCTAAGAAAAACTATGAACTTTGAATGATTATAATACGTCACAGTAGGTGCATGGATTGTGCCCATGTAGTGCTCTGGTGGAGGATGTTGCTAGTGGGAGAGGCTGTCCGTGAATGGGAGCAGCGGGTATATGGGAAATCTCTGTCTCTTCCTCTCAGTTTTGCTGTGAGCCTAAAACTTCTCTGAAAGAGAAAAAGTCTTCAAAAATAGTTTGATAGAATGGGACAAGATACTAGCAATAACTGAATAAAATTTAATAACATATTTTGGATTCCCATACATTAACCACTACTTCCTCTCCCAGGATTTTAATTTATAGGGTGCTTCATTTTCTCCTCTTTGAAATTTTCATTTCTCTCCCTTCTTATTCATTTTCTCTTTCGCTTCTTCCTCCAAGTCCTTGTACTAATCACTAATACACAATTCTTTATTGCTCTAGAAACTATTTATGTAAATAGGTAAATTCATTCTATGATTTAACCTCCCCCGAAAGTGAGACACAGAACACCCTAGTGGTTACAAGCGTGAACTCTGGAACCAGAATGCTTGGAATCAAATCCTACCTGGTGGTGTGACGTGTACATTTTAACAAACCTCTCCCTGGGCTTTTGTTTTCTCAGCTGTAGGAAGGGGATGATATACAGCCTACTTCACAGCGTCCTTATGAGGATTATATTGTTGATATTTGTGGGGTTCTGAGAACAGTGTGGGCACTTCCTGAACACCTCGTGTTTGTTTAAGAAATATGCATGTTCTTCATTTGGTGCCTCCTATTCTTGAATCCTTTCTAAGTAGAAAAAAATGCCTCTTTTCCTCTCTAAGGCTAAATCTTCAACATGAACTCGGATTCTCAATGCCTCTTACCTTCTCAGATTCTTCTTGGCTTCATGAATTATCTCCAGATTCCTTTACTGGACTGGTTGCCATGCTCCCGCAGTACAGAATATTTGTAATATGACAATTCTGGGCCTTTATATATGATTTTCCCATTGCATAGAACTGTTTTCTCCACCTTGTGTGCTTGGCCTAATTTGACTCGTTGTTCAGATTTGTTCTGATACATCTTTAACCTTCTCTACTGCAGAGTACCAACTGCACGGTTCCATCATAGCCTTTTCCCCCCCAGACTTCTACGTGTTGCTTTACTTGCCTAGGCCCCCAACAGAAATAAGTATTCTTTCAGAGAGATGATGTGTTCTTCCAACCCATGATATCAACAGAATGATTGGCCCCAGTTATATGTTTTTACAGTCAGTGAATAGTTGAGTGTTCAAATTTGATAAGCACTTTATTTCTAGTTTGCTGTCATATGAATTCATTTCAATAAAATAATGTGTGGCTTGACAAGTAGCAGAGATTCTGTTTCCATCATGATTAGCCAAGAAATGTGCTCTCACCAAGAATTTTAAAAATCAAAGATTGTTACTTGAAAGACCAAATAACAAAAATAACAGCTTTATTTTTTAACAAGTTCTTATTTGAGTCTCATATTCCATTTACTATATAATCAACTATCTTATGTTTTAGAATGACCAACAATTTAATATATCCCATGCTATCATCTGTCTTCATAGCTTTTTCCTAGGAATTAATTTTCTTGTGAAGTCAATGCAGATTATATTTTACAGTCAGAGGCAAAGGATTAAAAGATAATGTTACATCATCTTATTACAGAAAAAAAAGTTCTTAAGGGGTATGATTAGTTTCTGTGACTCAATGTCCAGATGTATATCAACAGTGTGTGGCTAAAGAAGGTGTTTTCAAAAGCTTTTGGTGGTTTAATGTATGCATTTTTAAGATATTGAATTTAAGATATTGAATTTTGGTGATAGGAATTTATTGTTCCATTGATCTTGTCTATATCTGTTTGTCTTTGATTGAAAACAGAACTGACAGAATTGTCAGTGTGAGTGGGAACGTACTTAGCATGTCTCTCCTTGAACTTTGCAGGTTTGGCCTTTAAGCATTGATCTGTTATTGGATTGATAAGCCTACTGTCAAGTATGTTCAGTAATTTAGCTTTAGAAGATCTATGTCTTATGTTGCTTAAGTGGTCCAGATATGGAAACAAACCTACGGGGGAGCTATTTTCTTTTTTTTTTTTTTCTTACTTCCTAAGTGAATTTTTTTATTCATTACAATTAGCCTTTGAATTTTTTTTGAATTTAGTCTTTAAAAATTTTTAATATAAGATTTAAAGGTTTTAAGTATCCCTTTAATACCCCTTTAGTGCCTCATCACAAATTTTTGTCTCTATTATTACTTTAATTTTTGTTCACTTTGAAGTATTTAAAATTTTTTTATTATGATTTATTAACTTCTGAATTATTTAGACATATGTTTTTAAGTTTCAAATATGTGAAGTTTTATATTTCTTCTTGTTATTGGCTTCTCCCTTTTACCTTTTTCAGATTGATGCTTGTAGTTACCCCCATTCTCATCTGTACTGTACATAATTTTTTCCTGTACTGTCTGAACTTCGCTTTAAGCATATATGTTTGTTCTAGTTTGTTTTCTATTTCAAAAAAGCAAACAACACTTTTGACCGCACCTTACCTTTGTACAAAGAATTTCCTAGCTCCCCTTCACAGCGTCAGTTTTAAATTTATTTATTTATTTATTTATTTAGGGCTGTGTTGGGTCTTCGTTTCTGTGTGAGGGCTTTCTCTAGTTGTGGCAAGCGGGGGCCACTCTTCATCGCGGTGCGCGGGCCTCTCACCATCGCGGCCTCTCTTGTTGTGGAGCACAGGCTCCAGACGCGCAGGCTCAGTAGTTGTGGCTCACGGGCCTACTTGCTCCGCGGCATGTGGGATCTTCCCAGACCAGGGCTCGAACCTGTGTCCCCTGCATTGGCAGGCAGATTCTCAACCACTGCGCCACCAGGGAAGCCCCACAGCGTCAGTTTTGAAGGAGTCCCTAGAGTTGCACTTTCCACTTTGTCACCTCCCATTCTCTTAACCCATTTCAGCCAGACTGAGATCCCAGCAATCTCTTAAAATTGTTTAATGATCTCCATGGTACCAAATCCAGGGGTGATGCTTTGGACTGATTTTCTGTCTACTTGTTCTGTCAATTAGTGAGAACAGATCTACTTCAACTGTAGATTTTTCTTTTTTCTTTGCAGTTCTTTTTTTTTTTTTTTTTTTTTTTTTGATTTAGGTATTTTGAATTCTGGCTATTAAGTGCATAAACATTAGTGATTGTTATATCCTCCTGATGAATTTACCCCTTTATTATTATGAAATGATCTTCTTCTTGATAATATTCTTTGCTCTGAAATATACCTTGTCTGATATTCATATATCCATTCTACTTTTCTTTTGATTAGTGTTAGGGTAATATATCTTTTTCCATCTTCATACTTTTAATCTGTTGTTGTCTTTGTATTTAAAGTGTTTCTTTCAGGCAACGTAAGAATGGGTCTCACTTTTTTATCCAATCTGATAATCTCTGCCTTTAAATGAGTATGTTTTGATCAGCTACATTTTATGTGATTAAACACATGATTAGGTTTAAATCTATTGTCATTTTTAATGTCTTTTCTGTTAATTATAATATATTCTGTTCTGCATTGGCTTTGATTTATTGAGTTTTCTGATTATGAGTTAGCTGTATTTTCCTTCTTCTTTGCATGACTGGTAATTTTTGGTTGGATATCAGACATGAATTTTTACCTTCTTGGGTGCTGGATATTTGTACATTTCTATACATATTCTTGAGATTTGTCCTGGGATATAGTTAAATTTGATCTTTTGACTCTTCCTTTTCAGATTTGTGGGTGGACAAGAGTGATGTTTAGTCTAGGGTTAATTATCCTCTACCATGAGGCAAGACCGTTCTGTGTACTCTACCCAGTGCCTGGTGAATTATGATGCTTTCCAGTGTTACTGGTAGGGCCAGACACTGTCTCCTGTGTGAGTGTTGTGTATTCCCTGTAATGCTTTGGTGGTTCTTTTCCTTGCCTTTGGTAGGAACCTTACATTCACGGACAGATCAGTATTCTGATGAACACTCCAGGCGGACTCTCTGCAGATCTCTTGGAGTTTTCTCTCTGTGCTGCTGTCTACTTTTTGTTACTCTGTCTTGCAAATTCTGGCTGCTTTAATTTCTTCAGACTCTCAGCAATGTCCCCTTAACTCAGCCAATATTCCCGACTGTGCTTGTGTTTCCCTTCCCAGTGCAAGGCCTGGAAATTCTCCAAGCAGTAAACTAGGACTTACCTTATCCTGTCCCCACCCCCAATCTCAAGGATCACTGTCCTTCATTGCCTGGCACCCAGCATCGTGAAAGTCCTCGGTCCACACATTTTGTCTACTTTTTAAAAATTATTGTTCACTTCTGATTGGATGGCAAATTCAGTCCCTGTTACTCACTTTTGACCAGAGGCAAAACTCAAAATCCTTTTTGAGTTTTCTTTAGTATAACTACTTTCTCAGAATTAATTCTCCCATGTGTGGCATAGGTTAACTGTCTTTCCAGAATTGAACTTACTCATACTTGGCAAATCTTGTTTTGAGCTCATCTTCTGAGGGATATTTTCCCTTATATGCTCTTCTAGTGAGTTAATTTTGAGCCTGCCAGTAGCCTGGCATTGCTGGGTGCACAAACTCAGGTTGTACCAGTTCTTTGACTCATGGGTTTTTGCCCAGTGTTATTTGTGTAGCTATGAGACAGCCCTCTACCCCACAAAAAATATAAGCCTATTTCAAATCAGACTCACTACATCCTGGCCACAGTGAACACTTTATTTATTTTTGGTAGGTGGGGTAGAGGGTGGAAATCTTATTTCTGGTTCCTGCCCTGGGGTCCAAAATGGGGCATATTCCTAATGGCCTCAGCCCTAAGGCCTACAGTCCAGCTTGTCCGTGAGCTATTGATTTCAGCTCCTGTTTACTCCTCTGAGTTCCCTATTCATTTCTGGTTTATGGAGATTTTCTTTACTTGGATCTTTCAAACATGAAATGTTTTCTATTAAGTTTGTATTTTGGGAGTAGAAAGGGAGGGATTTCCATTTATGTTTAGTCTACTATTTAACCCAGAATGAAAAAAAAAAAGTTTTGACAAGATGGCAGATAGTAGAGACCATGAGGGAGATAACACAGTAATTTCAGTAACCCTCATTCTGTTTCGTTGAAATTCTCATCAGTTTACATTTCTTTACTTTTTAATATAGCTTTTGTGTTCTCTTGGCAAAGATTCCACTCAAAGATTTTAGGAAATTCAGAACCTAATTCATGAGGGATAGTAAAGATTTTGCTGGAGCTGCTGATGTTCTAGTGTTTTTCAAAATTTTGGTAATAACTGGAAAGGATAAAAGCTAGCTTGTGAAGTATTGGCAATAATGCACTTTTTTTAATGTCATATAGCATGAGAGTTATCATCTAGAAAAATTGAAAAAAACCATTTAAATGGTATAGATATTTATAAACATGTTATAGGTAGAACTATTTCACTAAGACTTGTTCATATGGAATATGGGAAATGAATATCTGATTAGAATATCTAAAAAATGAAAAAAGATTCTGGTTGTGGTCAACCTATGATTGATCTTGTGTTTCAGTATTCTCTCTTTGCCATTCAGACTGGCAGTCCAGGTGCCCAAAGTCCTTGTTTCCCTTGGTCCATTTCCACTGTGATGTGTTTTGTAGTCCATTGTTTTAAACAAAGGCAATAATTTTGTATTAAAGATATTTTCCTCAGTTTAATGCACTAGTTGAGGTTTTTCAAAAATTTTTTAAATGCTCCATAATTGCTGAGTCATTCTTAATATAACGTTTTACCCATCTTTTTTTAATGCCTAAAAATTAAAAAAATCTCCCATGGAACATTATTCCATATGTATAATTTTCCTTGCAGGGATACTTTTCAGTAATTGAACTTGTTTTCTCATTCTGCTAAATATCAGTTTTTCTCTCATCTTGTTGCCCCTTAAACCTTTTTATATAGTTACTGAGAATATAAGTGCTCCTAACATTTGCAAGTTCAATGTGCTCAAGTTCCTACCTTTATAAATAATGCTTCAGTATATTTTCATGTCACCATAAACCAAGTTTGGTAATTGATTAGCATAATTATTATCTTTGAGTATTTGGACACAGAGTAGCCTTAAGTAAACATCATCATCAAGATATTTATTTACATAATTGATTCACATAAGAGTTTAGTTCTTCACAGAAATTATTAAGCAAAATACTAATGTACACATTTAAGACTCAATACTATAATTATGAGGAAAAACAGACTAGTAAAACATTAAATTCAGTCATTATAGGCACCATTCACTTCTACAAAATAATGAAGTTAGTTTACATAAGGTACAAAAGAAAATCCATCTCATTAATTCATAATTATGTAGTCTTCCCTTTTGGGGTGGGATGTGGAGAAGTGGCAATTATGTGTTCATTCATGAAAATACTTTATAAATTAGGTAAGCTATATTTAAATATATTGAGGTTCTTCAGCACCTAAAAGTAAAACGGTGATGTGGTTTGTTGAAACTGAAAATGTCTTGGGAGTCATTTAATTAATGTAAATATTCCAAAAATCTACATGGATAATGTAAGCAGGATACACAGTAAAAGCTCAATGCTTGTTTTTTTCTTTAAAATTTTGCCTTCTTATAAATAAATATAGCTGATTGATCTAACCCAAATATAGGAAATTATTTATTTAACAATTTTTATGTGAGATTTTGCCAATAATTTCTGTAGCTAAAACATTAAAACAACATAATGCAACAGATTGGGGCATAAGGTCCATTATCTACTTTAGTATTACAGCATTGATTTAATGTCTGATTTTAGTCTCATCATAGGAAGATGCATATGCTTTTGGAAGACCCTGGTCTCTATAATTGACTTCAGCCAACTCATTGAGAAATATATCCTAAAAACATAAAACAAGGAGGTCTACTTATCTTTGTCTTAACCTATTCTAGTTAAAGTATTCATTTACTAATATATGTTGAATTCAGATATGGCTGAATGTTCCAGACATCACGTTAGGTCCTGAAGAAATGACAAATAGAAATGAACATGGCCAAGAATACTGTTATTAATGGGATTTTCATTCTAAGGACCTCTTCAAGAATTATTAAAGTTCTTTGAACCAAAAATGAGTATCCAGTAGGTAGTTTGACAGTTCTTACTTTAAAGCAACCAAGCAACAACCATTTATAGAAATGTACACTTAACTCTGTGCTTGGTACCATAAGGTGCCAAAAATATATGACTCTTTGGTCCACTGATTGTATGAAGAAAAGAGCTCATGACTTACTTGCCCAATCCTGTACTTCTGTTTTTCTCACAAAGTATAGGAGTGGATGTTTAACATATCTTATATCAGTAGGCATGAGGGGATAAAAGAATAGAGAAAGATGGAAGCTGAAGGTCATTCATGAGTTAGGGTGAAAAGGATATACATCAAGTCTTCCTAACCAACCCCTCTCCACTATCCAGACAACAAGCTATATGATAGTAGTTAAGAGGGAGAAAAATTGTACAATCTTGGCTCTGTTGTCTCCTTTACTTTTTCAAGATTTATCTGGGAGGGTGAGGTACATGCATTCACAATACTCATGGATAATGGGATATTTTCTTTATTCAGAAGATATTTGAGTGTCCAGCACTGTTCTAGGTTCAGAAAGCACCTGACCCAGATACACTGGAGTCTATTTACAAAAGTGTGATGTATTTAACTAATTTACTACAGCAGTTGTTTCAGATAAACTAAATCATTACCCATACTGAGATCAAATGTAGGAATCTTAGTGATTTGACTCACATTTATTCATCTTTGTGAGGTAATAAGCAATTAATCAATGATTAGAATGCAGGAGATAATTTGTAACGATGGATGTAATAATCGAATTTAATTAACTTCAAATAAGTATTTTAGTACACCCAGATACTTATTTATAATATAATAGCTTCTCTATTTTTGTCATTACCCACTGCAAGTGGGTAACACAAGAAGTCATGCAGCAGATTTAATGCCAACCTAAAATGCCATGGTCTAAAAAGTCATAGCTTTTTAGCATTTGTATCATGATTAGTAAGCTGACAATTCAATGTGATTGATGATATTGTTTTCCAGTTCCTAAACACTTTGTTCTGATTCTCTCAGATCAATGTGTGTGAGACTGGCTATTTTGTATGAGATTGGATATTTCTTAATTGATCTTGGGACTACATTTATAAAGCATAGTTCAAGAAATTACTCTTTGTAATTATTAAAAGAAATAATCTTATTTCCTCATTTGCTACTTGAAATATAGTAGTCAAAAGGAAGTTGATGAATAGGTTATGCAACCTGTGGCAGAGAACTGAGGCAAGCCTGGAATGTGGAGTTCAGTGCTCTTCCACCATCTTCCTCAACACGTAATTGTTTGAATCTACCAATTACATGGGAAATAACAATTCTCTCCAAAAAGTAGCCACTACAATATGGGTGTAGAAATATTTGGACGTGACCGCAGTAGTGGGTTGGGAGTACAAAAGAAGGCTTCTGAGATTTTATTACAAGGGGAAGCAAAGTATAACTTGGCCACATGTCCTCAGAGCCAGAGCACTGTCCCAATTTAGAGCAGAGTGAGATCACTCTCGTTTGAACTAGTTCACATCCAGACCACCTGGCAGGGAAAAAAGGGTATGTGTGAAATTTTAAAGAGCTCTTGGCATAAATATTGTAATGCCTCTGATTGAAGCAGCTTGGCTTTGGGGCTTCTCTAAGGAGAGAAGAGTTGCTTCAGTCATGAGTGACAGCAGCTAGCCAGCCTTCTTGAGGGTGGAGCATTAACTAGTGGCTCAGAAGTGCACATCTTAGGCTCAAGGTGTTAGTAGATGTAGAACATCAAGATACAGTATATAGCTGGTGGCAGAAGTGGTCCATGGCCCATCATGAATACTCCAGTATTCTCAGTGAGAATTGCAGTGGTGCTATGGCTGAGGGTGTATCTTTGAAGGTTGCTAAGGCCAGAATGATGCCAGAGTTATTACTGAGCTTGCTAAAATTTGTATGTAAATGTCAATGCGATCTAATTACTAAACATGGGCTGGTCACATATATAATTTTTTATTTTGATGTGAAGCCCCTTTGAAGGGCATATTTTTGGCAGGGAAATTCGAGATCAAGTGTAAGAACATTTTACTTTATATGCGTCTCTTTAATGAAGCAAAACCAACAATCCAGCTAAGAATACTTTAATATGAAGCATCTTTTGGGAAAGCATCTTCTATTTTTTTTTTTTTTTTACCATTTTCAGATGTAAAAAGATATTGGCACTAAAAGTGTTCATCTTACTGATTGCAATTAACCTTTATGTGTATTACATTTTTCTTCACATGTAAAATTTGAGCACAGAAATATAGATAACTTAACATTAAATATTGCCCCCAACTGTAGACCTTTTAATATTTCTGTACTAGTTGCTATTACTATACAACAAATTACCCAAACCTAACAGCCTTAAAAACACATTCATCATCTCAAAATTTTGTGGGTCAGGAGGGTGGGCATGGTCTAAATGGGTCCTCAGCTCAGGGTCTCTGAAGACTGCAGTCTAGGCATAAGATGGGCTACAGTCTCATTTGGAGACTCTTATTAGGGAAGAATCTACTTCTAACCTCACTCAGGTTATTAATAGAATTCATTTCCTCGTGGTTATAGGACAGACACCACGGCTTCTTGCTGGCTTTCAGCTAAAGGCCACCCTCAGATCCTAGAGGCTGCCCTCAGCTTTTAGAGGACACTTTCTCTTCCTGAAAGTTGCCCACATTTCCTTATTTCTTTACCACACGTACTTCCCCAACCTGGCCACTTACTTCATCAAGCCAGCAAAGAGAGTTTTTAGAGTGAGTCTGGTAGAAAGACAGTCTTATATAATGTAACAGAATCACAAAGTTGAGATCCTATTACTTTTGCCATATTCTTTGATTAGAAGCAAGTCATAGGTCCTGCCTACCCTCAAGAGGAGGAGATGATATGAGAGCATGGATCCTTAGAGGTGGGGATCATGGGGGCCACCCTAGGGTCTGCTCACTACAATTTATTTATCATCTATATAGAACTTATTTATTTTAATGAACTCACTGTTTTCCTAGGCATGTGTTATATCAAATATGAGTAGAAATAATGACCTGAAGCTTAGAAATCTTTTATTGTCACACCCTTTTTGGGGTTTAAAAATATTTATTATAATGATTTTTCATTTCTCTCTCTTGATCCTGTAAAATATCTTCCCACTGTTCATATGTATAATGTTAAACATATATATATATGTAATACCTATATATATATTAGAATTAATTACTAAACTTTGTGGATTTTATTAAAATCTATCCTTTAATAATATAGTTAATTGGGCTTTCCTTGATTGAGAGTTAATGATCACTTAAAAGTCATTTATTCTTTATTTTGAATTAAATACTCTGAAGAAATATTTGAGATATCAAATAGATAGTAAATACAGAGTTCTATTTTACCATGTCAGTAATAATGCCTACTGTACAGCCCTGAAAACTACAGGCATACCTTGACTTCTTGGCTGGTGTTGGCTCTGAGAACCATATCAATCTGTGCTTTGGTGGGTGTTTGCTGAAGCCATAATTTCCTAAGTCCTACCATTCTTATCAGATTTTGGAGTGTGATAGAATTATTTTTTCCTCAAGTAAACTGAACATTTTACACTTGCCACATATGATTTTACACATGCTGAGGAAGAAGCTTCCACCTGCCTAATGTGCTTTACCTGTCAAAGGAGAAAAGGATGACAGTGGAAATGAGCAAGCCCTCCTTCCCCTGATCCGGCAGGATGCCCAGGCAGTACACAGATGGTCATAACAGCTCACAATCCAGTCTTTTAGACTGTGGGGCAAATGAAATAAACACCTTTTATTTATGTTACGTATCTAAATTTAAGCCAAAGTTTTTAGTAGAAGGTGGAATAATTGCTTAAACAAAGTTTTATTCCCTGGCTTATTCCTTGGCTAATATAAGAGCTATTTAGTATTCATGGCCACTCTTTTAGACAGTGAAAGGTTTTCCCCTAAAGACAACCATACAGAGAAAACCTTCATTTCACATTTCCTATCATCTATATTCTAAGGGTATGTAATAAACTAAGAGATGGGGCTTTCATTAAATCCCAGGTGGAAGAAGTAGAAAGGGGCAAGAAAGTAGAGTTGGAAATAATATTTAATATTGCTTTAGAATTTTCTTTCTGAGTTTGAGTTCTTTCTGAACCTGATTCTCCCAAGGTTCTTTTTTTTTTTTTTTTTGCGGTACGCGGGCTTCTCACTGTTGTGGCCTCTCCCGTTGCGGCGCACAGGCTCCGGACGCGCAGGCTCAGCGGCCATGGCTCACGGGCGCAGCCGCTCCGCGGCATGTGGGATCCTCCCTGACTGGGGCACGAACCCGTGTCCCCTGCATCGGCAGGCAGACTCTCAACCACTTGCGCCACCAGGGAAGCCCTCCCAAGGTTCTTTTGACGAAGGCCGTTTTTAGTTCAACAGGCATTTTCCCCAAATTATACATTTATTGTGGTGCTATATGGGAAATTTTAATAGTTTTACTGTTATTAAACAAATTTAATTGTTTTATAAGACAGTTTTTTTGAGGAAATTATAAGTTATTATAAAACAGTGTTTCTCAAGTGACTAGTGCAGGGTAGGTGGGAATAAGGTGGTAAGGTGTGGTAACTTCCAGGCAATTCATTGATTATTCAACAATCATTTTTGTAGCATCCATTATGTTCTTACAAGTGCCAGGACTGGATTGCAATAGGTAACAAGAGAAGAATGGTTCCTGCCATTACAGAACAGGAAAAAGGAGATTTGATCTCATTTTCCTAGGACAAAATGCTATACCGTATTTTACATCTTTTTAAAATTTGTTATGCCTTTAGGCGGTGACATGATGCTTAGCTTCTTGCATATTTTATATATAGGTTGTTGCATATAGAGCCGTAGTGTATACTCGCATGCTTATTTATCCCTTGTGGATGTTTCATGACTGCAGCTGTAGCGGTTGGACATGTAGTTATGGTTATGTAGGGTCATGACTGCAGCTGTAGTGGTTGGATGTGTTATGTAAGGTCTAGATCCAGTTTCAGGGAAGCGCACACACACATCAAGCAGCTTCTACCACCTTAATCTTAAATGCCTATAGTTACCTGGGGCTATTCGAGGGGATTGGAGTGGTAAGCCAAGAGAAAATGTTAGAATGGAACAAACGTGGGTGAATGAAAACAAATATTTGTTCATTTTGATCATACTTAGTTTTGCTTAATAAAATTTAGAACATTCCAAATTGGGATGGGCTGAACTGGCTCCAGTGGCATTTGGTGTTAATGATTGAACATCAATCCTGGGTATTTGCTTTCCTCTTTGACCAAAGAGATGGAATCAGCCCATTAAATTTGTTTATTTAGGATTTGTGTCCAAGAAAAGATTCTATTTAGAATGCTTTAATCAGATTGTTAATAAAAAATTGAATTCAATGTGACAGCTTTGCAGGTGTGTGCCATCCAGATGTAAAATTTAGATTTGACCAGCAACCCCTAAACACAAGTGTGTCTGTATCAAGGAGAGAAGATCAATCTTTCAGGCGTACTAAGTGAGGTAAATATTTTGTTGAAGAGATTCCACCACTGTGATGCCAGTTTACGGAGCCAGGTCTCTGAAATTAGCAGACCGTGTAATTCTGTATCTGATAAGATCCAAAGTACTGTATCATATTAGCTGCAGTGGCTGGATCTCTGAGAGCCAGGGGTAATAGAGGATGTTAACATGACCAATTAGCTTCTTTCTGACAGCACCTTGGAATACACCGAAGCAGAGAGCAAACAGGATAGAACTGTGAAATAGCCGAAGATAGGAGAGACAGAGATCAGAAACAGTTCATTTGACAGTTTATCCAGAGGATTTGGGGTTTTATTTATTCTAAGCTCTCATAATAGCATGTTGTACAGTTTGTTCTTAATTGGAAACTAACCTAACAGTAAATAAAATCATATATATATATATATGACATATACATAGGAAAAGCTTTAGAGTAGATTTAGTCTGACGAGTTTTTACAACACCATGAACAACATTAGCAGCTGCTTTGGGCTGATCTTTCATCATGAGACTGACAACTTTTCGTATATCACATCACATGCATTGTTCAAAACAGCTTATGATTGTATTATTACTTAAGCCTTTTACAGGTGAGCAGTCAGACCCAGGGAGGTGTGGGAGGTGGCGAAAGGGCAGCCTTACGACCAGATGAATTATCTCAGTCTCTGTCTCACTTAATCTTAGCTTCTCTTCTTTACTGGACCATGACACCTAAGGCCTTACATAGATTATGGCCATGTCCACTTGATCATTTTTTGTGTGTGTGTAATTAATTTTTATTGGAGTGTGGTTGCTTTACAATGTTGTGTTAGCCTCCACTGCACAACAGAATGAATCAGATACAGATACACATACACACGCAGATACCTCCTCCCTTTTGGCATGTCCACTTGATCTTTCACCAAAGGTTTCTGCCTGTTGTTTTAGGCATTCTTCAGGCACAAGTCAACTTGAATTCAAGATTAAAGTAAACCTCTACTCCATCAACCAGTACACATTTGTTTTGCTATTTTAAAATTCTCTCTCTTTCTGAACCTTATTTTCCATGTTCTTCCCGAGGAACGTCACCGAACTCAGTAGCTTCATTTACCATCTCTATGCTGACAGTTATAAAAGGTATGTTTCTAAGACAGCTTTCCCAACCTCTAGTTTCAGATATAGTATCAGTTGGGGTCCAGCCAGGAGTATAGAAACTGTACTATTTCAAAAAGAGGAAATTTAATGTAGAAAATTAGTTCCACAGGTGTTGAAGCCTAGAAGAGCAAAAATGGGAAGGTAAAGTAACCCTAAGATTAATACATTCATCAAGAAGTAGGCTTGGCTTAGTATGTGGTTTTTTTTTTTTTTTTCAGTTGTAAGTAAAAGAAACTCAACTCAAATTAGCTTAAGCAGAGGAGGAAGTGCTTTGGGTCATAGACCTGAGAGGGAATCAAAGGCAGGGGAGCAGGTAGCTGAGGTTTAGGACGTAGAACTAGGTCTGCATTTCTGCAGGACACACTCATTCATTCTCGTCCTTTCTCGTTCTCTCCCTCCGCCCCTGCCTCACCACTTCCTCCTTCCCTCCCTTCCTACCTCCCTCCTTTCTTCCCTTGTTCCTCCGTCTCTCCAAATGTCAGGGAAGATGGCAGCCACATTATCATATTCTTCCAGTTAAACCCCTTGGTCGAAAAATAGCTATTCTATTTAATAACTCATATTAAGATATATCGATATCTTAATCCACCGTGAAGAACTTGCCATTTGGAACAATTTATGTTGCCGAAGACGTGGTGTTATGTGGATTGGTTAGTCCTGCGTCAATTGCCTGTTCTTGAGGTGAGGAGGTGAGGTGATAGGATTGGGGCAGCGAGGCTTTCTAAACGAAGGGATGGTAGCTGGGCAAATATATATGCCCCCACGATGTTGTTATTATCTTGTCTATGGAAAAATAAGGACCCCTGGTATACAATATTATAAATAAATATTTCAATCCCTGTCCTCCATTAATTAATAACAATAGTTGAGCTAAATATGTCTTTGTTGCTCCATGTCTTCTGTGGCTGTCCTTTCTGATCTTGGCATTGACTCCTGGAGTTCTGCATGAGGGCTATGCAGAGCTTATCCTATTTCAGAAGCCAAGAGCTTGAAGTGAGCTAAAATATCTTTTCCAGAACTTGTAGTTATGCATTCTCATATAAAACAATCTCTGTTTCTCTGTTTTCCTTATCAAAAAATAATGCATCACATAAAAATCATTTATTGAATACAGACTATAAACTAGATCTTCTCTTCTAAATTCAAAGGATTAAAACATTGTTTTAAATTCACCATGAATCTTTTTGTAATTTTATTAGAAGAGAGTTACTTGTTTTTAAAAATTCTTCAAAGCTACCTGTTTGTATACATTCATATGTAGAATTCAGTCATTTAGTCATTCAGCAAATATTTATTGAATACTTTCCATATATGATGTACGGCATCAGCTGATGGTGATCGCTATCAAGTGAGCAAATATTACAAAGGTACCATCTGGCATAGTTCTCAAGGTTTTTGATTTTTATTCAGTGCCTAATGACAGGGCCTACATTCTAATTGGCTCAGAACAGTAGGAAGACAGGTTTTAAATTGATTATAAAATCTTTACACATCTAATTGCTAAATTCAAAGATTTTTTTACATCCCACAAATATAAATTTTAACAACTTTCTGTCATTCTGAAAAACTATAAGCATGAGGATTATTTTTTTCTTGCTTCTTCTTTTTTTTTTTTTTTTGCCTCTGAAGGTAACTTACTTTATTTCTGTACACTTTTCTTCCATAATTCATTCTAACCACACTTTTCTTCCATAATTCATTTTAACCACATTCCTTAAATGTCAGGTTCATTTTTTCCATGTATCTTTCATTTTGAGTTGTGACAAATAAAGGGATAGGCTGTTAAGAAAAAGGCATTATCTTTAAAAGTGACAGTGCTGTTATAGTCATGTCAACATCCCATCAGGGGTTCATTAGCGGTCATGGTTCTGGGTCTGAAATTGTCATCTCCTGGTTGCTTTCATTTCCTAAATCATCTTGTTACAGGTATAGCTTTACTTTTTTGTTGGATTTCATTTCATTCTTCTTTCATTTAATTATTCTTCTATGAAATAAAGACAAGGCTTCTATTACTGATATCATCCCAAAGCTGCTGTAAGTATGAACAAGTATGGCTAACGCTAAACTTCTAAATTAAAGGAATAATGGCGCTTTAATTATTTCTACCTTTTCTGTCTCATGGTCTGTAAGTGGGGAGGGGTTACGTTAAAAGTGTCCTTGCAGGTGGAGAGTTTTACCTTTGGAGTTAAAGGGATTGCATAAAGGTTGAGTCATCTTAAGATTTTTCATCGAGTTGAAGGGTAGATTCTGTGAAGAGATGGGGTTCTTAATTCCAGTTTCCAGAAAGTGAGATTATCAAAGTGACAGTGTGGATAAGATTTTTTTTTTTTTTTCTCTATCAGCAAGTCTGTTAGAAATTACCAGGGAGTCTAGATCCCACTGGGTGGTTATGAAAGATTTGTCAGATTGGAGAGAGTGTTCAATAATATAATGACATTAGTTAACTAAATTGCTTCCTTAACTAGGACATATAGCATTAAGTTTTAAAATGGTAGCTTAAAGATTTTTAGAGATATGTAGATTAGGAGATTCGACAAATGAAAACTAGTAGAAGAATGTAAAAATTCTTTGCTAAGCAGTTATAAAACATCTTTGTTGTGTGAATTTCTTATGACAACTTTCTGAGAGGTCAAGGCTATTCAGCTTATATAACAACACATGTGCTTTGCCCGAGGTCATGATTTAAAAGGATGAAGGTAAAATGTGTCGCCTACTTTACTCTCAGTCTTCAAAGTCCTTTTAGCTGCCAAGCCTGGGTTCACTTCCAGACTCAGACTGACTTAGATGCCGTATCCAGTTTTACCTCTAGTTAGAAAAATATTAAAGAAACTGTGGTTATTGGTTCATCAGGTAGTCAGCCTACTGCTGGCTTTTCTTTCATCTTAAACTCCAATCAGGGTTTTTCATTATTCTTTAGGTCTAAGCTCCTGGTTTATATACCAGTGCCACTTTGTGGGTGCCTGGATTATTGTAATGTGTCTAAATCCATGGTGTGGTTCCTTAGCAGGTCTGGCTCCTTGAGGACTGTGATTCTGACTGTCACCAGGGTCACATGCAGTCCATGTGACTACAGTCCTGATTCCTACTCCATGACCATCCCAACACCTGTCACCTCATCCAGGTTATCTGCTTTACTGTTTTCTGCTGACTCCCCTGATGCTCTGGGCTTCCTTCCTGATGGCTCTGCTGGGCTCTAGGCTGCTGCTGCCTGTCCATCTGCCTGCACTTCCTTGCACTGCCTGCAGCGGGAACCCACTCTGATCATCTCTTGCCCTTTAAAGGTCTCTGTGCTCTAGACACACCAAGCGAGGCCTGTTGCATTGACAAGAGTAGCCTACCTGTCCTTTAGCCATTTTGCTTCTAGCTTTTACTCTGAGTTGTATTTTTTTTTTTTCCAATTTTGGAAACTTGCTGTTTCATACAAAGGTGGAGAATACTAAACAAGAGGTAAGTGACAGTCTTGTTTGGCTGAGATAGCCCCATCTCCTCTCAGAAGTGGTTAGAACTTACCCAGGTGACTGTGATAACATGAATGATGGATTACACTTACCTAGCCCTCACTGTGGGGCCGATTCTTTTCTAAGTCCTTTTCCGGTATCATTATACATGTAGTAGGTTATAAAATCTACCATCAACAGAAGCTAGGCAATGTCACATTTTAGGTGCATCAGGGCAGTCAGACCTTTTAGATTTCACTAAATTGTGTATCATTTAAGCCTCTCCTCACATTTCAGCATCGCCAACGTTCAGCTTTGGGAGAAAAAGTAAATGTTACAATTGTACAGATTCTATACAGCAAATATGAAGAAGGAAATGTATATAGCTCTACCTAATTATATGAACAGTACTGAGGTGAAGGTAAAATGTCCAAAGATAAAAGGGAATCCAGGATATTAGCAGGTGGTAACACCCATGGGTTAAAACAAACAGGCAAACAAGACCCAGGATATTAGACAGTTGTAAAGACAATCACCTGTCCTGTGAGGGCAAAAGAGGGGGAGACAAATGCAGTCCAATATAATGAGATATTTATAATAGTCTTACATATTAAACTGATCACATTTCATTCTCATTTGTTTTCTTCATTATTTTCTAAAGCATTTTAAATGAATGTGTACTGGTGATCTTCCTTAATGTTAGTAATGAATATAACAAAAATAATTGGGGATGTTTATAATAGCCCCACCCTCATGGAAACTAGAGTCTGTTGGGTGGTATGGATGAGGAAACAGGCAATTACAATGCAGAGTGGCAAGTGCAGTAGCACAAATTGGGCTTTGGATTCAGACAATCCTGGGTTCAAATCCCATCTTCACCACTTACTAACTGAGTGTTTTGGGATAAATTATTTATTCTCTATCAACCTCAGTTTCTCCATCTGTAAGCTGGGCATAATAATTGTGCCTGTGGATTACATTAAGTTGTATGGACTACATTAAGTTCTAGGCAAATACACTCTACTCAATATATAGTATACTGATATCTCCATTTCACTTGGCACTTAGGGCAGGGATATTGGTTGGGAAATTATGTAATATGGTCTCATACAAAATTAAAATCCTGAAATCTCTGGAAAATGGAAAAATTTGGGAAATAGTGTATGGCAAAACTTCATGAAAGAACTACTGATACAAGAGGAGGAGGAAGAGGTAGTGGGAAAGATGAAAAATCAGCTTTGACATATTGAGCCTGCAGCACCTCTGAACCATGACATTGAAATGTCCAGTAGGTTTTGGATATAAGGATTGGGGATGTATGGTATATATGGGACTGGACAAATTTAAGTGGGAATGATCAGCATATTCATTGTGTATAGAACTAAGGGAGTAGGTGACATCACCCAGAGAGAGTGCTGAGAGAGAGGAGAGGACAGAACCCTAAAGCTTACCAACACTTAAAATACAAGCCAGGAGGAGGAGCAGATAAAGGAGACTGAGAGTATCTTAGAGACAAAAAAGACCCTGTAGATGTAATGTCAAAAGCCAGTGGAAGATGATGCTTCAGATAGGAGTGGACCCCAATATCACATGCCAATGAAATTTTTACATAAGAGTTGAAACATATGCTAGAGAGTATATTAGTATGAGAGTTTCTGATTCCTATGTGAAATAAATTTTAAGGTCAACTGCTGAGAGTAAGGAAAAATGGAAGAGAGAGCTGACTATGGAAGTAAAACTGCTGTACAGGATTGAGGAACTAGTAGATGTGGGAGTTCACGAAGCCTTGGCCAATGTCTATAGTGATACATTATGAATAGTTAAGATATTCATATCTTTCCCTCTTCTCAACTTGAGCCCAGATGTGACTAAAAGACTAAAGACTGCACAGGTCTGAGACAATTTTTAAAAAAAATCTTTATTGGAGTATAGTTGATTTACAATTTTGTGTTAGTTTCAGGTGTACCGAAAAGTGAATCTGTTATACATATACATATATCCACCCTTTTAAAGATTTTTTTTCCCATATAGGCTATTACAGAGTATTGAGTAGAGTTCCCTGTGCTATATAGTAGGTCCTTATTAGTTATCTATTTTATGTATAGTAGTATGTATATGTCAATCCCAGTCTCCCAATTGATCCCTCCCTACCCCTTACCCCCAGGTAACCATAAGTTTGTTTTCTACATCTGTAACTCTATTTCTGTTTTGTAGATAATTTCATTTGTACCCTTTTTTTAGATTCCACATATAAGCTATATCATATGATATTTGTCTTTCTCTGACTTACTTCACTCAGTATGACAATCTTTAGGCCCATTCATGTTGCTGCAAATGGCATTATTTCATTCTTATTTATGGCTGAGTTATATTCCATTGTATATATATACCACATCTTCTCTATCCATTCCTCTGTTGATGGATATTTAGGTTGCTTCCATGTCCTGGCTATTGTAAATAGCGCTGCAATGAACATTAGGGTGCATGTATCTTTTCGAATTATGGTTTTCTCTGGATATATGCCAGGAGTGGGATTGCTGGATCATATAGTAGCTCTATTTTTAGTTTTTTAAGGAACCTCCATACTGTTCTCCATAGTGACTGTACCAATTTACATTCCCACCAACAGTGTAGGAGTGTTCCCCTTTCTCCACACCCTCTCCAGCATTTATTGTTTGTAGATTTTTTGATGATGGTCATTCTGACCGGTGTGAGGAGATACCTCATTGCAGTTTTGATTTGCATTTCTCTAATAATTAGTGATGTTGAGCATCTTTTCATGTGCTTTTTAGCCATAGGTATGTCTTCTTTGGAGAAAATTTCTATTTAGATCTTCTGCCCATTTTTTGATTGCATTGTTTATTTTTTTGATATTGAGCTGCATGAGCTGATTGTATATTTTGGAGATTAATCCCTTGCCAGTTGCTTCATTTGCAAATATATTCTCCCACTCTGAGGGTTGTCCTTTCATTTTGCTTATGGTTTTCTTTGCCTTGTAAAAGCTTTTAAGTTTAATTAGGCCCCATTTGTTTATTTTTGTTTTTATTTTCATTACTCTAAGAGGTGGATCAAAAAAGATTTTGCTGCGATTTATTGCAGAGTGTTCTGCCTATGTTTTCCTCTAAGAGTTTTATAGTATCCAGCTTTACATTTAGGTCTTTAATCTATTTTGAGTTGATTTTTGTGTCTGGTGTTAGGGTGTGTTCTAATTTTATTCTTTTACATGTAGCTGTCCAGTTTTCCCAGCACCACTTATTGAAGAGACTATCTTTTCTCCACTGTATATTCTTGCCTCCTTCATCATA
Organism: Hyperoodon ampullatus; assembly: GCF_949752795.1. Classification (NCBI taxonomy): domain Eukaryota; kingdom Metazoa; phylum Chordata; class Mammalia; order Artiodactyla; family Ziphiidae; genus Hyperoodon; species Hyperoodon ampullatus. The sequence continues at coordinate 18,210,001 of NC_136929.1, read as the reverse complement.
GATTAGGTGACCATAGGTACATGGGTTTATCTCTAGACTTTCTATCCTGTTCCATTGATCTATATTTTTTGTGCCTGTACCATAGGGTTATGATGACTGTAGCTTTGTAGTATAGTCTGAAGTCAGGGAGCCTGCCTCCTCCAGCTCCATTTTTCTCTCTCAAGATTGCTTTGCAATTTGGGGTCTTTTGTGTTTCCATACAGATTGTAAATTTTTTTGTTCTAATTCTGTGAAAAATGCCATTGGTATCTTGATATGGATTGCATTGAATGTGAGGATTGCTTTGGGTAGTATAGTCATTTTCACAATATTGATTCTTCCAATCCAAGAACATGGTATACCTCACCATCTGTTTGTTTCATCTTTGATTTCTTTTATCAGTATCTTATAGTTTTCTGAGTACAGGTCTTTTGCCTCCTTAGGTGGGTTTATTCCTAGGTGTTTTATCCTTTTTGATGCAGTGATAAACTCGTATCTCCTTTTCTCTTCTGTGTCTATTCCTTTTTCATATCCGTCCTTCCATGTATCCAACCACTCATTGACCCATCCATCCATCCATCCATTTATGTATCCATTCTAAGTTTGTCCAGACATCTTTACATTAATTAATTGATTGACACACCATGACCCACCATGACCCCACCATGATGCACTGGGGATATAAAACTCAGTACAATGATGGTTTCTGTTCTCACAGAGTATTTTAACTAAGGTACAGGTTCAGCTCAGCCAAGACAGATGTTTATTTGTCTCTTTCATAAGATTATGAGTAAATAGTTCAAGGAATGCAGGCTCTTTCCATCTCTTTACCATCTCATAACCCTAGGTTACTGGCCTTATGCATATGGCACAAGATAGCTGACTTCCTGTCCACATGTCCACATACTAATCAGGGGAAGAAGGAAGATAGGGAAAGGTATGACTTGGAAGTTGAACATATCACTTTCACTCATATCCTAATTGCCAGGAAAATAATTATATATTGCCTCACCTAGTTTTAAAGGAGTCTCAAAATGAAGTTTTAGTTTGAATGACCATATAACCAGCTAAAACATCTGTGAAAGAAAGGAGAAGCCAGATATTGAAGAACTGACAGAAGTATCTCACATACAGAGCTTATGTTCTGGTTAGAGTTACAGGCAGGTGAATTGACAATTACCATAAATTGCAGAGGTCACAGCTGCAGGATGTGGTGAGAGTTCTTAGGTTTTCCACTGCACAGTCCTTTCTGAAGGTACCTGTCCCCAAAATTAGCCCTGGAGAGTATCCCGTATCTCAGTGTTTTTTCCCCTTTTCTCAATACATTTCTCATTTCCTCAGAGTAACTACATTTTGAAAAAAACTAACAATAATTAATTCATCCTAATATGCTTATTGCTAATCACTTCTTTAGTCTCCCCCCACCCCTTTCTTTGTAATTCTAGGATGCCTTCATGTTTTTAACTGGGGGACTTATAGGTTGACCTGGAAAGATATTTTCAGACAGAACTGGTTATTCTGAGTACCAGGTTTATTATTAAGATTTGAAGCTTAGAGAGTATGAGAAAGAACCAATTGAAATGTTACTAAAAACAATCCAGTAGTCATATTGACATGTACTGGTAAAGACAAAAAAAGTAAAAAAAAAGAATTTGCACTAATTTCTTGGTCGTTAAAAGAATCTTGTGGCGGGGTTGGTATAATGCCTTGGAAGAGAGTAGATACAACCTCTGGGCAAGCAACTTACTTCCTAGGACTAATTGCTTATTCTTGATTCATCATGGAGCTGGGCATCTTGACAACAAATATTTCCATCAGATTTAATTTTAAAGAACTAGAACTCTTATGAGCTACTTAAGATTACCTTTCTTCAAACTAAACAGATCAAGCCTTGGTAAAATGACTCTAGAAACAGAATCTATTAGGCGTAGAAACATAGGGAGCCTCTCGGTGTTTCGCACAAAGATGTCTCTGGGCTCGATAAACTGTGGGAAAGCTTCGGAAAGTCTGAGATTAACAATAACACTATAAATGCAGATTATCTCATTAAGAAAGATAATTTGATTTCTGTCTCACTGTACCTACCTGGTTATTTTGCCATCTTGTGTTCGTTAAGGACTTTTATGACTTGTAATTTTCCCTGCTGAATTAAATTGTTTATCTCTGCCCATTTTAAAAAAAATTGAGTCATTTTTCTAAGCATTTAAGCTTAATAATTTTGTCTTAATAATTTTGTCTATCCCTAGGTGTCTATCCCTAGGTGTAACATAGCACTGAAAATAACAGATCATGTGTTTAATTGCTAGTCATCTAAGCTTTTTTCCTTTTAAGTGATATTTTCTAAAAAGCTATATAAATTCTGAATGTTAATATTATGATTGGTTTAATTTTGGCAGCTTTAGGTAATTTCTCTGTAATGACATATGTATATGATATTGGGTTTTTATTGCTTTTTAACAATCATATTCAACTTTTTCAAGAGATGAGCAATCACCTTGCCACCTTGGGAGACTTTACCCTGATTCTGATGCTGCTGTCTTTGTACAGAACATTTTTGGGGGGAGAGGCTGTAATTTTTCACTTAAAATGATAATGTAATTTAATTTCACCACAAGTTTTATTAAAATAGAAAAGTACACTCAAGTCAGAGCAACTGGTTGAATCTTTTTGGTGTTAAATCCACTGGAGTATTAGCTGGTTATTGATTTGTCTACTAAACAGTTACTGAATGCCTGTCATAGGTCAGGATTGGGTACACTGATGAATTCTGTCATCATCCTTGCTTTTGAGGTGCTCATGATTTTGTTAAGAAGCAAAATAATTAAACATAATTGTAGTATGTTGCAATTGTTGAGTCAATGTGGCAATATATGAAGATGAGGAAGCAATTTATTTTGGATAGGCTAGGGAAGACCATATAGACAAGATGCTGTTGAATTTGGACTTTTAAGGATTAATAGCTTTTCACTAGGCAGAGAAACAGAAATCAGTATCTAGAGGGAGGAAGCTTATTAAGGGAGTAAAAATTGCATAAACAAGGCACAGCATCTTGTGGTTAGGAGATGGATGGATGTTGGGTGTACTAGAGTCTAGCTGTTGGGGATAAGTAGATGTAAAGAAGAAGCACTAAAACCAGTTGCAAAAGGGATTCAATAAGATGCCAAGGTATCCTCTAAAGAGCTCTTGACAAAGGTCCCTTTGATTTAATTTTCACATGCAGGATTATTTTGTGGACAAATTTTTTCCACCCTCCCTCCCTGCCTCCTTCCCTCCTTCCTTCCTCAGTAAATTTATTTGAATTTTCTTTTCTAGGTACTAGGGATAAATAGGTGAACAAAGCAGAAAAAAAAGTCTTGTCAGCATGGAGCTTACATTCTAGAAGTGGAGCTTACATTTCTAGACCACGTAAACGGCAAGATAGTAAATATTTTAAGCTTTACAAGCCATGTACTTTCTGTTGAAAATAATTCTGCCTTTGTAGTGAGAAAACAGCCCCAGACAATACATGAACAAATGTGCACGCCTTGTTTCCAGTAAAACTTTATTTACGCGCTCAAATTTGAATGGTCATATAAATTTTATGTGTCAGAAAATATTCTTTTTTCTTTTGTTTTTTCCTGCAGCCGTTGAAAAATGTAAAAGTCATTCCTAGTTCACAGGCCATATGAAAGCAGGCAGGCTAGATTTGGCCACAGGCTGTAGTTGGCCTCACCCTGCCCTAGAGGATCAGCTTAATGGAAACATTTAACAAGACGTTAGCTGGGTGAATCAAAACTAGTTTACATATTTAAAGGACTTAGAAAATAGTGCAACCAGCTTACGATGCATAGAGATTCATCAATTCTGCAGGAGAGACAAGGAAATGCAAGCTATTGGGTCATGGACCATTTAATTAATTAATTAATTAATTAATTAAAATGTTGAGCCTTCTTTTAATTTATTTATTTTTTATTTTTGGCTGTGTTGGGTCTTTGTTTCTGTGCAAAGGCTATCTCTAGTTGTGGCAAGCGGGGGCCACTCGTCATCGCGGTGCACGGGCCTCTCACTGTCGTGGCCTCTCTTGTTGCAGAACACAGGCTCCAGATGCGCAGGCTCAGTAGTTGTGGCTCACGGGCCTAGTTGCTCCGCGGCATGTGGGATCTTCCCAGACCAGGGCTCAAACCCGTGTCCCCTGCATGAGCAGGCAGATTTTCAACCACTGCACCACCAGGGAAGCCCCTCATGGACCATTTTAGACATTAATATCTGAGTGAGTGAAGGTTACATCAGACCTTCTGGACATCCAGTTGCCCCCTTCCACGTCTAAGCGTATATTCATGTGGCATTTCTGTATATAGGCTAGTCTGGCTATATCCTGGCACCACCTCATCTGACCCAGGCTCCTGTCCTGAATCTTGATGTTATATAGTAATCAGTGTCCACTCAGGCACAGTTTCCATTCATCTCCCTCAGTCTGCCCATGTGAACTCAGCCTGGTTCAAGTACTTTTCTCAGATGAGGACTGCAGAATTACCGTTATGAGTATTAGTTGCTCAGGTGTTTCCGAGAGTAAGCTATTGGGTCCTCAGACCAACTGCAAGAACTTGTGTACACATTTTAATAACATACTCTTCACCTGCTTACGATATTATTTTCATTCAATTATAATTTCATTTTAACAATAATTTCATTGTTGAAGTTCTGAAGTCATTGCTGCTTGACATCCAGCTGTGTGACACCAGGCAAGTTATGGACACTTTCCCAGCCTCACTTTCCTCATTTGTAGGGAATAATACGCTTGCATAAGTTACAGGACTGTGGCTTTAAATGAAGTAGTCCTCATAATCCTTATCAAGCACATAATAAAGTATCTGGTATGTAATAAAACAAGTAAATAAAAACTGGCTATTATTATTATTACTGTGATTATAGAAAATAAGAGAGGCAATTCAGCATTCTTCTCCTAGTAGAGTTTTAACTATTGTTTTTAAGATTCTATGAAGATTAGAAAGAGGAGAGAATTAACTTGCTTAGAAAAAAACCTGACTTAAACTTCTAAAAAAATCCATTAGAATATTGCAGTTAACTTAATACAAGGGAAATTAATTATGAGTGGTATTGTTTTGAAACAACACAATCAACCATTAAAACATTTCAAAAATTTGAGAAAGGTTAATTACCTTACCTATGCCAACTACATTTTTAAATGAAGGATTTTTAATTCTTTTGAAAACATGCTCAAAACATATTTGTTTAATTTAATACTGTGTGTAGTGGACCCCCAACTCCTATACAATGAGTATAAACCACTATAATATATCTTAACCTGAAGGCTCACCACAGCTGCTATTGACTTCAGCTGCTAAAATTAGAGTCTGCTCTTTTCAACTTTCTCCCCATTGTATTAGAATTTGCTTTGTTCTGAAACCAATAAGAGGCTTTTTATTTACTTTCTACAGCAAGGAAGGATTTCAGTTGCTTCCATGGCTCTTAGTCAAGTATCACTTTATTTCTGGACAAGTGATACAGACTTGTGGGAGTCATCCCATAATTTAACAGAAAAATTTAGGACCTGGGACTGTCACACAAAAAATTGCACAATGGAGAGAAAGTTGTGCTGATCTTCATAAAAATAGTGAAATGCTACTAATTCAATACACTTACAAGTTTTGTGCTTTGGAGTTTTTCTCCAACTGAGAGAAAAGGCCCTCCAGTCTACAGTTTGCCCAGTGGTGTATATTTATCCATGCATATTAACATAAATACATGTTTAAAAAGTGTGTGTGTGTTTGTGTGTGTGTGTGTACAATTAGGACTTTATGTCCATGGAATTTATTTCTTTGTTCAAATTGCACTGATTCATACATGGCCATCAAATCTACAACCAACTTTTTGGTGAGTTCTTTATATTGGCCTCAGTTTTCTCATGGATGAACTAAAGCTTGTATCTTGAAAGGGGTTATTGGAAAGACTAACTGAGATAATAATTATAAAGAGACTAGTTTAGTGCCTGAGTCAGTAGGTGCTTAATAAATGCTTGATTTCTTCCCTTCTATCTTTCTTATGCCTTTACTTTTACCTTCTGGCCCAAATCATGCTTTAACTGCCACAGGGTCTCTTCTTTTATTTCTAAAATCACCATGTAATTTATTCCCACTTTTAATCAAAAGCAGACAAGTAAACTGATGCGATAATACTGTTTCAGAGATTTTCCAGTTGTAAACATGATGAGCTACTCTAAAGATAAGTATTAACATAAACAGAGTAATTGAATTATGAAATAAACATGAGTCTCCAGGCTTTTATTGTGCTTATAACTGAAAAGGAGTGTAAATGTCATGTATATTAATAGGCGAGAGTTTTGATAAAATGACCAATAACCTCACATTATTTCCTCCTTGGGCACTGGTGAGGATGGGCTACAGCGTTTACTCACCACCATCAGGTGGAGACCCTTACGTTCTGCTTCTCTCTCTGCTGAGCTGTCAAATTCATTCATCCCCACTGGCATCTCCCATATTATAAGATGGTCTTACTCACAATCCCTCTGCTCTTTATAAAGCAGAAACTAGCACACCATTGTTAAGCAATTATACTCTGATAAAGATGTTAAAAAAATATGCTCCTTTATTGCATGTCTCTACTCTGCTGGTTGCCAGACCCTGTAGACTTTTCCTTGTCTTCCAAGCCTTTTTGTTTGGTCCTTAATGTTTGGAATTATTTGTAGCTAATGCTAATGAAATTGGTCTAGAGGTTGAAATTGGTCTCACCTAGGCATGGCTATTGGGTATGGCTATTGCTCTGCCAAACTTTAGTTTGCTTTGAGGCTTTTGCTCTATTGAATCCCAAGGTTCGTCTGCTGAGTTGCCAGAGGACAGACAATATATGCTTGAAAAATTTGTACTAATACAATTTTATAGCTGGACATTTCTGGGAAATCTCCTCCAGGCCAATAGCAGGTCTGGGACTAAAAGTTTAACGTAGCAGAGATGTTCACAGCCAGAGTGATCTATATCCAGTGTTGCCATGACAGCTGTAAGAGGCCTTCTGTGTGAGGAAGCAGTCCATATCTCTCTGCTTAATTCCACCATATCTGACTTATTGTATGAGTAAAAGGGAGCTTCAGTAAAAACCAACAAACATAAAACATAGTTTATCCGATAGGAAGTTTTTCTAGGCTGAATACAAGTTTTTTTCTCTTTAAAGTATGGTAAATGACATTGAAAATAGGTTATGTTTGTCCCACATCCATATTGCTTTCATACTCCACTTCAATTCATTCATTGGCTTTTGGCTATATCTTTCTTTTTAAGTTTTATTTTATTTTACTAAGAACACATAACGGGAAATCTACCCTCTTAATAGATTTGTAAGTACACCGGACAATGTTGTTAACTATAGACACAATGTTGTAGAACAGATCTCTAGAACTTATTTATCTTGCATTACTGAAACTTTATATTGTTCATTAGCAACTCCTCATGTTCTGTTCCCCCCTGTCCCTGACAACCATGATTCTACTCTCTGTGTCTCTGAGTTTGACTATTTTGGGTACCTCACATAAGTGGAACCATGCAGTATTGGTCCTTTTGTGACTGGCTTATTTCACTGAGCCTGTTGTCCTCCAGGTTCATCCTTATTGTTGTATGGATAAATGGCAGGGTTTCATTCTTTTTATGGCTGGATAATATTCCCTTGTTTGTTTATGCCACATTTTCTTTACCCATTCATCCATTGACGGACATTCAGGTTGTTTCCATATCTTGGCTATTGTGAATAATGCTACAGTGAACATGAGAGAGCTAATATCTCTTTGAGATTCTAATTTCAAATCAGACTGACAATTATAAAAACAAACAAACAAAAAAAGACAATGAGTGTTTTCAAGGATTTATAGAAATTGGGTTTGTTGTACACTGTTGGTGGGGATGTAAAATGATGCAGTTGCTTTGGAAAACAGTGTGGAGGTTCCTCAAAAATTAAAAATAAAATTACCATATGATCCAGCAACGCTGTGTCCCTTTCATCTGATAACAGCACATTCATTTCAGCCCATGTGGTTAACCTGGACATCAAGTGTAAGCATGTAAAGGAGCCTGGCCAAGCTCATGCTCCTTTCCTTCAGCCACAGGGAGACACATTAGAGCTGATGAGAGAAATTCCTGGATTTCTTTTCAAGAATTGTTGGAAGAGAGAAGCTTTCTTTCCATGGTTGTGTCTGATAGAGCAGAATGAAATTCCGCGGTTGCTGACAGCCATCTTCGCCATCACTAGGAGAGAGCTTGCCTGAGAATGGAGTGAACAGAGGAGAAAGCAAGACGTATTTGAACTTGTGGATGTTCCCATGCCTGGTGTTTTCCCATCTCATTAAGTGTCCTGTCTCACATTCACTTTAATACATTTTAATTGGCATCTTACCATATTGGTGTGCCATAATTTACCCATTGCTCGTTATTTAATATCTTGTCTGAAATTAAGTAACCATCATGTGTATAAGTGTTTGGTACTTTGGAAAGATAGAGGACTGGCATCGCTAATTCGAAATACGTAAAGATTTTCTAAGACTTTTCATATGGTAGGCAATACAGTACATTTACTGTATTGCCTTTTGCTAGGACATTCTGCTTTAGGATTTTGATGTATGTTCCCAGTTCAAAATGTTGACAAACTGTTATGAATAAGTTTAAATATAGATTGAGTAAATTGTTTTTCTTAGAAATGTAAGAAACAGAAATCATCTCTAATGTGGTGTTAAAGCTAAATCAAGAAAGCTGATGTGTTACACAGCAGCATATGGGCTAAGCGGGATATGCAAGCAGCTGTGTCTAGCGTGAAATGCTTACGTGCTTTGAGAAAGCGTGCAGAACAGTGGGCGACCCGAACATGAGTGTCAGGTATGAGTTATAGGCCTTTGAGATGGGGAGAGTGAAGGAGAGCTGGCTAGCCTTGTCTGACTCCCCCCACCACCCGGGTCGCCTCTAAGAGTTTCCCTCTAAGAGTGGAGAGAGGATATCAATATAGTTCAAGGTACATACAATCAACACCCTCCCAGCTCACATGCTCGGAGTATGGTGGGAGTTAGGTTTCCCTGCTGTCATCTTGAGTTTCACTAACATGGTAGTATGTGGACCTGGCTCTCAGAGAGGCCTTCCTATGACTCTTTCATTTCTGCCCCTCAGCCTCTCCCCTCTCCAACCTCACAGCTCCTGCCTCTCTGAAGCATGCTCTCCTGTCACCTCCTCAACATCCTGAAATATTCCCTTGAAAAGTCAAACACCCCTTTTTTCCCTTCTAGTTGATGAGGCAATGCTAATTACATTTATGTAAGTACGGAAAATGGGTTCATTATCATTGTTACCATCTGATTGCCAAAAGAAAGTAAAAATGGATGTTATAGTAAAGTACAGTGACTTTGTAAAAAAAAAAAATGAAGGGAAAAAACATCTGGTTCTTATCATAGCAGTTCCATGTACTATCTGTGAGATCTTTGTGAAATTACTTAACACTTCTCAAGTCTTTGTCAGCTTTTGCAACTAAGGAGACCAGCAGAAAAGAAGCTTCTTCCAGATACCAAGAGAGGGTATTGATTTTCCAAATAGCAAATACGCCAGGTTATTGCTGTTGTTTACACACCCCGCGGCCCATGACTAGGCTGGGGAAAAGAAAGATCAATGCAAAAGGGATTCCAGAGAAGAAGAACAATCAGAACAGCACGAGTTGACAGCGCCTAACAAAATAGAGATGCTGGGATAGATGCACTCTTTCTATTATTTCTCTCTATATTTCCATCACTAGCTCTCTCTCTGCATAAGGATTTTAAGTAAAATCGGATGTGCAAAAAACCATAAAGATCTCTTCAAATAAAAAAAAAAGAATTGAAATATTCGGGAGATGAATTAAAGAAGATAGCCAATTTGAGATCAGAATTAATGGCCAAGATGACATAGTGGAAGAAATAAAACACTGAACAAAAATATAAAATGTTGAAAATTAGGAAGGTAAATAAAAGAAACACAGAGGGAAGATTCAAGGGACCTAACATGTACATATTAGGAGTTGTAAAAGAGGAAAAATTTTTAGATATAAGTGAAGCAATAATTTTTAAAAAATATAGATGAGAACTTCCCAGAGTTGAGTTCTTGAGTCGGTAGATTTAAAATCCCACTTCTGGGTATATATCCAAAGGAAACAAAATCACTGTTCCCAAGCGATAACTGTACTCCATGTTCATTTCAATATTATTCACAAGAGCTAAGATATGGAAACAACTTAAGAATCTGTTGATGGATGAATGAATAAAGAAAATATGGTATATATGTACAACGGAATATTATTCAGAGATTAAAAAAGAAGGAAAGCCTGTCATTTGTGACAACATGAATGAAACTGAAGGACATTATGCTAAGTGAAATAAGCTGGACACAGAAAGACATATACTGCATGATCTCATATACTGCATATACTCATGAAATCTGGAATCATGTGGAATCTGAAAAAATCAAACCCATAGAAACAGATAGTAGAAGGGTAGTTAACAGGAGTCTAGGGAACAGGGGCTGGATAAGTTGGGGAGATGTTGATCAAAGGGCTCAAAGTTTCAGATATAAGATGAATAAGTTCTGGAGACCTAATATATAGCATCATGACTATAGTTAATATTCTATTGCATACTTGAAATTTACTAAGAGAGTAGATCTTAAGTATTCTCACCACACACAAAAAAGAGCTAACTATATGAGGTAACGGAAATGTTACTTAGCTTGATTGTGGTATTCATTTCGCAGTGTATATGTACATAGAAACATCATGTTGTACACCTTAAATATATACAATTTTAATTTGCCAATTGTACCTCAATAAAGCTGGAAAAAATCTTCACGAGTTCTAGGTGTGATTGAGGAAAAAAGACACAGATCTCGGTGAATCTTGGTAAAATTCCTGAACTTTAAAGGTTAAGAGAAATTGTACAAGCTTCTGGGCTAAAAGAATATATTTACAAAATGAGAAGGGATCATAGAGATTTCAGCTCTCATCTTCAACATTGAATTTTGAAAGACAGTTATAGATTATGGAGATAAAAGTACTACACCACAGGAGTCCAATACCCAGCTAAGATATAATTCACCTGTTTGGTTCATGGTGAATAGGATAAAGTACTGTGGATATTCAGTGATTCAGAGAGTGTATCACCTATGTACTTCATAAGGGATAATTGCTTGAGAATATACTCCAACAAAATAATAATATAATAGATAAGCCCTCAAGATAGGAAAAGAAGAAGGAGGTGGTGAGTAGTTAGATTTTACCTGTCTATCTCTGTGTCTACCTAAATAGATGATATCTATTTCTATGTCATCTATGTCTGTGTATACCTAATAGGATGAAGGAATCTGTATTATGTAAATGCTAAATATTGATTATTGAAAAGGAAAATACATCAAAAGAAAGTTATTAGTAATCTACAAGTAGATTTACTATAACGTGTAAGGAAAATGTGAGAGTTTTGAGGTGACTTCAGGGATTTGGGGGATGATCAAGGAAACATATATGACCTTGAGGTGGCAGTAGCACACAGCAAGCTTTATTTGGGTGGCAACTGGACAGGCTTACGAGCCCTCAGAGCATGAGACCTTCCAGAGACAGTGGTGCAGGGCGCCACCCAGAGGGTGCGGGAGAGGGGAATTGTATGTTCCGGTGACGTCACTCAGGAGGATGGCAGGGAGTCTCTGGACCAGAGAACTCCAAAGGGAAGCAGCAGTTTGGGGTCTTTTCTAGCCCCTGAGATTTGTCTTATCTTTGGCTAGCAGATGTCGGAAGTAGCTTTATGGGGTATGCATCACAGGCATGCTGTAAATGGCTAACAATCTGCATATTTGGTTTACATGTAAAACAATTTGATACGTAAAAATTTGAGTTCGGGCATTGGCAGGCTTTTGAGCTAACAGTGCCCGCCTGCTATGCAGAAGTAAACAACATAGGGCCAGTACACTGGGGCCGTCTTTGGCTCATTGGTATAACACACTGGAAATGCGGAGCACATACTCTAAATGTCTAACGTGGGAGGAGAAAGAATGAGAAGTCAGAGTATTATAAATGTTTTCTCTTATGGGGATGGGATATAGGAAGCAGCAGGGGAATATAGAGTCCTGATAGATAAGAAGCATCACGCTTCTTATAATTGAGAAATATTTTATATTTCTTTTTTATAATTGAGCAATATTTTATTATAAATGGTAGTAAAGGGAAAATAAACTAAAGAAATAAACTAATATAAAAGTGGAGTGGAATTTCCAAATCAACAAGCAAGCAAGAGAGAATGAAAGGCTTGCAGTCCGATCATATTAGCAAAATATTGGAACAGGGAAAAAATTGTTTTAAAGAAAACATAAACTAAAATAATTAATGATATCAATTGTTATACTAAATTTGAGCAGGCTGAATTCTGTCTTATGAAATTGTAGAGACTGTCAAAAATCTATCCCTAATGTATGCTATTTATGAGAAGCACAGAGTAGTGGTATGATTATCAGACAAAATGGTCAAAAGCATTTACTGATATATAGAGAAACATCATGTCATAATAAAACGCCTGTTTTTTAAAAAATATATAGTTGTCACAGTCTGAGTACAACAAACAACATAGCTGCTAAATACATGTAAAAAGAACTATTAAAACTCCCAGGAGAACTTGATAAAAATCCAATTACAGTGGGAGATGTTAATATGCCTATTTTGGGGTCAGATCTACTAGAGAAAATAATTGAGGACATAAAGAATTTGAATGATGTCAGTAAACATCACATAAAGCTATGTATACAAATTTACACTTTCAAATAGAAATATTGTTTTATATGTCTATGAAATATTCATAATTAACCATATACTTGACACTTAGGATAACTAGTAAAAATGGTAGAACTTTACAAGTTACATTTTGTATTGGATCAAAATACAATTAGTAATAAAGAAGGAGACTGCAACCTCCTCTGTGATAGGAAATTAAGAACTACAGTTCTAAGTTAATTACAGATCAAGACAGAAATTAAAACTAAAATTACAAATTATAAATGATTTTGAAAACATTGTAAGGGAGAATACTTTATAAAACCAAATAACCTCAGTAAAACTCTGTTTAAGGAATAACTTTCAGTCAGTGATCCAAAAAAAAAGAGCTTTATGATTTTTTTTAAATTATAAGAAAAGCAAAAAAAACAAAAATGAAATTGGTGAAGGGAAATACTAACCTTAAGTCTTGTAATAAAAGTGAAATAGGAAGGATAAAGTAAAACTGTTTTTCTTTTGAGTATTTAAGAAAATCAATAAAACCCTGTTGAAGGGAAAAATAAAGAGAGAGAACAACATTATACATGCTTAGGAATAATAAAGGTCACAAATCTACACAGACTGAAGACATTAATGACATAAGGAAGCACTATATGCAACATAAAAAAAATAACCAATAAAAATCCTAAGAAAAGTTTGGACATGTATGTATGTATAGACTCAGACTTTCAAAGACCTGATGAAGTAAGGTAGGACACTTGGAAGGTAATAAAGAAAAGACATGCTCTCCTATAAAACAAAATTTTTATGGCAAAAAATATTGTAAATGAACTCAAAGGGAAAAATAGATTTGTATAACTTTCTTTTTTTTTTCCCTAAAAAACTTTTTTTTTGAACATGGGGAAAGCATGGAAGGATATGTATCTTAGGCTATTACTACTAGTCACATAGTGGTGGAGAAAAGGTGGGCTGGGTTTAGGGGGTGGAAAAGTTGATGGGTAGAGTAAGAAGAAGTAAAAAGAATAAAAGAAGTAAAATGACATAATAGCTACAGACTGTAGGTTTAATTGAAAACTTACAAACTCTGGGGACTCCCCGGCAGTCCAGTGGTTAAGACTCCGCGCTTCCACTGCAGGGGATGCAGGGGAACTAAGATCCCACATGCCATGTGGCAAAAAACAAACAAAAAACCCCCTATGAACTCGGAACAATAAAGCCCTGATTCAAGCAAGTACCTTATCCTAACAAAAACTGCAGAGAATAAGTATGAGAAAGACTTCTAAAGTATTTAAAATTTAAAACTACTTCCATAGCCACATTGTTTAGGGGGAATGAATTGGAGACCCTTATCACAATCCATTGCGTATCCTTTATAAAGTATATATTTATATAAAGTTGTCATTGAAACTAGTAATGCATCGATCGGCCCTCCAAAAACTACCTTGTATAGCATGTGATCTTAATAACGAGTTTTCCTTCCCTTCAAACCTCAATTTTACTTTCCATGAAGCTATTCTCTTATCTAATTTTAAGCAGGTTTTACAATTTCACTTATGGTGGGTTTTTTTTTTTTTTTTTTTTTTTGCGGTACGCGGGCCTCTCACTGTTGTGGCCTCTCCCGTTGTGGAGCACAGGCTTCGGACGCGCAGGCTCAATGGCCATGGCTCACGGGCCCAGCCACTCCGCGGCATGTGGGATCTTCCCGGACCGGGGCACGAACCCGTGTCCCCTGCATCGGCAGGTGGACTCTCAACCACTGTGCCACCAGGGAAGCCCTATGGTGTGTTTTTGAAGTAGCAGTGACCCCATTAGCTGCTTAAGAGCCCTACTAGTATTCAACTGAACATATTTTGCTGTAAAATAATAACTGGTTTCCTAAGAAAAATCATAGTATTATGACTAAATCTTGGGATAGAAGAAACCTTGACCTGTCTTTGTGGGAAGTAATCTGTATTTCAAGGTTAGTAACATGGAGTGACATTTGTTACAATGAACACAGATCAGCATCATATATCAGTTTGACATATAAAGTCAATAGCCCATTCCTAAAATAGGGGCACCGTGTATTAGTAGAGGCACAGAAAACCTGACTTGGGCCTGGCTCCAGCACGTACTGACACGGGTGTAGGACATGTTACTGAATTTCTCTGAGTCTCAGTTTACACACAGAATCATCGTGGTCCACCTACCTAGAGGGTTTGTTGTGACAATCAAATGACTACTTTATGTAAGAGGGCTTTGTAAGCAAGAACACATGCATGAAGTATGTGATTGAATAGCTTTTTTTTTTTCTTTGTGGAAGGATTTTCTTCAGTCTTTTCTGTTAGACATTAGATTTTACTTGTCCTTTTCTAGATACATCTAGGAAGGAATTTATCTGTGGTACAAAATCAGAATCTCCGGAGACGATGTTTGAATAATAATAAAAAAGATGATTTTATTCTTGTCCTTGGCATAAAAGAAGTAACATTTTAGGGAGATCTACAATTAGGTTGAATCTTGAAACAGGTGCTTAAAATACAAAATGAAGTTAGTCTACCTGGAATCATTTAATTCTGTAAAATTTGATTTCATAAAATGGCTAAGGACATAATTTTCATGTAGCAATAGATGCCATAGAGCCTTCGGGAAGAGACGATGTAAAGGTGTAATAAAATATTATGTTCCTTCTAATGGTATTTTCACCATCAATATATTATGTAATTATAAGTAATTACTACAAGTAGATGTTTCCTGGTACTATAGAAATTCTGTTTCTGTTATAAAGGAAACTACTTGTACTCAACACTCCAACATTATACCTTTGAACTTCTTTAATCACAATTTACAGAATTGTAATAAATCCAAATAAGATAATTCAATTTTTATATTTTTTCTATAATCTACAAGAGACCATATTAACAGGTTAATTTTCTCTTGATGAAAGAAGTTAACTATTTATTGTGGTGGTTTCTATGTATTAATATTACCTCACAGCTCCTACAATGCTACATTTCAGCATTCCAAAATTTACCATAACATAATCTTATTATAATGTAACATAATATAATACAATAAAAATGTTTTTAACCTATTTAATTTCTTGGTCCTAGTTGTGGACTAACTTTTTTCTATTAGGTCATCACAGTAATTTACAGTAATTATTATTACTGCTTTATTAATAAGAATAAACAGAAGAATGGTATTAACTGAAGTTTTAATTAGTCTCAAATAAAGGGCAATATAGACTATTTAAAGTGTCAGAACTCACATTTTTTTTGCAATTAAGTTGTACGTATTATGTAGCTGTATCTATCTATGTCTTCTGATCATTTATATCTATTTGTCTACTATCTGTCTGTCTGTCTATCTATCTACCTCCCTCCCTATCACTTGAAGTAAAATAAGATATATAATTCCAACTGGAAAATACCATCATAAGGGGGAAACAGCACAGGCTTTGAAATCTGACAAGACAACATTTCAGCTCTGCCCTTACAGTTTTGTGATAACTTTCAAGTTGTTAAATTTCTCTGTGTTGATTGCTTTATCAATAAGTAACACAGATAGTGGCTAAGTTCATCTCTTTTCCTTTCATAGCATTGTCTACGCAGTGGTTGGTTGTCAAACCTTAACATGCAAATCAGTGCCATGGAGATCTTGTTCAAATGTAGATTCTGCTTCAGTAGGTCCGAAGTGGCCCAGGATTCTGTGTTTCTAATAAGCACAAACTCCACCTGCCTCAGTTTGAGTAGCAAGGTTGCAATGTACACTGGGAAGCAGAAGGTTTGCTTGTGTGCTGATGTGCTCTTCTGACATCTAAAGTGGAGAGTTATTGTGGCAGTTAGGGATAAGAGATGTGTAAAATGCCTTTCCTGGCTTGTTACATAGGAGGACCTCGAGAAGTGTCATCATTGCATCATCATTGGGGTCATATATATATATTTTTCTTTGGTAGTGTTCTTCTTGGAGCCCTGTTTTTTTTTTTTTAATTCAGGTATAATTGGTATATAACATTATATTAGTTTCAGATGTATCAAACATAATGATTACGATATTTGTATATATTACAAAATATTCACCACAATAAGTCTAGTTAACATCCATCACCATACGTAGTTACAACTTTTTTTTTCTTGTGATAAGGACTTTTAAGATTTATTCTCTTAGCAACTTTCAAATATGCACTATGATATTATTAACCACAGTCACCATGCTGTACATTACATCCCCTTGACTTATTTTATAACTGCAAGTTTGCACCTTTGACCCCTTCACCTCGTCACCCTCCCACTTCTGGCAACCACCAACCTGCTTTCTCTGTATATATGAGCTCGGGTAGTTTTCTCTTTTTCTTTTTTTTTTTTTTTTTGCGATACGCGGGACTCTCACTGCCATGGCCTCTCCCGCTGCAGAGCGCAGGCTCCGGATGCGCAGGCTCAGCGGCCATGGCTCACGGGCCCAGCCACTCCGCGGCCTGTGGGATCCTCCCGGACCGGGGCACGAACCTGTGTCCCCTGCATCGGCAGGCGGACTCTCAAACACTGCACCACCAGGGAAGCCCTAGTTTTTTGTTTTGTTTCTGTTCTGTGATCATCTCTTTAGGTATTATCTGTGTGTAAATAAATCATATATGTTTGGCAGTAAAGCAGGTCACAGCTGGGAGTACTATTGGAATCATTTTGTGTAGATGCCTTGTTTATAGAGGAGGAAACTAAGATTTCTAGAAGGAAAGGTCCCAGAGGATAGGAACTCAGACCTCGTGATTGTGAACTTAACTCTCTTCTCATCCCATCGTAGTGTCTTCCTGGTCATAAAAGCCAAATAAGTTTGATATCTAAAACGTCCAGCAAGGAATGATTTATATTTAATTTTTTTAAAGGAAACTAGGACTTAGAAGCCACTTAAATGAACAGAAGGAAATTCCAAGTAAGTTAAAAGATGTCAGTGAGAACCTGGACTTCCTTGTGTTATCTTTGCTTAACTGTTTTCAATCACTTTTTTGGGCACTCAAGGTGGAAGACGGCACATTCATGCAAAAATGACTTTGAAGTTGTAGTATGTGTCAAGGAAAATCTTGTGCAGTGAGCCAGATAGGCTGTCTGGTGAACCACACTGTAAAGGTTGGGATGTGTGTACATTTTCTGCACCTCATTTTTACCTTTTTGTGACCTTTTTTCAATGACCACCTATCTCGCCATTCACAGAATTTTCTCTTGCCTACTAGTTTTCCCCTCTCTAGGGAGGCCCTGATTAAATATACTCATTCAAGCGTTAGGAATCAAATAGCAACTCCTTGTGGGTATATTTGTATTAAAAACAAAAATAACAGCAGACACACTTCAAAGATTAGAAAATGTGTTCAGTGAGGGCTTCTTGGTTTCTTTCAAATACTATTATAGAAACTCTGCTTTTCCTCTTTGGAAGCCAGCATCTATTAAGATTTTATAATAACAGTGAAAGGAGCCTCTGAAGGTTTGTTTTTTCAGATAAGATCTCATGGAATACTTAGACTTTAAATAGTACATGTATGCTTGATTGTTATTTCTAGGTGATTGGAGAGAACAGAATCAGGGCTGAGATGCTCAATAAATAATGCTACCTTGGTATCGTTCTCTCCCCACTCTACACAGGTTTAAAAGCAATTTAGAGCTAGAGATAAAGCCAGGCATATATATATATATATATATATATATATATATATATATATATATATATATATATATATATATATATATATATATAGTAATCTTATCACTGATATGGATGAATTTAGGAAATCTGGATCTTTTAGGCAAGTGTATTTGCTAAGTTTGCCCTTACACAGGAAAGACCCAGCACATTTAATTCCAGTTAGAGTCAATGACTGCCCTGGGTGATATCAGATCTCCCCACAAGAGGGCCTCTCTCTCTACTTTACAGAATGGAAGAGCATGCTTTCTGTGGGCAGGATGGCTGCCAAACAAAGGCAGAGGAAAAAAAGTACTGAGTCATCCTTGACCAGTACCTGCTCTGAAGTTTTCTAATCAGAAAATTCACATTTCCTCCTCTGGGGGAGATGTGAGAGGAGAAAAGGAAGAGGGTCAAGAAGTTACTTTAATGAATGACCCTCAACAAGGAGTAGGGGATAAGTGATCTTCCCTAACGTTTTGCACATAGTTTTTTCTCTTAATCCATTGGCCTGATGATAGGTTAATGTTATCAGTTTTTAATGAATAATTAAATTTTGTTTTCAATAATAGTATTTTTCAATTAATTTGATTTATTTTCAAAAGGTTACTTTGTTTTTTTGTCTTTACTTGTCTGATTTCTCTATCTCAGTTCGTTTTGAACTTGACCAGGGAACAGGGAATCTCTTCACTGGAATAGCTAGAATTCATTATCTTGTACCTTGGGCCAGAAAACTTGAGAAAGACATAGAGAGTGGAATTTAGGGATAAAAATGACTAATATGTACCTGATAGGTGACTTAAAGCCTTAGATATTAACAAGTAAGTGTCACTTGGATTTTGGCTTCTGTTATGAACTTTCAAAACTTTGTTTGTTTGGTTTTTTTATTTTATTTTATTTTTTTTGCGGTACGCGGGCCTCTCACTGTTGTGGCCTCTCCCGTTGTGGAGCACAGGCTCCGGACGTGCAGGCTCAGCAGCCATGGCTCACGGGCCCAGCTGCTCCACGGCATGTGGGATCTTCCCAGACCGGGGCACGAACCCGTGTCCCCTGCATCGGCAGGCAGACTCTCAACCACTGCGCCACCAGGGAAGCCCCTGTTTGGTTGGTTTTTAAGTGCTGGAGCCTGGTCAGATAGCTTCATGCCTTTGGCTATTAAGCATGGGGCACTGCCTGTAGACCTTGGTGCTCTATTTTATGGTCTTTGCCCATATATATGTGGCTGTTTTTATGCTGGCAAGTAAGCAGGGTATGTCTTTACAAAACACTAGCCATTTAGGAGGCCAGAGAACATGGGCTGCTGGTGTGCACTGAACTACACAGGCACAGTTCAAGCCCTGTATTGCAGCCAAGTGGCAGACAGGCATGAAAATACCAAAAATATGTGTCTTAGTCCTCAAAACAAATAGTGCTTCAGTAAAAAAAAAAAAAAAAAAAAAAAAAGATATGAAGGCAGCCAAGAACTACAGGTGTCGTGGAGCACCACCAGGCGGTGCTAGCTGTAAACTCTTTGAGGGTAGGCAATACTAAGAGAGAGGCTTCAAGTCCTTTTACTAAAATTAGGACAAAATGAGGGAACCGGTAATTAAAAACTCCTGTGACTGTTTCTAGATCTAAGAATTGGAGAAAGGAGAAATCAGAGAGTTTGGAAAATACTCATCAGTTTTATTATCAGGACAGGAATAGTGAGAGAATAAAATGAAAGGGAAGAAGACAGACTGATTCAGCTGCAAGGACAGAGAGATTTTGTTAAGGAGAACTGCTGGCAGCTTAGACAACCAACTGGGAGAGATGCAAGGGAATTGAGATGGTGGAGAGAGACAAAGGAGGTGCAACTACATCTTAAGTGTTCATCCAGCGGGTACTAGACAATGACGATCTGTTAGGTCTTCCTAGATCACAAACAGTAACTAAGCATAATAAAGTCTAAGAGAGACAAAATTGCAGAGAGCCAGCTGGAACAATTAATCTAACAGGGTAAAAGAAACTCTTGAAAGATGGCCTTTTAAGGCTAAACCTTGAAAAAGAGTAGAATGTGGTTACCAGGGGCAACTGGGGACTAGGGGTACAAAGTTTAAATTATGCAAGATGAATAAGTTCTGGGGATCTACGGCAGTGTGACTATCATTGGTAATATTGTATTGTACACTTGAAATTTGTTAAAAGAGTAGATTTTAAGTGTTCTCAACAAAAAAGAGAAAATATTTAAGTATGTGAGGTGATAGATAGTGTGGTGATTATTTCACAATGTATATATATATCAAAACATTAATTATACACCTTCAATATATACTTTTTTATTTGTCAACTATACCTTAATGATCCTGGGTGGGGGAAATCCGCATCTGTCCTTATAAGTATACTTCCAACTGTTTATCAAAAAGCTTTGTGCAGGGCTTCCCTGGTGGCGCAGTGGTTGAGAGTCCGCCTGCCGATGCAGGGGACACGGGTTCGTGCCCTGGTCCGGGAAGATCCCACATGCCGCGGAGCGGCTGGGCCCGTGAGCCATGGCCGCTGAGCCTGCGCGTCCGGAGCCTGTGCTCCACAACGGGAGAGGCCAGAACAGTGAGAGGCCCGCGCACCGCAAAAAAAAAAAAAAAAAAAAAAGCTTGGTGCAATTATTCTCTCTCAACCTAGACTTTGTAACAACAGGTTTCTTTTCTTAAGAACTTTTCACTTTTACTTCAGGGTTGGAATTCTAAAGATTTACCCACCAAAGAATATAAGAACACAAATGGAAAATTAAAATTCTTTACAATGTTGAAAAAAAAGCTGAAGCTTGAAAGATCATAGTAGGACTTCTGAGATTGTGTTGCCTGTATTAGGTAAGTATAAAATACCTGGATATGTTTGAGAGGGGAAAACATAATAGCTGTGTAAAATGATCAGAGTTGGTAGGTGATTGATGTGCAAGGTGACATATTCTTTGTAAGTCATCATAGGAATCGCCCATGTTTTTAGGAAACAAACCCAAGAGATACATGGAATTAGGATTCTAAGGGAAGCAGCAAGAGCAAGGGAGACAGGATCATTAGAGGGGATCCTGGCAAGATAATGATACTTTGAGTCCAACCTCGGTTTAGCTGTTCAAACAATACTTTTATTAGTCTCAGTACTTCTTGATGTAATCTCATGATAGGAGATGAAAACAAGAGGGTTATGTCAGAAAATAAAATATCTGGGCCAGAAAACAAAGGGAAATGTAACAGAAAGAAGACTCTTGAACACAGCAAGCAGCGCTGCCCTACCCAAGTTAGATAAGGAAAGGGGCCACCCTCAAAGCAAAGAACATCATTGAAAACAGCGGAATCATCTTGAAAAAAGTAGAAAACAGCAGAGAGAAAGAAAATATTAGAGGCATAGTCCAGATTGTAGGAAAATATGTACCAAATGGAAAAGCTACTTAACTCCTGGAACAGTGTAAACTGTTGAAATAAGGGACAAGGGAGGATCATGGCAGAGGGTTTTGTCCTCACTAAGCCCCTAGGGTCACAGACTTTAGAAAGAATTGAGCTTACTTAGCTCAGGTTCTTCCTCTTTCTTTCCCTTTGGGGTTTGATAGCCTGCAGAGAGCACACATTCTGTTTTGCGCCTTCGTGGACTAAGATTTCCTGAGGCAGCTTCCCATGGAGAGGCCTCTGATGGTGCAGTTGTGCCCATGACTAGTTGGATACACCCACGGGGAATTAGGCAGATGGAGTTAGTAAGTCCCGTCAGCCGAACACCTAAGCCATATATGTCAGTATTGCTTTTATCAATAATAAAACAGGCATTTGTTCTCCATCTGTTTGACTCCTGTGACTGTCTCTGAATTAGTGTCATACTTGGGTAGGGAATGAAGACGTCATTTACTGGGTTCCCTCAAACCTCACCTTAGAGAATCATGACATCTCCTAATGGAATAGATTATTTTGCTAATGTTTTAAAGTAAAAATCTTATTCAATTATAATCTATTTCTAAAATTTCTCAGGTTGATTAGGCATCAAGTAGTGTACTTTAGAAAGTATAAAAGAATGTTGGGTCTTAAATGAAAAAGACACAGAAACATAGAATCAGGATTTTGAGTGGCAAGTAATCTTGGAAGTTGTTTATCCCAATGCATTCATTTCATATTTTTTAGTGGTTGAAGAAACTGAGAGAGGATAAGATACTAGCTTATGTTGCACAGCTGATTTGTGGCAGAATCATTTCTTTTTTTCTTCTAAAGCCTTGACACGAGCTGAGTTTATTCTTGTCATTGAATTAGAACAAAAACAAATGATTAACCAAAGTCCTATATATCTAGGAACTGCTTTTAAAACAAATCACCTAACTTAGCTCACTTTTCCCATCAAGTACACTCTGTTGTTTACGGTGCCCTCTTTACCCTTTTGAGAGTGACAGTTTTTTTCTCTACCTTCTTTATTTCACTTGATAAATACTGATGTCTTTCTGTGTTTCTACTGGAGCTTGAAATTAATGTAGTTTTCTACACCAATATTACCAATTATGTGAGCAATTATAGGGCTTAACTAATGTTGAAGAGTAGCAGAGGGGTAGATTGCACTGTTAAGAAGAATGTTCTATTTTTTTTTTTTTTTTTTTTTTTTTTGCGGTACGCGGGCCTCTCACTGTTGTGGCCTCTCCCATTGCGGAGCACAGGCTCCAGACGCGCAGGCTCAATGGCCATGGCTCACGGGCCCAGCCGCTCCGCGGCATGTGGGATCTTCCCAGACCGGGGCACGAACCTGTGTCCCCTGCATCGGCAGGCAGACTCTCAACCACTGCGCCACCAGGGAAGCCCGAAGAATGTTCTATTTAACAGATGCATATGATTAGGCTGGAGAGACAGAGAATGATTTGGTCACAACACCTGTCTTGCCGCTTTCCCATCCTCGAGGCACCAACATTTCCCTCAACAACCGCTGCAAGAATTTACACTCCTTAACTACTGGTTCTCCCTCATTTCACCATGCAATTTTGTTGCAGAGAGTGTAGTTTGTTTTTCATCCCTTTGTGTGCATATGATGCTACTCCCTGAAGTTAGAATTTTAGAGTTGAGCAAGACTTTAGGTTAGATTGAAAGATGAATATATTGAGACACAGGGAAGTGGCTTGCCCAGAGTTGACATACCCACTAATGGGAGAAATCCAGACTTGGACCCCAACTCTTAATTTTGGAGGAAAGAAAGAAAAGTCTTTTTTTCTTTTGTATATAAGCCTAATATAAACCCATGTAGAAACTTGCAGCAATAGAAGTATAAAAATGAAAATGCAAATTGTATATAATTACACAATTCAGAGGTAACCCGTATTGACCTTTGATGTATATCTCTCCAGATATCTGTCTCTGCCTACTTACACCTGTCATCCTAAATATTTGTTCAAGTTAATGTAAATATCCATGCACCACTACTTTAAATATCAGTTTGATAATACATTTCACTGATACATCTTATTTTATTTAAACATCCACCTGTTGCTTAACAAGTATGCCCAATCAATATTTTTCTTTATGCTATCTATTTTTTTTCTGGCAATTAAAATACCACTGAATATTTGCTTTAATACCTTTATTATATAATTGTATTATGCTTATTTATATGTATTATCTGGGATGTATTGTAGTGAAGACTGTGGGGTAGAGTTTCAGCTTTGTATTTTCCAAGATAGTAACTAGTTTCCCAGTGGCACTTACTGAATTGCCTTTTTCCCCCTACACTGATGCATTGATGCCAGGTATTCAGAGGTTTATATTTGCAGATAAACTTTAGAATTACCATGTCAATTTCATATTTTCCACCCCCCTGGGATTGTATTGAATTTACAGATTTCATTTAGGGAAGAAACTGACATCTTTACAATGTAGAGTCTTCCTATTCAAGAAGAAGGTGATGTCTCTGCATTTATGTGAGTCTCCTTTATCTCCCTCAGTAATTTTATAATTTTCTTTATTATAGTTTCTGCACATTCTTATTTCCTTTTTTGGTTGTTGTTACTGTTAGATTTATACGATTCGCTTATATTTACATTTAACAGTATTAGAGATTCTGTATTTTTTAGGTGTTTGGGATTTTCAAACTACACAATAATGTACCTTAAAATAATCATTTTTTCAATTTTGCCAATGTTTATCCTTCTGTTTTATTCTTGTTTTTTAATTGCATTGTGCAGCACTTACAATGTGAATGATCGTGCTATTTATAAGTATCTTTACCTTCTCTCTGATTTTAATAGAAATGGTACTATTGTTTTATCATTTCATATGATGACTGTGTCAAATATGTGTTCAATTAAGTATATGACTTACAAAGCTTGTAAAATGGAAGTTCTATTTTCATTGAAAACATAGATATATATTATCTGTGTATATACTTATGTATATGTATACACTGTATATACACTATGTATGTATGTATATGTATTTGTGTATGTATACATATATACAGATACTTATATGTGTGTGTGTATCCTTTTAAATCAAATTCAGATTGCCATGAAATAATTCTTTTTCTTCTGTGATTATAGTAAACACATAGTGGCATTTTATACTCATGAGTATAGCATAGATAAATAGAAATGTGTGGGTCGTGGTAAGATGATCTCCGATGGTGTACCAAGTATATCTCCCAGTGTCATGTTTTGCTGCTAAAATTCGATTGAAAAGATTTCTTTTTTAATTAACGACTGTGCCTTTTATCAATGACTTATTCATTAATTTAAATTGCTGGGGTTAATTATTCAAGTAGGTTTGACACCTTAGTAGAAATCAAAAAACCACATCTTGCATATGTTGTGGAAAAGATGAGGTGTGTATGGGCAGGGTAAAGGGAGAGTTACAGTGTAGGAAATTCTCTTACCTCTTTCTGCGTACCTGGGGATGTAGGAGAATATCAGAGATTGAGAAAGTTTGTTAAAATTGGATTTGGAAGTAAGAAAGTTGTGCTTTTCACAGAGTGTATGTATAATGTAATCTAGGTTCATGTTTAAATATCTTTCTCTAAAAGAATGAGGGATAAATCCATGCTTGAGCCTGGAGATTTACCTATTAAGTGTGAATGGATGACCTTAAAAGATTAAATGTTTTATGAAAGAAGAAATTCTCAAGGGACAGTGGAACTTTCCTTTTATTGTGCCTGGTGACTGTGGACAAGGGCTGTACAATCATGCAGGATGGAAGGATGTGGCAGCCACCTGAGTTTATAATTCTAGAACGAGTAAGAACTGGTGGTGGAGTTCAAGAAAAGCTACAACAGCATGAAAAATAGCCCAGAACAGGAGAAAAGGCTAGAAAAGGGCCAGGAAACACTGATGTAAATGGAAGAATATTGGAACACCATGATCCAAGACCTCACTGCTGAGATGATGATGGAATGGAGGTGGTGAGAAAAAGTACTTGCCAGAAAAGAGAACTCAGAAGACCTTTGCTACTCTCGATTTTGACCCCAAATGTCCTACTTAGTTTTGGTCCCTAAATTGGATTTTGTATTCCAGAGACCAAGAAGGACTGAGCACACCTTGCATTGGGGCAAGAGCTGGACTTATTTTTCAAGAGCTCCTCTGTTAGGAGAGCTATCTCCCTCTCTCCTCAGTACCCCTCTTTACCTGTGATTGATCTTCTGACAGCTGATTGGATGGGATCACCTTCTGCCTTAGTAGACTGTAGTTTTCCAATAAATCAACAGGCAAAGAAAGAAAGGAATACTTCATGACAAGAGGAAAAGTTAGGAAGATACCAGGGACTGGAAGCAATCTCATTTGCCTTTAGACATAGTAAAAAGCAAAGCTGAGATGGATCACAGCAAGGATGGGGAGGGGACTCTCACCCAGGGGCCAGGCTGACAGTAGTGTAACTCTCAACTTCTGGAACTTCGTTTCTCTAACTTCAGAACTAGCCTGATAGATAAACAAAATATGAAGTGTCTTCTCTGTTCCTCTAATTTTTAAATCTTTGTACTTTCCCTTATCAATTTATTTCCAGAATGCTTTATTCTTTTTTTTTTTTGATTTACAATTGACATTTCTAAATTAGTTAGTGATGGCTTAAATGTAGAACCCTAAATTGATGAGTGAGTTTAAAAATCTTTTTGTAAACAGAGACTATTATTTTTAAGAGTAAACAATGTCTTAAAAATGAAAAAAAATAATATCTATACCTAAATGTTCTATTTCCTTAGTTTAATTTTTCTGAAAAATGATATATCAACTTTTAGGATGAATTATTAGTCTACAAGTAAGCTGAGATTCAGCAAAAAAAATAATGAGTGACTTAAATTTGAGGTCTTTTATTTCTTGAAAAATAAAAAAAATGAGATGATAATTCAAGAAGGTAAAAAAATCTGAGGGAATACTAAATTTGAGTCCATCTTGTATCAAAGACGAATGCAAACAGTATTTTCTATATGCTTTCTATTAACAAGTATATTACAAAAAAACTGCTGTAAACTTTCCCTTGTTTTATTTTAGGAGGCAATATTTTAAGTTTAGGAAGTTTGACTCACATTTTCCTTAGCCCCTCTGTCTTAATTACTTCCCACTACAGGTGTGTGGAATATTATAAAGTTTGTCAGAATAAATAATTAAAGTTAAAAAAATAGGTCATGGGGGGAGGAAGAAGGAAGGGTGTAAATACAGTGATGCTGGAGGATAAAAATAATACAACACACACCTGGCTTGGGATCAGTAGGAGAAAAGTGACGCATGAAGAGACCAAGAAGGACTAACTAGAGACATATGAGGAGAACGAGAAGGGAGAGATGATGCACAAGTCCAGGAAGGGAGCGTTCCAAGAATGATGGTGTGGTCATCAGCATGGTCAGCCACTGCAGAATGTTCTATAAAGATAAATATGACAAGCATCTATGGAGCTTGGTGATATGGAAGTGGTTGGTGATATGGAAGTGGTTGGTGATACCAGAGAGAAAAGGGATGGAAGTGAAAAACCAGATGGCAGTCGGAGTGAAAGTGGCAAGGGAAGAGGAATTAGAGGGGACGTCAGGTTATAGGAAGAGCTTCGCTTTTGAGCATGTTTTATTCTAAGGATATAGATGCATACAAAGGGGAGCCATTGATTGAAGATAAAGTCCAGAGGAGTGATTGATGTATTGTGGGTCCTGGGAATGTCGGAGGCGACTGAGTAGGTTGTTGAATCTGGGACAAAAAGAGCAAGTCCTGGTTCTTCAGAGGCAGGAAGGGAGTTGGAATAATGGTTGTAGATGAAAAGCAGCTCTTGGTTGGCCCTTAAGTAACATGAGGGCTTGATATTGAAGACTGCACCGAGGTAAAAGACAGAATGTTTAGCATGCCAGTTCTCATGCTGTGTGATTTTTTTTCTCCTTGCAGTGTACTATAACTTGAGAATGGGAAGGGAGGAGAGCAATGATTGGATGGATTCAGTGATAGGGTTTTTTAAAGACAGGTGTGACAGAAAAGCAAGAGGGTAAGTGAGTTGTGCTTAATAGGCTGGCTAGAGAAAAAGGTAAATGCAGAGTGGGTCAACAGACCTGAAGACTGGTTATCAGGAAAATAGTAATTCCAACATCAACTAACATGCTTGTTGTCAGTTTGAGAGTGCAAGTCCTGTGATGATAGAAATCCTGTGGTCAAAGAGTGTGTCGCATATGAAGACTCCCAAATTTACTGTACACGGCAATACGCTTTACGTATTTGAGAAAGGATAGACGTGTGATTTGAAACCAGACTAAAAAGAGGTGTAAAATTCATGAAAATATGTGTACATGTCTGTAAGTGAGAGCAGGTAGGTGGATGTAAAAGTGAAGAAGAATTAGGGGACATTTGCAGTTCAAATGAGGGATCACATTCTGAAAATACTATTTTAAACTTTCATAACTTATGCACAAAATTCTTATTATCCATTAAAATTAAGAGGATGTTCAAACAAGGCAATGAAAGAAAATATTTATGAGAAAAGTAGCCTACTTAGGAACATAGGACAATGAGTGTGTGTGTATGTGTGTAGCTCAAATTTACCTATGACATTCATTCATGTGATATATGAGTGGTTACCCTCTGTTTGTGCAGGGTATATATTTGGCAAACATATCAGGAATAAATATAGTAGAAACCTCCATATAAATCATCCATGAAAGATGCTGGTGCATCATGGAGAAAGTCTGCCTCTGTAGGTTAGCCCTGTCATTGATAGCAGAGGAACACATTCTACGTTTGCCCCTTTTATTAAAATTAACGTTTCATGTCATTATTGAAAGCAAAAGTTATCCTAAAATGTATTATTTCATAGGTTTGTATTGTATATGTAGTGGCCATGGGAATTGGCTTCACAGATCTCCAGCTATAGGGATCTGACCTGACCAAGGGCACAGGTGCTAAGCTGTGACATCCTTAACCACATCCTGTTGAGGCCATGCCCCCAGGGCTGCTCCGGATCAGGCATGAGTGAGTGTGGAAGGGAAATTAAGTCAGGCCTGTTCCTAGGACACATGGGAGGGACTCCTGTGACTACTGACTTTGACCCCTGGCTGCCCTGACTGCCTTGCTGAATCTTCCTTAGCCCTCAAGGCACTGGGGCAGTGCCCCCTCCAGCCTTCTCTTCCCTCCTTTACTCCTGGTAAGACTTGCATCATGGTCTGAAAGCTCTCCCAGTGTTTTCTGGACCCCTCCCAATTTTCTCTCATGGGCACACTCCTAGTAAGATCTTTGCAAGTCATCGTATCTTGGCATCTGCTTCATAGAGGACCCTGCCTAACTGTTTTTGTCAGAGTTCTCCAGAGAAACAGAACCAATAGAATGGATGTGTGTGTGTGTGTGTGTGTGTGTGTGTGTGTGTAAATGTATATGGACTTGGTTTACATGATTATGGAGGCTGAGAAACTGCATGCTCTGCTGTCTGCAAGCTGGAGAACCAGGAGAGCCAGCGATATAGTTAGTTATAGGCCAAGTCCAAAGGCCTGAAAACCAAACGAGCTGATGGTGTAACTTGCAGTTGGAGGGCAGGAGAAGACATGTTCCAGGTCAAGCAACCATGCAGAGAGAGCAAAGTCTTCCTTCCTCTGCCTTATTGTTCTGTTCAGGCTCAGCAGGTGGGATAACGTCTACTCACAATGAAGAGGTCCATCTTCTTAACTCAGTCTACTGATTCATAGGCTAATCTTTTCTGGAAATAGTGTTTAACCAGATATCTGGTCACCCCTTGACGCAGTCAACTTGCACATGAAACTAACCATCACACTATATCAGGGACTATACAACCATGTACTAAAGAGGCCTACGCTCAGACAAATGTAAGGCCATAACAAAGGCATTTAATCTTGTTCTCTGAAAACAGTGGTGACCATGAAGTCAGAAAGGTGCTTACTCACCATTGGAACCCATCCAGCTCAAGAAGCCTCCTCTGTTGGGCTTTCCTTCACTTTTGATTCACTCAACAGTGATCCTCTTGCCTTTGAACTTCTTGATAAGATGATATACTACATGGAAAGTTACCTTAGTGTGCGCAGTGCTTTCTTGAGTCCAGGATCCTTCCCTGTAGCCTTTTCATTCATGTATCCAACATTTATTGCAAAGTGATTTTATGTCGGGCATGAGCTCTGAAACACAAGTGCTATGTGTTGAACGTAGAGATTTATTACAAGAAGGGCACAATTTTTCTCACCATAAAAAGCAAAATAATATTGTCTTCAATTACATTAAGATAGTATTTTTTTCTTAGTGGAGAAGCAAATTAAGTACAATAAAAAACTAAAGTAAAGAAATTGCCATTCTGTTATATGTGAAACAATGAGAAGGTCACCTCTATTCTTGGATGTATATAACTGCTTTTTCTGGAGGCAGAGAGTGGTTCAGAAGGGCTCTTAAGGTTCAAGTCATTTTTATTATTTTATTTTATAAATATAACACGTTTATTATAAAAAAGTACAAAATACAAGGTAACAGAAAAAAACCCTAAATTCTTTATAATGCTAGCATCCAGAAATAATCACTCTTGACTTTGTGCTGTATATCCTTCCAGATGTCTTAACAGAAAACACACATACAGGTATATTACCGTCAATCATTTTTCCATACAGTTATTGAACATCTATTAATTCATCTCTCCAGGTTCCCACCATCCTGGAACTTGAGTTTCAGTACAATGTAGCATCTCTGGAGCAAGGTTATGTGAGTGCCATCTCTCTCTCTCTGTCCTGTACTACTGTTTATCAGTGGACATGCCATATTGCACAGCTGAGACTGGTTCCATGTCTTTAAAATGGGGTAATAATTGTGACTACCACATGGGCCCTAATGAATACAAAACAAGCTTGCATTCAGGAGAATGCCCGGTTTATGGGAAGTGCTGAGCCGTTGCTGTTATTACCTCACTACTAGTTGCCCCTTCCTGATATTACTTAGTGGAAGTAAAACCGATGAATCCTCAGTGCTCTTCACTCTGATTATGCTGCAAACTGCCCTGTGATGTGACTGTAGTCGGGGCTTATATTTGGAATCACGGTGAGTTCTTCTCTCCACAGCGTGTATCATGCAGAGCACATTTATGCTGACTGGCAGCCACAGAGTCCTTTTGCTTACCTGAGTTTTGGCATGTTGGAGCATGACTACAGAACCCGTTTATGGGCCCTCACCCCACCCCAGTGCCCTCTCAAGTGAATTTTAGTGTGTTCCACTTGGCTTTTTTCTTTGAATTATCCCAAACATATCATCCAAATTTGGTGGAATTTTGTCAGGGAGTAACAAGTCACCGGAAACTTCATTTTATTGCTACTGATGACTGTAGTCAGGTTTATAAATTGCATAGCTTTTTCTTCTTTTTCACACACATACACACTGTATTTTATTTTTACAAGAGATAAATAAACTGACACCAAGCATTGTAAATGGGTGACCACAACAAAAGCAACAATGATTGCAATTACCAAACACGAAACACACTCATACTGTCATAATGTTGACATTCAGTCCAGTAATCCTCCACTGTAACAGCTCCTTTACTTTGCAGTGAAAATTGATTTGTATATTTTTTGCCCCTGAGTCCTTGTGGGATTTTTTTTTATTCAAACAGAAAGTCACAAAAATTATAATCATCCTCATCAGTTCACTGAGTCCCATGTAATTAATTTTTTTTTCATCTGGATCTTTTGTTAGCACTTTTATGAATTCATCAGTTTTCCATTAGAGTTCTGAAAATCCTTATTCATTCAGTTCAGCAGTATAGTCAGTTACCAGAAACCTGTACTTGTCAGAGTCTTTTCCATGAATTCCTTGAAAACCCTTTAATAGGAACATTTTTGCAAAAACATCAGAGTACACCCAGAACTGTCTGTAAATGACAAAAGACTTAAAAATGACCACGGTTAAAGATTTGATGAAAGTTCATAATAATGCAATTGACAAGGAAATCTAGTTATTTCTGAGATATTCATTTTAAAGTAATAACTAGAATTATGACTTATAACATTATACCAGAACATATAAGATTTTTAGAAATTTCATGTAATGTCTGAAACATTTATATTAACATATTTCCATACAAATAACCCAAAGAAAGTTTAGTATTAGTTGTTTTTTTTGTTTGTTTTTTATACTGCAGGTTCTTATTAGTCATCAATTTCATACACATCAGTGTATACATGTCAGTCCCAATCACCCAATTCAGTACACCACCATCCCCACTCCACTGCGGTTTTCCCTCCTTGGTGTCCATACATTTGTTCTCTACATCTGTGTCTCAACTTCTGCTCTGCAAACCGGTTCATCTGTACCATTTTTCTAGGTTCCACATACATGCGTTTATATATGATATTTGTTTTTCTCTTTCTGACTTACTTCACTCTGTATGACAGTCTCTAGGTCCATCCACGTCTCAACAAATGACTCAGTTTTGTTCCTTTTTAGGGCTAATATTCCATTGTATATATGTACCACAACTTCTTTATCCATTCGTCTGTGTATGGGTATTTAGGTTGCTTCCATGACCTGGCTATTGTAAATAGTGCTTCAATGAACATTGGGGTGCGTGTGTCTTTTTGAATTATGGTTTTCTCTGGGTATATGCCCAGTAGTGGGATTGCTGGGTCATATGGTAGTTCTATTTGTAGTTGTTTAAGGAACCTCCATACTCTTCTCCATAGTGGCTGTATCAATATACATTCCCACCAACAGTGCAAGAGGGTTCCCTTTTCTCCACACCCTCTCCAGCATTTGTTGGTTGTAGATTTTCTGATGATGCCCATTCTAACTGGTGTGAAGTGATACCTCATTGTAGTTTTGATTTGCATTTCTCTAATAATTAGTGATGTTGAGCAGCTTTTCATGTGCTTCTTGGCCATCTGTATGTCTTCTTTGGAGAAATGTCTATTTAGGTCTTCTGTCCATTTTTGGATTGGATTGTTTGTTTCTTTAATATTGAGCTGCATGAGCTGTTTATATATTTTGGAGGTTAATCCTTTGTTGATTTGTTTGCAAATATTTTCTCCCATTCTGAGGGTTGTCTTGTTTATGGTTTCCTTTGCTGTGCAAAAGCTTTGAAGTTTCTTTAGATCCCATTTGTTTATTTTTGTTTTTATTTCCATTACTGTAGGAGGTGGATCAAAAACGATCTTGCTGTGATTTATGTCAAAGAGTGTTCTTCCTATGTTTTCCTCTAAAAGTTTAATAGTGTCTGGTCTTACATTTAGGTCTCGAATCCATTTTGAGTTTATTTTTTGTGTATGGTGTTAGGGAGTGTTCTAATTTCATTTTTTACATGTAGCTGTCCGGTTTCCCCAGCACCACTTATTGAAGAGACTGTCTTTTCTCCATTGTATACCTTTGCCTCCTTTGTCATAGATTAGTTGACCATAGATGCGTGGATTTTTCTCTGGGCTTTCTATATTGTTCCATTGATCTATGTTTCTGTTTTTGTGCCAGTACCGTATTGTCTTGATTACTGTAGCTTTGTACTATAGTCTGAAGTCAGGGAGTCTGATTCCTCCAGCTCCGTTTTTTTCCTTCAAGACTGCTTTGGCTATTCAGGGTCTTTTTTGTCTCCATACAAATTTTAAGATGATTTGTTCTAGTTCCGTAAAAAATGCCATTGGTAATTTGGTAGGGATTGCACTGAATCTGTAGATTGCTTTGGGTAGTATAGTCATTTTCACAATATTGATTCTTCCAATCCAAGAACATGTTATATCTTTCCATCTGTTGGTATCATCTTTAATTTCTTTCATCAGTGTCTTATAGTTTTCTGCATACAGGCCTTTTGTCTCCCTAGGTAGGTTTATTCCTAGGTATTTTATTCTTTTTGTTGCAATGGTAAATGAGAGTGTTTCCATAATTTCTCTTTCAGATTTTTCTTCATTAGTGTATAAGAATGCCAGAGATTTCTGTGCATTAATTTTGTATCCTGCAACTTTACCAGATTCATTGATTAGCTCTAGTAGTTTTCTGGTGGCATTTTTAGGATTCTCTATCTATAGTATCATGTCATCTGCAAACAGTGAGAGTTTTACTTCTTCTTTTCCAGTTTGTATTTCTTTTTGTTCTCTGATTACCATGGCTAGGACTTCCAAAGCTATGTTGAGTAATAGTGGTGAGAGTGGACATCCTTGTCTCATTCCTGATCTTCGAGGAAATGCTTTCTGTTTTTCACCATTGAGAATGATGTTTGCTGTGGGTTTGTCGTATATGGCCTTTATTATGTGGAGGTAGGTTCCTTGTATACCCACTTTCTGGAGAGTTTTTATCATAAATGGTGTTGAATTTTGTTGAAAGCTTTTTCTGCATCTATTGAGATGATCATATGGTTTTTATTCTTCAATTTGTTAATATGGTGTATCACATTGATTGATTTGAGTATATTGAAGAATCCTTGCATCCCTGGGATAAATCCCACTTGATCGTGCTGTGTGATCCTTTTAATGTGTTGTTGGATTCTGTTTGCTACTATTTTGTTGAGGATTTTTGCATCTATATTCATCAGTGATATTGGTCTGTAATTTTCTTTTTTTGTAGTATCGTTTTCTGGTTTTGGTCTCAGGGTGATTGTGGCCTCATAGAATGAGTTTGGGAGTGTTCCTTCCTCTGCAATTTTTTGGAAGAGTTTGAGAAGGATGGGTGTTACCTCTTCTCTAAATGTTTGATAGAATTCGCCTGCGAAGCCATCTGGTCCTGGACTTTTGTTTTTTGGAAGATTTTTAATCACAGTTTCAATTTCATTACTTGTGATTCATCTGTTCATATTCTGTGTTTCTTCCTGGTTCAGTCATGGAAGGTTATACCTTTCTAAGAATTCGTCCATTTCTACCAGGTTGTCCATTTTATTGGCATAGAGTTGCTTTTAGTAGTCTATTAGGATGCCGTGTATTTCTGCGGTGTCTGTTGTAACTTCTCCTTTCTCATTTTTAATTTTATTGATTTGAGTCCTCTCTCTCTATCAATTTTGTTTATCTTCTCAAAGAACCAGCTTTTAGTTTGATTGATATTTGGTATTGTTTTCTTTGTTTCTATTTCATTTATTTCTGCTCTGATCTTTATGATTTCTTTCCTTCTGCTAGCTTTGGCTTTTGTTTGTTCTTCTTTCGCTAGTTCCTTTAGGTGTAAGGTTAGATTGTTTACTTGAGATTTTTCTTGTTTCTTGAAGTAGGCTTGTATAGCTATAAACTTCCCTCTTAGAACTGCTTTTGCTGCATCCCATAGGTTTTGGATTGTTGTGTTTTCATTGTCATTTGTCTTTAGGTATTTTTTGATTTCCTCTTTGATTTCCTCAGTGATCTCTTGGTTATTTAGTAACGTATTGTTTAGCCTCCATGTGTTTCTGTTTTTTACGTTTTTTCCCTGTATTTCATTTCTAATCTCATAGCGTTGTGGTCCGAAAAGATGCTTGATATGATTTCAATTTTCTTAAATTTACTGAGGCTTGATTTGTGACCCAAGATGTGATCTATCCTGGAGAATGTTCTGTGTGCACTTGAGAAGAAAGTGTAATCTGCTGTTTTTCAATGGAATGTCCTATAAATATCAATTAAATCTATCTTGGTCTATTGTGTCATTTAAAGCTTATGTTTCCTTATTTATTTTCATTGTGTATGATCTGTCCATTGGTGTGAGGTGTTAAAGTCCTCCACTATTATTGTGTACCTGTCGATTTCCTCTTTTATAGCTGTTAGTAGTTGCCTTATATATTGATGTGCTCCTATGTTGGGTGCATATATATTTATAATTGTTATATCTTCTTCTTGGATTGATCCCTTGATCATTATGTAGTGTCCTTTGTTGTCTCTTGTAACATTCTTTATTTTAAAGTCTATTTTATCTGACGTGAGTATAGCTAGTCCAGCTTTCTTTTGATTTCCATTTGCATGGAATATCTTTTTCCATCCCCTCACTTTCAGTCTGTATGTGTCCCTAGGTCTGAAGTAGGCCTCTTGTAGACAGCATATATATGGGTCTTGTTTTTCTATCCATTCAGCAAGCCTTTGTCTTTTGGTTGGAACATTTAATCCATTCACGTTTAAGGTAATTATCGATATGTATGTTCCTATGACCATTTTCTTAATTGGTTTGGGTTTGTTTTTGTAGGTCTTTTTCTTCTCTTGTGTTTCCCACTTAGAGAAGTTCCTTTAGCATTTGTTGTAGAGGTGGTTTGGTGGTGCTGAATTCTCTTAGCTTTTGCTTGTCTATAAAGCTTTGATTTCTCCATCGAATCTGAATGAGAACCTTGCTGGGTAGAGTAATCTTGGTTGTAGGTTCTTCCCTTTCATCACTTTAAGTATATCGTGCCCCTCCCTTTTGGCTTGTAGAGTTTCTGCTGGGAAATTAGCTGTTAACCTTATGGGAGTTCCCTTGTGTGTTATTTGTCATTCTTCCCTTGCTGCTTTCAATAATTTTTCTTTGTTTTTAATTTTTGCCAATTTGATTACCATGTGTCTTGGCATGTTTCTCCTTGGGTGTATCCTGTATGGGACTTGCTGCGCTTCCTGGACTTGGGTGGCTATTTCCTTTCCCATGTTAGGGAAGTTTTCAAGTATAATCTCTTCAAGTATTTTCTCTGGTCCTTTCTCTCTCTCTTCTCCTTCTGGGACCCCTATAATGAGAGTGTTTTTGAGTTTAGTGTTGTTCCAGAGGTCTCTTAGGCTGTCTTCATTTCTTTTCATTCTTTTTTCTTTATTCTGTTCCACAGCAGTGAATTCCACCATCCTGTCTTCCAGGTCACTTATCCGTTCTTCTGCCTCAGTTATTCTGCTATTGATTCCTTCTAGTGTAGTTTTCATTTCAGTTACTGTATTGTTCTCTGTTTGTTTGTTCTTTAATTCTTCTAGGTGTTTGTTAAACATTTCTTGCATCTTCTCGATCTTTGCCTCCATTCTTTTTCCGAGGTCCTGGATCATCTTCACTATCATTCTGAATTCTTTTTCTGGAAGGTTGCCTATGTCCACTTCATTTAGTTGTTTTTCTGGGGTTTTATCTTGTTCCTTCATCTGGTACAAAGCCCTCTACCTTTTCATCTTGTCTGTCTTTCTGTGAATGTGGTTTTCGTTTTACAGGCTGTGGGATTGTAGTTCTTCTTGCTTCTGCTGTCTGCCCTCTGGTGGATGAGGCTATCTAAGAGGCTTGATGGGAGGGACTGGTCAGTTGCATAGCTTTTTAAGAAACTTCTTATTTTGAAATAATTATAGACTCACTGGACTAGTACAAAGAGGCTCTTCAACCATCCACCAAGCTTCCTTCAAAGGTGACACTCCACATACTGCAGTGTGATAGCCAAACCAGAGAATCGACATTGGAACAATACTATTAACTGGACTATAGACCATATTCAGTTTTCATCATGTACTCATGTATGTTTATGTGTGTGTTTGTGTGTGTGTGTGTGTGTAGTTTTGTGCAGCTTCGTTACATGTTTAGGTTTGTATAACCACCACCACTGCTCCATTACCCTAAGGGAGCTCCCTTTTGCTGTCCCTTCTAGGTGCACTCATCTCCCCACCTGAGTCCCTGTACCCAAGCACCGGTCTATTCTCCATCTTTACAGTTTTGTCCTTTTAAGAATGTTAAATGCAGTCATGCAGTGTGTAACGTTTGGAAATGGACTTTTTCCAGAAACCATACTCTTTCAAAGCATACTCTTTTTTCTTGACTATATACCATGAACATCATTCCATTCAACTTGCTTTCCCATCTATTTTCATTTGTTCTTTTACATAGGAAAACAACCAAAAGAATTAAAACAGTACACATCAAGATGATAAAAGTGTGAAAGAAAAACAAATTTGCCTGCTGAATATAAAGTATAATGAAGATATTTTGTTTTCAAACTTCACTTAAGTAACACCAATAAAACAATTTTAATTTAATCTGAAAGTGGAGGCAGATATTCCTACTTCTCTCTGACTACTCCATATGAGACTCCAGAGAAAGCAGATAGAAAAAGAACTATGAATTCCAGTGACATAAAATTCTCATAAGCTATTTTTTAAACATCTTTATTGGAGTATAATTGCTTTACAATTGTGTGTTAGTTTCTGCTGTGTAACAAAGTGAATCAACTATATGTACACATATTTCCCCATATACCCTCCCTTTTTCGTCTCCCTCCCACCCCTCTAGGTGGTCACAAAGCACTGAGCTAATCCCCCTGTGCTATGTGGCTGCTTCCCACTATCTATCTGTTTTACATTTGGTAGTGTATATATGTCAATGCCACTCACTCTCTTTGTCCCAGCTTACCCTTCCCCCTCCCTGTGTCCTCAAGTCCATTCTCTATGTCTGCATCTTTATTCCTGTCCTGCCCCTAGGTTCTTCAGAACCTTTTTTTTTTAGATTCCATATATATGTGTTAGCATATGGTATTTGTTTTTCTCTTTCTGACTTACTTCACTCTGTAAACAAACTCTAGGTCCGTCGTAAGTTATTTAACATAGAAGGTGGAAAGCTGTATGCTCTACACTGGAAAAAAGTTTTCCTAATTTTAATTAAATTATAAAATTCCATGATAAAATTGAAAAAAGCTTCTGTTTAAGTTGATGCCTTCTACCTAGAAATTTGCAGCAAAGATTTTCTCTTCAAAGTCATTAATATCAGGTATATTTCTAACATTGCTGAATATTTCGTTAAGTCACTGAAATAAATTCAAGTAATTCAAATGTCAGGCTGAGTTCTCGGTAGTGATTTACAGGGACAAGAATTTTATGAGTGCATTATTAGTTTGCTGGCTGCCTTCATATATAAAGGTTATAAAAAGAATTTTATCCAACAGTTATGATTTTTAGCATAGCACTAGGTAAATATAAATACCCAAAAGAATGTACGTGGCTTCAAAACTTGTGCAGAAGTGGCCAAAGAGTGATTCGGCTTCTCAAATTATGGACACCCTTTTTTCTCATTAAATGATACAT
This sequence comes from Hyperoodon ampullatus, assembly GCF_949752795.1. Taxonomy (NCBI): domain Eukaryota; kingdom Metazoa; phylum Chordata; class Mammalia; order Artiodactyla; family Ziphiidae; genus Hyperoodon; species Hyperoodon ampullatus. The sequence goes on along the minus strand of NC_136929.1, from coordinate 18,171,277 downwards.
TCAGGGCCTCCCTGGTGGCGCAGTGGTTGAGAGTCCGCCTGCCGATGCAGGGGATACGGGTTCGTGCCCCGGTCTGGGAGGATCCCATATGCCGCGGAGTGGCTGGGCCCGTGAGCCATGGCTGCTGAGCCTGCGCATCCGGAGCCTGTGCTCCGCAACGGGAGAGGCCACAACAGTGAGAGGCCCGCGTACCACCAAAAAAAAAAAAAAAAAAAAAAAAAAAAAAATGATACATTCAGTCTTTTCTCATTTGGAATGAAAGCATATCTGATAGCTGTTTCGATACTATTGTAGTGAATCCTGGACTCCACACTGGTTTTTCAGCACCACCCTTCCCTGATAGCTCCACCAAACACCCTGACTTTAACTATATGTGTACTTTGGACATTTCAACTTTTAAAACAATTTGTATATTTTTAAACTATCCACTTGGAAAACTTGTCAGTGTAGATATTGTAATTCAGATAGGGCAGGCAAGAGTCTTGGAGGATGATTAAATTTTGGTGTTTCACTGACTGTCTGAGATTTGATTCTTTAATTTGCATGTTTAAGCACACACCTTTATTAGTTTCTTCAGAAGCAATCAGTTGGGTGTCACACTTTTGAGCAACTGATTTATAAAATGAGTGTATTATATTAATTATGGAATTCTAAACATGTGTTTTCAAATGTCACACTCTCCTGGTCACAGGTGGGAAGTTGCCTTCTCAGAGGTCGGAGTTATGGAAAAGAAGGTTGCTTGTTGGACAGTGAGTTAAAGTAAAGCGATTTGGAGGTTTCTTAAGACACTTGGGAACTAGAGAGAAAACAGGTGCCTTTCCTACACCAGTGTTTCTGAGTTAGGAGGTCTTGCCTCCAGAATCTGTTAATAAGCTTATCAAGGTTATTCCTGTCATTAAGCAGAGAAACACAGCTTTAAGTTGTATGTCCATCAATCTGTTGTAGTTTCCTGGTCAACTGAAAGGGGATTTCTACACAGTACTGTTCATATTTGTCAAATCCTCCTTTTCCGGAACAGTGTTGAAAACACTTTTCTTCTTTTCCCCTCCCCATCTCCTTCTCACACTCTTTAAAATAGTTCTCATCTATTTCCAAAGTTAAAACATCATAGATAATCTACAGTTAATTAAATTACATCATATATCATATGCTACATTTTAAAGTCTTTAAAGGTGTAATCGACACATAATAAACTGCATTTATTTTAAATGTACAATTCGATATGTTTTGACAAATGCATATACAGGTGAAGTCATCATCAACCTCAAGATAGTGAACATGTCCCTGAAAAAAAAAACAAGCTACAAAGTTTTCTTGTGTCCCTTTGTACTTCCTCCTTCCTCCTCATCCTCACCCCCCTAAATTCCAGTAGCCATTGCTCTGCTTCATAGGTTAAAAGGATCCATTTCTGGGCTTCCTTGGTGGCTCAGTGTTTGAGAGTCCGCCTGCCGCTGCAGGGGACACGGGTTCGTGCCCCGGGCCGGGAAAATTCCACATGCTGTGAAAAAAAAAAAAAAAAAAGGATCCATTTCTGATGTGATTTAAGAAGGCATTACCAGCTTGCTGAGATTTTACAGGCACCCTAAGATTTTGAGTTGGTTGTTTTACCAGGGCAGATTCACTTTCTAAGCTAAGTGTTGTTAGATTTCTGGCCACACACAGTGAAAATTGATTTTTACCTTTCTGTAGGGAAACCTGATATGTGCTTATATTGTTTAAAATGTCCATGCACTTTGACCCAGAAATTCAGCCTTGAAGAACGTAGGCATGTGCTTAAAGATACTGTGTGATATTCATTGAACAGATCCTTGTAATTTAAAAAAAATGGAAAATTCATAAATATCCTTCAATAAGGGATTAAGTAAAAACTGGAACATCTGTGTAGTGGAATAATATTAAGATATTAAAATTATTTTGTAGATGATTTATTGTTGCAGAAAGATATTTATAATATATCAGTCATGAAATCTATCACTGGGCACAAGTATATTTATGTAATATGAACTATGAAAAAATACATAAAAATATTGGGAAGGTTATATTTTAGATCAACAGTGCCTCTTGTTATTTGAACTCTGAGTATTTTAATATTTTTCCTGTTTTGTTTATATTTCTTAATTTTTTCGACAGTGAAATAATGTTTTGGAAAAAAATATTATTGCAAATGATATTTTATGTAATAAACTTAGCACAATGCCTGACTCTTCACATTTTCAGGGTTCTTTTTTCTTTATTTTTTATTGCATTTTTGTGTGCTTTTACCCCAATATTAAGGCTTAAACCCAGTGAGGGCTTGGTCTGTTTTTGACATTCTTTTTCCTCATACATATTTACATAGAGGGAATCAACTGCTCTTTTTTTAAAATTATATTCTCAATGCAGTACTTATAGGTCTATAATTGAATCCTTAACATAGCTTTACAATGATTTCTTTACATATTTCTCTTTGTGGAACTGAAATCCAGTTGATGGCACCAGATGAGTCTTGTTGATTTTCCTTTGCTTCAAGGTATTTAATAAATACTGACTCATAGAGACTGGCAGCCTGAATGGATGGTCTTTTCCATGTGTCAGGCGCAAATGAGTATGTGATCAACTAAGTGGTGATATTTACACATAGATTTAGATTATTTCAGATTGTGTGATGTCAAAGTTTTCATTCATTCTCTTTTTCTTTTAAAATCATAACATTAATTAACTGAAAAACAGCTCTGAGAATTTAAAGCAAGATGGCTTATACAGTAACTATTACTTCCTAGGCCGATTCTTAGAAAACATATTTATACTAGAACATTCTAAAATGTATGAACAATCTTGACCATTCAATTTGGAGCAATCTGGAAATATATGGAGTTATGCATAAGTAATGGTTAGTGAAACTGTATGTATCTTGTCATGAATATATAGTTGAAAGGGATTTTCAATCTAACATATCCATTTTTTATAACAAAAATGAGTTGAACAATAACAATGAAAGGTACATATCCCTAAGGACATTTAAAATATTGATACACATCAAAACCAGTAAATGTTTTGAACTAGGTAGATTTCATAATGTGTACTTTGCTAAGAGGAGTACAAAATATTTTTTTGGTTTTTATGTGTATCAAGTAGAATACAAAATATTGTTTAAAATATCACTAAATATGAGTTCTAAAAGAGAAATAAGTAAACATTGCAATATGTTTGACTTTAGAAAAAAATCCTCATAAAAATACCTGTCAGCTAAAGATACAATGTTTTTTAAATTATAGAGTTTATTGCCTGATTGAGATGCCTGCTAGTTTGTCAGGAGAGAATATTGTCTGGCATTCAACTCCCAGAGGAATCTCTCTTTTCAGGGGAAAGGAATTATAAAGTCTGTTAAGTAAACAGCACAGTATCATATTATATCCTAGTGGCCCAAATAAATGCAAAGCACAACTGAGGCGACCTCTGTATACCTGAAATATCTTTTAGAGATTGTTGTGTCAATTGAGAAATGCATTCCATGGAGTCAGCCTCCATGCTTTATTCTGCCCCTTTAAAATTCAGCATCTTTATTACCTCTCACTACTTTCACTAACCAATTTGAAAGGCAATATGGTCTTTCTTTTCTCCCAGAAATAGCAGTAATAGAGGCAGTGCGGGATAATTAGGACACTAAAATCGACAGCTGAATTTAATGTTCCATTACTGCTTTAACTGTATGTGCTGTCTGTGGATGTACGTGTAATTTTGGGGAATAGCCTTATTGACATCATGCATGGTATCACCTAAAATTAAATGGCAAGCAACAATTCACCAATAGAAATGCTGTTCAAGAATATAACACATCATGGAAATGTAAACGATGATAGTGAGGTATAGATTTGCTAGTAAGGATGGATATATACAATAGACTGTGGCCTAATACTTGCTTAACTGTCAAAATGTACTAGTGTAGGAGAAATATATGTTGAAGAGAGTGAGATTTTCTTCAAAGAAATGATTAGTAAGAGATAAATGTGAGGTCTTGGAAAAATATTTAAAAACAACAAAAATATGTAGAGCAGAGAAACTCCATATTATGAAACCATATCAATTATCTGGTAAAGACCCAGATGAAATTTCAAAACCCCTGTTTGGCTCTCCCACCCATGACTGACCTATGCCTGGCCTCAAACTCTCCCTTCTTTGTGCTAATTTTTGGATAATCTCAAAGATGACATAGTCTTTGCCTTTCCTGCTATAGCAATTTAGTTTATTTATTTATTCAACACATATTTATTGAGTACCTGTAATATTCTAGAAAGAGTGCTAGATGCAGGTAATATAAAGCAAACCAAGGAGCTGTGGCAGTACAGCTTAGCAAGAAAGAACTCAGGGTTGTATATAAACACATTATGTATGTATATATGAATATATAAACACATTATATGTAATATATAAACATATATAACAATTAATATAATAATTAACATATAGTACCCTATATATAATACCCCTGTATTCATCACTACAGATGCTGGGGTGTCACTGAACAGTTTAAGCAAGGTCATGACAGTATTAGATTTGCATTTTTGAAAGGTCACACTGGCAGGAGAAAGAAGGTAAGTTAAAAAGTGAGCTTGGAAGTAGGAAGACAAGTTAGTTGACTGCTGTAATTGAGAAGAGGTAATAAAGGCTTGCACTGGGAGAGTAGCCAGGGTGAAGGGTTATCTCTTCCACATACAGGGAGCAGAAGAGTAAAGGAATGGAAGGAATTCAGGATGATATTCAGTTTCTTGTGAAACTGGATGCATGCTGGTGCTAGTAACCTTAAAGAAATGGGTTAGGCACGTGGATCTCAACTGGGGGTGATTTTGCCTCCCAGGAGGTGTTTGGCAATGTCTGGAGATATTTTTGGTTGTCACAGTTTGGACTGGGCTGGGAATTGTATTGATGTCTACTGGGTAGAGGCCAAGGATGCTGCTCAGTACCCCACAAGGCACACAACAGTCCTCATAACAAAGGATTATCCCACCCATGTCATCCAGGTTGAGGAACCGTACATTAGGGAAATGGAAGCAAGATTTAGGCATTTTGGTAGAGAAATAAGATGTTAAAGTGCTTTGTACATTTTGAATTTGAAGTACCCGTTAAACATTATCATTCTGCTTAAATTACACGACTTGTTAAAAATCAAGTGGTAGAGTGTTGGGGTAATTTGAAAAATTGGTTGCAGTCACAAATTAAAGGGCATGCATTATGTATAAATAATATAGAAAGATTCAGTTATGTATATATGCAGAACTTATGGTTCCTTCTGAACATAAACTAAATATATGTATATATATTACGTAGGAGTATAATTTGAATAGGACTGTCTGTATAGAAAGGAATAACAGTATGGGCTATGGCTACTTTGGGTGTTTACAAATAAGTTTATTTAGCTATATTTTATGAAATCGAGGAATGCACTATGTTGTCATACCCTAAAAAACAATGTAGGATACATAGCATTGTCTTCAAGAACTTTCTCTCTTTATAGAATATTTTTAAAAGTTTAAAAGATCAATATGTATTTAAGTTGATAATGGGTTGGAGTCAAGAAAGCAAACTGAAAGAGGTAGAAAAAGATCAGACTACAAGCAAAACTTGTTTCAGTTCCCACTTATTATGGAGTTATACCACCTCACGCTTTTCTTAGATTCTTCCTGAATGATGGACATTCTACAGTTTAGGTAATATTGATAAAATTCAGTTGAATTCCAGTAGTAAATAGAAAAGTACCATTAGTGCCGTGATCTTATCTATAGCATATTTCTTGTTCTCACATTGGTTTGTTTTATGTTTATAGGATGCTATTTTTGAGAAAAAGCTCATATCTATTCTCTTCAAAGAGCTGATGATTTCCAAGATTTAATTAATAAGACCAATTAATCCAGATAATTGTTTCCGAAGTTGAAAATTTTGAGCCAATTATCCACCCAAATTGACCTTTCTGGTGTAATACTATTTGAATTGCTATACTCAGCTTATGTTTAATTACAGTATCTGTGTTTAATTATTGTATCTGAATAATGTTTAAGGAGCTCCCGTGTTTAATTACTGCTTCTGACTAATGGAATTTCTCTTAAGTAATCTCTGTCATTATCAGCTAAGCAACGTGAGCTCTGCGGGTCTGTCCTCAGCCTGGTTCTTCAGGCTCATCTTGCTTCATGGGTCCCTTTTGTGTACTATGTGCCAGCCCCAGGCATTCTCTTAGCTCCCTTCATAGGAAGGGGGCTGAGCTGCTTCTTACTTCGGGGCCTTCACACTGGTTAATCCTCCTTCCTTCTGCTCTGATCTGTAGATCTCAGCTCCTGACGCTATCTGAAGAACAATATCTTCTCTGGCTTTCCAGAGCAGTGGTCTCCAACCTTTTTGGCCCCAGGGACCGGTTTCGAGGAAGACAGTTTTTCCACGGACGGGGCGGGGATGGTTCAGGCAGTAGTCTGAGCGAGCGATGGGGAGAGATGGGGAGTGACGGGGAGCATCGGGAAGCGATGGGGAGCGATGGGGAGCGATGGGGAGCGGTGGGGAGCGATGGGGAGTGACGGGGAGCGACGGGGAGCAACGGGAGCGGCAGATGAAGCTTCTCTCGCTCGCCCACCATTCACCTCCTGCTGTGCGGCCTGGTCCCTGGACCGGTACTGGTCCACGGCCCAGGGGTTGGGAACCCCTGATCCAGAATACTCCCTCATGGGCCCCCTCCCTTTTAATGTTAGCATATCATCGTGCAACTTTCCTTTATACGAGGTACTGCAGTTGTTTTTATTTGTAATCTGTGTTTATTTAATTTTATGCCACAAGCTCTACATAGTAATTCACCATTGTATACTCCACAGCATTTGTTGAATAAATAAATAAATGAATATGAATAAATGAATGATTCAGTCAACCACAAAATTAAAAGATAGGCTTTTAATTGTCAATGCTTTATACCTATGGGTTTCTAAAGCCATTTCATTAGCACAGTGATTGAAAATACAAATGCATATAAAAACCAGAAAGTAAAAGAAATGAGTGAAGTGTCCGAGATAGGTCAATAAGGAGAGCTGGGTGGGAGAGGACTTTCAGGACAAGGGTGAAGTGGACAGCCCATCCCATTGGTATTCAGATTCAATAACCTTTAACACTCTGGATGCCAGTGAATAATAAATTAAGCTCATGGGTTTCAGTACGTTAGTTCTCAGATGCTGGGAGCAGTGGTAGCCTCAGAACATGAATGTTAGGCAGGTGGTTGCTTATGGCCACATACCATAGCTTTGCTTAGATGTCACCAAGCCAAAGGCCCAAATGTGTCTATGAATATTCAAGAATATTCGTTCAGTCATGCTGTAAGTTGTATCATTTATTTAAGCAGTGTTGAGTTACAATATGTATGAAAATAGAAGTGTAAGATAGTCTCGTTCAAGGAATCTCAGTGGAACTTTATAATTAAGATCTAAAATATACTTGGATCTAGTGTTTATCAGAGTTAGGTTGGACTATGTGGATATGGCCTCTAAGATGGCAAGCAGTGATCTGTGCCTGCTGGTATTCACACTCCTGTGTAATGCCCTCCACTTGAGTGTGGGCTGGACTCATTGTCTCAGTTCTAATAAAAAGAATATGGCAGAAGGGATGAATGTCCCTGAGATTTGGTTAAAAGACTATGGCTTCCGTCTTGTGTCTTCTCTCTTGTTGTTTCTCATATCACTCACTCTGGGGGAAGCCAACTGCCACGTTGTGAATGTGGAAACAGAGGACGACTATCCAATGACAGCAAAGGTTATTTACTCAGAGCTTGCTAGAGCAAGGGAGTCAGCCACTGTCCCTGGAGTTTGGCAGAGACTCAAAGGCAGTCAGAGGGGTGGGAGAAAAGGGAGGGCTTCACGTGTGCCCTTTAGGAGGCTGTTGGCCTGGGGGAGCTGAAGACGGACTAACCAGAAGTGGGGCACCTTCTGAGGTTGGTTAGGGGAGCATGTTTGACTTTCTTTGTTCTAAATTGGAATTAGGGGGCAAAAATTAGGGAAGCTGACCATCTTGGCCATTTGGATTGATTGTGACAGAAGTTGTGGTTTGATTTCTGGGACTGTTTACTGCAGAGGTCATGACTGGGCTTCCTGGACTGGTTGCTGCCGGTTGTGGGTCAGAGTTTTATTTTTATATACGGTCTGGTTATTGTCCATTTTATATTCAGTCTCTTGTGAGGTAACCGTGCTGAGAGACCCACATAAGTGAGGCTAGAAGCAGGTTTTCTGAGGCCTGCCAGTAGCTATATGACTGAGCTTAGAAGCAGAGAGAGCTTCACCCAGTAGAGCTTTGGGGTGACTGCAACCCTGGAAGACCCTTGATCACAGCCTTGTGGAAGAGCCTCCGCTGAGACTACTTTGCTAAGTTTCTGTCTGATTCCTGACCAACCGAAACTGACATAATAAATGCTTATTGTTGTCAGCCACTAAATTATAGGGTATTTTGTTATGCAGCAACAGTTAATACAGATGGTCTTCTGTCAGTCAGATCACTGAGGATTTAAACTCAACAACTAAGAGTTTTATCTGGGAGGCAAAGGCCACTGCAATATTTCTCAGAAGGTATAATTTCTCTCCAAGAAATATAAAAACTAAGTCAAAAAGAGTTAATCACTGCTCCTTGTTGAACCGTCTTTTCCTTTTCTATTTTATTTAATGATAACATCATCTACCCAGCCCAGTAGCCAAGAAAATCTTGAGTCATCTTCTATTCTTGAACCAAATATTTACTGAATCTCTACTATGTGCTAGGCACTGTTCTGTCACTTAGATTATAGCAAAATTACCTGCCCTTGTGGATCTTACATTCCAGTGAGAAGAAGGGAAAATAAACTAAAAGCATAACTCTTGTGAGGGGAGTAAGGTCAAATTCTACGTCAACACAGGGTATGGTGTAGAGTAAGCTGTGTTGAGGCACACTGGAAGCCAAGTATCGGGTCAAGACGAGAAGTATGGGTCCCCTAATTCTTGATAGTCTGACAGTGATGCCAGCTGGACATAAAACGGATCTGTTTTCCAGTGAAGGGACACAGTCCTCCACTGCTCTTTTTTTTTTTGCAGTACGCGGGCCTCTCACTGTTGTGGCCTCTCCCCTTGCGGAGCACAGGCTCCGGACGCGCAGGCTCAGCGGCCACGGCTCACGGGCCCAGCCGCTCCGCGGCACGTGGGATCTTCCTGGACCGGGGCACGAACCCGTGTCCCCTGCATTGGCAGGCAGGCTCTCAACCACTGCGCCACCAGGGAAGCCCCTACTGCTCTTCTTTTTGTGAGAGCCTGTGAACAACTTTGCTTGCTCTTGGAGGGACAACTTGAGCACCAGACCATCTGGGCGGCAGTTTAGAGTTTTTGGCTAGTAAAGTCAGCTACCCAGCATGTGGAAACCTTGGGAAGTTTCAGGCCTTTGTTCTAGAAGAATCCAATGTGCCTGTGAATTTGCATGGCAATTGAGTTCAGGTGCAGCCCCTCCAGCCAGGATTAGGGGGCTCCCCAACCCTTTGTCATAGATTTCCTGCAATCACTTTCTGACAGTTCTGCTTATTGCAGTGGCATGATAAATGCATCATTTATACAATGCATTATGTGATATGCGCTATGGAAAAAGGAAAAGTAAAGCACGCTATGTAGAATAGAGGGTGTGGAGTAGAGGGTGGGTTATAGAGAATGTACTGGACGTATCTGAAGAATGGTAAGGTGACCAACACAGCTGGAGTGGAATGAGACGGGGAAAGGAGTCAGAGAGGAAGTGAGAAAAGTAAAGAGGTTTAGATCGTACAGGGCCTTGTGGGACATTTTATGAACTTTGCTTTTACTTTGAAGTGGGGAGCAATCAGAGATTTGTCAGCACATTGACCCAGTCCTGTGTTTTAGAAACTTCACTGTACTGTTGTTTTGAGTATAGTCTAGACATGTCTGGAATTCAGGAAAGAGGTCTAGACTAGAGATAGGCAATCGAGAGTCTTTGGCTCACATGGAGTATTTAAAGCCGTGAAACTGGGTGAGATCACCAGAACATGAATCTAGACAGAGAAAAGAAGAGAACTGAAGCCCAGGTCCTGGCAACTCCAAAATTAGAAGGTTGGAAGAGGAGGGGAAACAGCATAGGAGGCTGAGAAAGAATGACCAGCGAGGCAGGAGGGAAACCAAGAAAGTATACTGTACTGGAAAGCTAGCAAAGAAAATGTTTTAAGTAGGAGGGAGTGAGAAACTGTCCAATGCTGCTGGTACGTCACCTGTGATGGGGACTGAAATTCACCAATGAATTGGCAACTGAATGGAGGTCACCAGTGAAGTGCACAGGATTTGTTTTGGTGGAATAGTGGAGGCAAAGCCTGATGGAAGAGAGTGTTACAGAAAAATGGAAAAGAGCATTGCAGTGATAATGTATAAATTTTGAGTAATTTTGATACACAGGATTGCAGAGAATTGAGGTAGTAGGTGGCAGCAAAATTAGCAAAATCTCTCTCAACCCCTGCAGATAATTGGATATCAAGTCTAGTCCCCAATTCTAATTTTAGTTTTTAACATTATTTTCCTCCATGTTTATGTCATTGGCCTGGGGATTTTCATCTGGTTCTTTGATATCTCTCACCTGACCTATGACCTAGCATCTCACTACGTATGTCCGTAATCACCTTATTACTGCCCCACTATTTCCATAGCCTCTTCCTGCTTCATTACGTCTGCTGGGACTCTCTCTCCAAAACATTCCATTTGTGATGCCACTAACCTAAGCTGGTTTAAGTCTTTAAATGACTTCCCAAATATAGATTGGTTGTAGCTCCTAAGCAGGTTGGCACGCCAGCGACACAAAGAAGTGTAAACCAGGCTTCAAGAGGAAACTAGATCTAGGCTGTGCGGTGTGGCTAGCCTGCCAGATGGGGTCGCTGTTGTAAGATCTACAGCGTCCAAGTCATGGTGAGCATTTCTCCTCATCAGGACCTTTCAGGAGTCAAAGGCCTGATTTTATAGGTAAGAAGATGAAAGCGCTTCACCTATTCTCCTTAGTAGAGTTCAGCCTGGTTATGCAGGGTGTTGGATTTAGGACCACAGGTGATTTTAGATACCCACATGGTGGGGAATGTGAGATTCCTACATTTCTGACAGGTCTAGTTCTCATTGGTTCACGTTTCACCTGCAGATGGAAGGTTTTCAGGCCAAGCATTAGTTGACATTTGTTATCTCATTCCATAAATGTACCAACATATGTTCCTCTACATTATGAATATACCTATATTTTTTCTATAAATATGTCTGTATGTCATGCTTTACCTTTGTTGCTTTTTTTTCTTTCTCCTGATTTTGAAACTCACTTTATTTTGTTTTAGATAATATAAAGTCATTAAATTTGTTGGTGCCGGTGTATTGCTGCTGCAATAACATTGTTAACCTTTACTGATTCCAGATATACTTTTGAGAACCAGGAACTGATTGTATAATCACTGTGATTTGATGAAAAAGACACATTATTTATTTATTTTTAAAAATCTCATGTCTTATAATCAGAGATGGCTTAATCAATAATATCACACTTTCTAAAATGGTGTTCCACAATAAAGTATAACTCATGACTTTTTATAATGTTTGGTGACATTTTAAAATATTGTAGTGCATACCGGGCAGGTTAATCATACTCAAAAGATCAGATGTTCCTAATCATATGCTGATTGCTCAGCTCCTGTTTCAGCCACAGGGCAAGCCCTCAGAAACTTCCTGTAAAATCATGTGATTCACCTCTGTGAAGTGTCTATGCTCACTTGCATGATTATTCTTTTTAAAGCATTTATCATTTAGTAGTGGCTTTGTCCCTTGTGTTTTGTGCTCCACATGTCACCTCCATGACTGTCTATTAGAGAATGGTTTTATTTTTCTGTTTTGAGTTATATTTGGTTTGCTTAACACTCATGGAGCAAATTACTTCCTGATTTTCCTTTTCCAAATTTTAAGTGGTAGTGTTTTTATAAATTTATACCCTGTCTCTAAACAGATTCAGTCATTTTATACACATACGACTTGCATCACTAAACGCTTCACATAAGTTTTTATGAAAACCAGGACCTAACATTCTATACTCTGCACTGAGATTAATATCTGTATATTACTAGATTTTATGAAGATGGAGACATACACTTTTTTGTGTTTTTCAGTTTTTTCACTGTTCAAATTTTACATTAGCAAGCTATCCAGAGATGATACTAAACTGGGACATTAACCACAGTCTTTGCTCATCATCCTTCACCTATGGATCCTCCAAGATACGAATCACATGCCTTCTACAATTGATGCACATTTTCTGAAACTGAACTGGAAGGTCCCCATTTCATCCTCATATTATGCCTGTAGTTAATTGGTATTTTGATTGAACCAGCAGAAGAATAAAAATGCCCATGAATCAAAGGAAATTATTCTCATTAGATATGAAACAAAGAAGGCAGTGGTTTTGAGAACAAATATTGTTCAAAAATATTCTCATTAAAAGAAATTGCTCTCTCTGGTATAATAAAATTCTTCTAAAGAGAAGCATCTGGCAGAATCATATAATTTACTGTAGCATAACATTTGGGATGAATTAAGTTGCTTCATGTCACAAAATGCTTTCAAGGCTTCTCAATATTTTTTCTTCATTTCAACTTATCTGTGTTTCACAGTTCTCCAATTAGAGCATTTTTTTACTCAGCATTTCTTTAAAGACCTCACATTATAAATGTTATACAGAAGTTACAGTCCCTTGAAGGTTAGAATATTGATAAATGGAATTAGTTCAAGCCCATGTGTGGAATGTGAAAGTCTTTCTGTGCTGGATTCACCTGCACAGTTTTTCATATTAATTAGTGGGAAGATTGAACTCCAAGTGCTGAGACAAATGAGCTGTGGAAGTGGACATTGAAGAAAAGACAGTCATTTGAGCTCATGTGTTTCCCAGCCACCCATGGGTAAACCTGCTATCACCCTGCATCTGAGCATAATTGCGTTGTTATGTCCTTGAAGAAGCATTAAAATTAAACCTCAGTGGATCTTAAAGTTGAAAGGAATTTTAGAGGCCATCTCATCCTCTGGTCTGTCCATTTCAGGTCAGTTTTTTCAGTGACTCCTCTAACAGGACAGCTACCCACAAGGAAGCCCATTCCATTTTCAGAAAGCTTTTATTAGACTGAGATATGGCCTCTGTTTCCATATTTTGTTTATAGATCTAGAAAACTCTTCAAACCCATCTTCTACATAAGGGCCTTTAAATTTCTGAAGTCAGCATTCACATACCCCCTAAATATTTTTAAAGTGGTATGTGCATAGTACTGTAAGAAATCTTGAGAGTTAAAGAATGACACCATTGGCTCTCAGGAGAATGTATTGGAATAAATGGAAGTAGTATGAGTTTTAGATCAAATACTAGGGCTAGAACTCCATTCAGCATTTATAAGCTGTGAGGGACTATTTTTTAAAATGTCTTTGTTTTTGGATAATATTGCTACTAAATTAGGAAACTTTAAAAAGGATTTTATACTTAAGGCTCTTAAAATATCTGGAATAAAGTCACATTAAGTCATTTTTAAAAATAAATAGACACAGGCTTAAGCATAATAGAGGGTATGATTAACTCTGCATGAATTGACATAGATCTCTGTTACTCGATGGATGCATGGACTGGCAGTGTTCGTATCCACTGGGCATGTGTTAGACAAACAAAATTTCAGACCCTACCCCAGACCTACTGAATCACAAGCTTCATTTAACAAGAGCATAAAGTGATTGATACGCAAGCACTGGCATATATTAGAGATGAGTAATGGAAAGCCAGAAAACAGAAAGGTTATAGAGTAGTTGAGAAACTGTTCTTTAGAATGTGGGGACCAGGGTAGGAGAGGAAGGGGTTAGGAATCATTCCCTTTTGGAGGTCTAGTAGGTACAAATGCCTAGAGGTGGAAATTACTGGGGACATTGAGGAGACTGACCTCATGTAATGTGAAGGATACCTGTTAGGGAATAGGAGCCCGTGAGGGACTTCCCTGGAGGTCTATTGGTTAAGAGTCTGTGTTTCTACTGCAGAGGGCGCAGGTTCGATCCTTGGTCTGGGAACTAAGATCCCAGATGCCATGCGGAACGACCAGAAAGAAAAAAAAAAAAGTGCATGAGGCTAGAGGATCTTGAAATGAAGCACGTTTTTTTCTATTTGATGTGGCAAGTTAGCAACTCTGTATAGGTTGGACTATATTGGAAAATAATAAAATAAGGGAAAGGAATTTACTGGAAGTAAATCCAGACAGGAAATTATAAGACCCTGGTCTAGAATGGTAGCAATGAGAAAAGAATGAAACCACCATTCTTCAAGTCCTCAGTTCATCTTATTACTTAAATTTTTATTTCACAAAAAATTGTACTTTTACATGTATTGTGTTTTTAGGTATTGGTGAATCTATTTCTGTGGAGTGTATTCCCAGGACTGTGATTGCTTGTTTTAAAAGAATTGGTTTTTGTCTATTTGTTTGTTTTGTTTTTGATGGTGGTTTTAAAAAAAAGATGAAGGGTTTCTATTTTCACTGACAGTAGAAAAAGGCACACTTTCTTTTGAAATGCTGCCAGCAGCAGATTATATAGTTCTTTAATTTTTGTCAACTTTGTGGATGTAAAGTGATATCTCATCATTTTCATTTGTATTTCCATGACTCACATTTTTCCTGGCTATTTAAATATACACTTCCGTGAGTTTTCTCTTCAAAACCTTTGTTAAGGTTTTATCCTAAACAGTGGGAAGGCGTTATCTGAATATCCTTAGTAATAACCATTTTCTATATTCTCTACAAATAGTGTTTCCCAATTTACCGATGATCATTTAACTGAATTAGGGTATATTCTGTTATAAAAAAGCACTTAACATTTTTTATAAGCAAATACGTATTTCTTTGAAGTTTTTGAATTTTCTACCTAGACTAGAAAGGCCTCTCAATTTCTAGTTGATTATATGATATCTTAAATATTCTTCTAAAAACCTGTTTTATTTCTTTTTACATTATTAGATTTTAATGTCAATGAAAATAATTATCATTTTGATGTGGGGTAGGCATCCAACTTTATTTTCTTACTGATGTATAGCCAATTGTGCGGTCATTACGTTTGAAATGGCTACCAGATTTATCATTTATTATGTTCCCTATATGTCAGAACCTGTTTTCTGGGCCCTCCATTATTTTCCTGACTTACTGATCCAGTCTTATGCTAATATCATATGGTTTGTTTTGTATAGTATTTTAACATTTAGTAAGCTTAGCCCCTCTCAGTGTCTGTCTTTTTTATCATTTGGGGGACTATTCTTAGATAGTTAATTAAAACAAAATATAATTTTAATTGAAATTGTATTTAATTTATCTATTAGTTTTAGAATTGATTTTTATGTTATTAAATATTCCCACTTAATAACATGATGTGTCTTTCCACTTATTCAGATTCTGTTTTATATCATTTAATAGACATTGCTTGAAAAATCATTTTTTCTATATAGCTTACTAATTTCATTCTAAATATTCTAGCATTTTATCCAGGGAGACAAGGAGGTAAAATGTATGCTTTTCATTTTCTGGTTCTAGAGGGTTAGTGCTATATTAGAGAAATGCTTGTGATTTCTCTCTTTAACTTATCTCTAGCATGTTTCCAACATACCTTAGATTTTTGGCCTGAGCCTCTTGGGGTTTTTTATAATACTTTATCATTTCTTTTCCAATTCATTTGACTACACTTTTCAAAAGAATTTTTCATGTAAATGGTGATAGGCGTTGTTTTGTTCCTGATTTTAAAGAAATGGCTTTAACATTTCACCACTTAGAATTTTGTATGCTGTTTGTTTTTAAGAACTGGTCTGTCATATTTAGGTAGAGTCCTTTGATTCCTAATGTACTTAGAGTTTTAATAACTTACAATAGTGCAATTTTATCAAATGCCTTTTTTGTATCTATTGATGTGATCATGTGACTTTTCTCCTTTAAGTTATTGATATCATTGATTATGGTATGAATTTTCTTTTTATT
The DNA here is from genome assembly GCF_949752795.1 of Hyperoodon ampullatus. NCBI lineage: Eukaryota > Metazoa > Chordata > Mammalia > Artiodactyla > Ziphiidae > Hyperoodon > Hyperoodon ampullatus. Next base: position 18,155,265 of record NC_136929.1, on the reverse strand, counting down.
TAACCATCTTTGCCCCCTGGAATAAATATTTGTTCTCAAAGTATTATTTATTTTGTATTATGCTAATTCTAGTTATGAATTAACTATAAGTAACTGGTTACTAACATATATATATATTTGCCTTCTTTTTCATTTTATTTCATATTTCCCCCATGATAATGATTCCTCTTAAAAAAATTATAACAGGTTTGTGAAGGGAGACACAGGGATGTGACAGATGAGTGGAGCTTAGCTTGGTCTTGACCAGGTTTGTGAAGTTATTGGTAGAGTAGAGCTGCTACTGCCAGATGAGTAGGTCAGGCTTAAAGGGGGTGGGAGGCATGGGAGGGTTCTTTTGGTCCAATGGGATCTATAACCAAGGTCTCGTTCCTCATACTTTCTCACCTCTAATCAATGCTGCCATTGTTGAGGATGAAGTGTAAATGGACCAAAGCACACAGCTTCTTGGCTTTCTGCTCAGTTAGGTTCTCCACATCTAGGGCCAGCTCCAGGTAACAGAGCTTGTCTGGGACTTGCACATAATGGAGTGCATGCTCAATGAGCCCTGTTGAGGTTGAGTTAGTCCTGGAGTAGTCCAAATCTGCTCCACAGAAGAATTCACTGCAGTAAAGCCTAGAGAACTAGGAGATCCCAGCATGCCTTGAGGAAGTTCATCTATTACACCTACTGGGTAAACTATTGGATGGGGAACTGGTGGGGAAGGGGAGGCATAGCTTCCGGCAGTGATGGCTGCTGCAGCAAGACAGGGACCCCTAAGTACAAAGAGTGTTTCTTTTCTTCTTTGTGCTGTTGTTTCCCCTTGTGTAACACTATCTTTATCAGGCTTTGTTATTAATATTTGGTGGCTTTATTAAATGAACTGTGAAGGCTTACAGCCTTCACTGTAGTTGAGAATAGAAGTGTCTGCTATTTAGAAATTAGATAGTACTCATGTGGGAAGTCTGCTGGTTCTAGCTTCTGCCTTCCTTTTTCTTTTCCACATGAAACCACGTCTGAATCTAGACTTTGGCATTTATGAACTCATGCATTTTACTGTGTACAGGACTGTGGTCTAAGCATTGCACAAAGTGCCTGGTTTAAGCGGTGAATGGGTGCTACATTTATCCGGGGCTTTGCTCTTCAAGTTCCTGCTTCTGGTATGGATCAGCATGCACATTTCTCTGTTTCACACAAAGCTACGGTATCAGCTAGCAGCACATAGGCTGGAGCTAAATGATATTCTGCAAGCTCTTTCATCTCTCTGAGCCTGTTTCCTTATCTGTTAAATGAACTATTGGGTACCATCTACTTCTCATTCCAAATTCTCAAATATATGTGTAACACTTACTGGAATATTTAACATTATTTTTTTATATTTGTCACACTTAATGATAATATTTGATTGTTATTCACATATTTAGAATATATCTATTTCCTGTTATTTCTACCTCTTTTGATATACTTTCTAAAAAAGAAAAAAGAAAAAACAAAACACTGGACTGTAAGGGAAATGAATTGTCCTTGTCAGAAATAAAGGTATTTCTGACATATCAGAGATCATACTGACAATCTAAAAGTGCCCTTGCTTCTCATTAATCATTAACTTATTGTTTATGGAAAAACCTTTAACATCTGGACAACTCCTAATATAAGCAATAAAATAGGAAATGGTTAGTAAATATAACTTAGTTATTGTTCTACCTCTTTGTAAATAATTCAGTAATTGCGGTGGCATTTTCTAACAAGGAGAATGCAACAAATCCACTTTTATAAAGTGAAAATAGGCATCAGGGTAAAATAGAATACACTGATTACTTAATACGCAACTGGCTTTACAAGGCCTAACTGGGGAGTACTTTCAAATGGTAATGCTTAAATAAAAAAAGAAATAATATTGTGCAATCCTGCATAGTAATTGCAGATGCATTAGGAAATTTGACAGCTGTGTTTGGAATGGGGACCAGGAAGGCCTGTGACTTAAGGTTCCAGTGTCATCATTAGAATGTGTGTTCATTGCATTGGGGACCGACATGCGTCCCCCAGCAGCCACTCACTGTCATATTTTGATGGTGTAGAAAATGTTCATTGCAACCATACTACCAGGAGCAGTGAGACTAAACACGGTTCTTTCAGAGGACCATGACACAATTCTGAATGATTACCAGTGATCGCATGATATAATTCTGGGTGATAACAGTGAAATGAGTCAGCATGTGATTTCAGTTCCTAGGCCAATCAGAGAAAGCACTCCATGACAGAAGTGTGAATGAATGTTAAGGCATGATCAGGTGACAGTGAACAGACACTCAAGTGGGAACTTTGGCCAGAATAAGGATTTCAACAGCCCTGATGGTTAACTTATCTTTCACTGACCGCCTAAGGAAGACTTCATTCTATACACTACAGGAAGAGCTAGTGAAGGAATTAGTAAAACTTTACAGAGGTGTTAACATATAAACTGGCAGAATGAAGTGAGGAGAGAGGTTCATCCAAACTGAAAGAAAGGTGATTTTTCTAAGGGGCAAGTTAGGTCAGAGAAGGATTTTTTTCATTACCTCTGGATTCTTTATTAAGTGTCTGTAGAAGTAAAGTTTCCATCAGAACTACAACTGAAGTTTCCTTTCAAGGCCAGTCACTGTCACTGAAGGATCATTAACTTACTGTGTCCCTGAGACAGATAGGAAGAGATGTGTCTGCTTGTGTACGTGTTTGAAGGCGAGAGCCTTGCATGGAATTTAATGATTAGCGCATTTTTGAAAAGCTGAATTCTGATTTTGTTAACAATTCATTGTAAGCCTGCCTTGCTAAGATCTCCAAGTATCATGTATGTCAGCTGTTTTACTGGGTACTGAATGAATCCAGAGTAAAGAAAGGATCACCGTGGGATAATTAGACTAGAATGAATTTCTTGGGAGAATTGGGATATGAGCTAGAGCTTGTAAGGACGCTCATTTCATGAATGTAGCATCACATGTTGGCATTTGATGAATGACACAAAGGGGACCCTAGATACAAAGCTTTAAATGCCAGGAAATCACTTTGGTTTTCTCTTTGGCACCAGAGAAACATTCTGTATTTTGAGGAGTGATGTGTGTAAGTGTTTGGTGACTATTAATCTGTTAGCGTTCTGCACAAATTCGAATTAGGAGAGTTCAGTATTGAGCCCGTTACAAGGATTGAGGAGATGGATGTGGAGACCAGGGCGGTGGCCATAATACAACAGGTAATAAAATTTGACAAAATGGTGTGAACCAGAGAAAGAATCAGAGACAACACTAATATTAGTGTGGGATAGTCAGGGCTGGGAGATCAAAATCAGAGAGCCCTTTTTGGAAGATTAAAGCAAAACAAAATCTTATGGAAAAAAGAATATAGTATATTTATATCTAATTAAAAAAATCAATGATTGTCAACTAGAAGCATTGGTGGCTACAGTTCCCCTACCTTCCTACCACCAGTCATTGCGTTTTCTCCTCTGATCTGCTTCAACTAATAATTTTGAATGCTGAGAACCTCATTTTTTTGTTGATACCTGAGATGATGCCCACTTGAAGGTGTGGGTTCAGCTGTGGAATATAAGATAATTTCTGGAACTGTTCTTTAACCCCTGAGCATAATTATCTCTACTAGACTGCAGACAGATCTGAAAAATGAACTAATTTTGACATGAAATTGAAAAATATTTCCTTTTGTGATGAACTTGATAGGATTTTTCAAAAAAAGACCATAACCCTCCTTTGCTCTTCTATAGCAAAAACATAAAAAAAGGCAACTTATATGGGAAACAAAAGCAAAAATAAACAAATGGGGCTACATCAATCTAAAAAACTTTTGCACAGCAAAGGAAGCTGTCCACAGAGCGAAAAGCCTGCCTACTGCATGGGAGAATATATTTGCAAATGATGTATCCCATAATGGGTTAATATCTAAAACATGCAAATAACTCATACAAGTTAACATCAAAAAAGCAAAAATGTCTATTAAAAAATGGGCAGAGGTCCTGAATAGACATTTTTCCAAAGAAGACATACAGATGGCCAACAGACACATGAAAGATGTTCAACATCATTAATCATCAGGGAAATGCAACTCAAAACCACGATGAGATGTCACTTCACACCTGTCAGAATGGCTGTTATCAAAAAGGCAAAAAATAAGTGTTGGTGAGTGTGCAGAGAAATGGGAACCCTCTGTTGGTCAGAATGTAAATTAGTGTAGCCACTATGGAAAATAGTATGAAGGTTCCTCAAAAAATTAAAAATAGAACTACCATATGATCCAACAATTCCACTCCTGGAATCTCCAAAGAAAACAAAAACACTAATCTGAATAGATATATGCATCCCTATGTTCATTGCAGCATTATTTACAATAGCCAAGATATAGAAGCACTCTAAGTGCCCATTGATAAATGAATAAGGAAGACATGGTATCTATCTATCTATCTATCTATCTACAATGGAATATTACTCAGCTATAAAAAGGAATGAAATCTTGCCATTTGTAACAACATGGATGGACCTAGAGGGTATTATGCTAAGTGAAATAATAATTCAGAGAAAGTTGAATGCTGTATGATTTCACTTATATGTAGAATCTAAAAAATAATACAAATGAGCAAACATAACTAAACAGAAACAGTCATAGATAACAAACAGGTGGTTGCCAGAGGAGAGGGGGTTAGAGGGAGGAGAGAAATAGGGAGATTAAGAGTTATAAACTTCCAGCTACAAAATAAATGAGTCACAGGTATGAAATATACAGTGTGGGGAATATAGCCAATAATTATGTAATATCTTTGGTGACAGATGATAACTTGACTTATCACAGTGATCATTTTGAAATGTATAGAAATATCAAATCACTGTATTGTGCACCAGAAACAAACACAGTGCTGTAGGTCAGTTATACTTCAAAACAAACAAAACAAACAAACAAGCAAACAAATTGACAGAAAAAGAGATCAGATTTGTGGTTACCAGAGGCAAGGGGTCGGGGGAGGAGGAATTGGCTGAAGGCCATCAAAAGGTACAAAGTTCCAGTTTTAAGATACATAAGTACTAAGGATATGATGTACGACATGATTAAAATAATGAACACTGCTGTAGGTTATATATGAAAGTTGTTAAGAGAGGAAATCCCCAGAGTTCTCATCACAAGGAAAATTTTGTTCTATTTCTTTTATTTTGTATCTATATGATGATGGATGTTCACTAAACTTTATTGTGATAATCATTTCATGATGTATGAAAGTCAAATCTTTATGCTGTACACCTTAAACTTACACAGTGCTGTATGTCAGTTGTGTCTCAGTGAAACTGGAAGAAAAAAAGGACGATAAAAGGACAGAAGTGGGTGTTGATATTGTCATGATAACCAAAAGAAGCATTAGCATCATCAGTTTTACAGCATTTATTTGCCTTGTTGTCTTTCCCATTCTTACACTGACTTAGAAACAACAAAATAAAATCCATTCATCTACTAGACAGGTGTCCCAGACTAATATTTCTTGGCCTACAGTACAAGTCAGAGAATGACATTTTAAATTAATTGTAGTAGACATTGTACCTTGAACTCTGTGACTGAACTTCTATAAGTATCACTGAACTTTATCTGTATGAGAAGCAGAACTCAAGCCTCATTTGTGGTTTCAGGTATTTGACGTTATATAGGAAAGCAACAACAGCAGGAAAAGTTAAACTCAGGATTTTGTTTTTCTTTTGACCTGAATATTTTGGTATTGTCAGTCTTAATAATCTGGTCAATATATAAGCTGAGATTTTGCAACATTAGATTGAAACAAAGGAATAAATTAGTAAAGTAAATCCTAGAAGTTCCTGGATATTTATGCTTGTTTTGTATTTTTTTCTGACAATTTTAGTTGTGTGTCCACATACACAAGAATAACTTGCATTTTGAAGTTATAGAAAATAATACAAACATAATTTCATTTCCATCAAAGGACTGAAAGTTTATATATCTTCCCCTCTTCCCTCTTCCCTACCTTCCTGCCTTTCTGCCTTCCTTCCTTCTTTCCTTCTATATGACTTTGATTAATATGATGGTAATCAATATAATATGATTCCATAGTAATAAAAGTCAGTAATTCTCTAAACTGTGTTCACATTTTTCCCTACAAAGAAGTTGCCAAAAAGAAATAAATGTTCTTTTAAATAAGAAATATGGTAAACGAGCTTCTTGAAAAAGTTATCTAAGCTAGATACCAAAATAAGAGTACGTTTTGCTTAAAGAAGAAAAAAGCCATCTTCAGTTGGGTTAAATTGTTAACAAATCTTTTTTTCCTGAGAGTATTCTTGTGTCAAGCACCCTAGAAGATATTGGATATTTCAGTTGAATAAGACCCAGTGCTTGTTTTCCAAGTGCTTGTGATTCATTGGGGGTGGGAGAGAGAGAGAGAGAGAGAGAGAGAGAGAGAGATAAACAGGTGAGTAAAATGAGGAATGGTAAAATCAAGTGCTAGAAATGGTAAGATAGCACAGCAGCAAAGCATTTATTTCAGTCTGGGGAGAGATTTTGGAAGAGGTAACACATGAAGAAATTAGGAGAGAGAGAGATGAAAGGCAGAGGCAGGAGGAGTGTGCCGAAAGAGAAGGGAATACAGGCACACCATGGAGATATTGTGGGTTTCATTGCAGACCACTGCAATAAAGCAAATATCGCAATAAAGCAAGTCACACGAATGTTTTGGTTTCCCAGTAAAAAAAGTTATGTTTACACTCTACTGTAGTCTATTAAGTGTACAATAGCATTATGTCTAAAAAAACAATGTACATACCTTAATTAAAAATAGTTTATTGTTAATAAATGCTAATGGTCATCTGACCTTCAAGAAATCCTAATTTTTTGCTTGGTAGAGAGTCTTGTCTCAATGTTGATGGCTGCTGACTGATCAGGGTGGTAGTTGCTAAAGGTTGCACTGGCTGTGAAAATTTCTTTTTTTAAAATTTTTATTGGATTATAGTTGATTTACAATGTTGTGTTAGTTTCAGGTGTACAGCAAAGTGAATCAGTTATGCATATACATATATCCACTCTTTTTTAGATTCTTTCCCCACATAGGCCATTACAGAGTACTGAGTAGAGTTCCCTGTACTCTACAGTAGGTCCTTATTAGTTAGCTATTTGATACATAGCACTATGTATATGTCAATCCCAATCTCCCAATTTATCCTTCCTGCCTTTCCCCCTTGGTAACCATAAGTTTGTTTTCTATATCTGTGCCTCTATTTCTGTTTTGTAAATAAGTTCATTTGTACCATTTTTTTTAGATTCCACATGTAATATCATATGATGTGTCTTTCTCTGTCTGACTTACAGTGACAGTTTCTTAAAATAAGACAGCAATGAAGTTTGCCACATGAATTGACTCTTCCTTTTACATATGATTTCTCTGTAGCCTGTGATACAGTTTGATGGCATTTTAACCATAGTAGAACTTCTTTCAAAATTGAAGTCAATTCTCCCAAACCCTGCTGCTGCTTTATCAACTAACTTTATGTAATGTTCAAATTCTTTGCTGTCATTTCAACAATCTTCACAACACCTTCACCAGGAGTAGATTCTACCTCAAGAAACCCCTTTTTTCCTCATCGAATAAAGTATGATCATGAGATGCAGCAGTTCAGTCAAATCTTCAGGCTCCACTTCAGATTCTAGTTCTCTTGCTGTTTTCACCACATCTGCACTTACTTCCTCCACTGAAGTCTGGAATCCCTCAGTCATCCACGAGGGTTGGAATCAACTTCTTCCAAACTCCTGTTGACGTTGATATTTTGACATCTTCATGAATCACAATGTTCCTGATGGCATTTAGAATGGTGAATCCTTTCCAAAAAGTTTTCAATTGACTTTGCCCTGCTCTGTCAGAGGAATCACTCTCTATGGCAGTTACAGCCTTAGGAAATGTATTTCTTTTTTTTTTGCTGTACGTGGGCCTCTCACTGCTGTGGCCTCTCCCATTGCAGAGCACAGGCTCTGGACGCGCAGGCTCAGCGGCCATGGCTCACGGGCCCAGCCGCTCCGCAGCATGTGGGATCTTCCCGGACCGGGGCACGAACCCGTGTCCCCTGCATTGGCAGGTGGACTCTCAACCACTGCGCCACCAGGGAAGCCCAGGAAATGTATTTCTTAATAAGACTTGAAAGTCATAATGACTCCATGATCCATGGGCTGTCATTATTAGAATGAATGTTGTGTTAGCGGGCATGAAAACAACACTAATCTCACTGTACATCTCCATCTGAGCTCTTGGGTGACCAGGTGCATTGTCAATGAGCAGTAACATTTTGAAAGGATTCTTTTTTTCTGAGCAGTAGTTCTCAACAGTGGGCTTAAAATATTTAGTAAACCATGTTGTAAACAGGTGTGCTATCATTCAGGCTTTGTTTTTCCATGTGTAGAGCACAAGCAGGGTAGATTTAGCATAATTCTTAAGGGCCCCAGGGTTTTCAGAATGGTAAATGAGCATTGGTTTCTAGAGTCACTAACAGCATTAGCCCCTAACAAGAGAGTCAGTCTGTCCTTTGAAGCCTTGAAGCCAGGCATTGACTTCTCCTCTTTAGCTATGAAAGTCCTAGATGGCATCTTCTTCCAATATAAGGCTGTTTTGTCTATATTGAAAATCTGTTATTCAAAGTAGTCTGCTTCATTAATTATCTAAGCTGGATCTTCCCGGTGACTTGCTATAGCTTCTACATCAGCACTTGCTGCTTCACCTTGCATTTTTATGTTATGGAAGTGGCTTTTTTCCTTAAACCTCATGAACCAACAACCTCTGCTAGCTTCCAACTTTTCTTCTGCAGCTTGCTCACCTCTCTCAGCCTTCAGAGAATTGAAGAGAGTTAGGGCCTTGCTCTGGATTAGGCTTTGGCTAAGGGAATGCCATGGCTGGTTTGATCTTCTGTCCAGACCACTAAAGCTTTCTCCATATCAGCAATAAGGCTGTTTCACTTTTTTATCATTCGGGTTTACTGGAGTAGCACTTTTCATTTTCTTCAAGAACTTTTCCTTTGCATCCACAACTTGGCTAATTGTTTGGCACAAAGGGCCTAGCTTTAGTTTGATCTTGGCTTTTACATGCCTTTTTCACTAACCTTAATCATTTTTAGCTTTTGGTTTAAACTGAGAGACATGCGACTCTTCCTTTCACTTGAATGTTTAGAGGCCATTATATGGTTATTAATTGGCCTAATTTCAACATCGTTGCGTTGTGTGTCAGGGAATAGGGAGGCCCGAGGAGAGGGAGAGGGATGGGGGACCAGCTGGTCAGTGGAGTAGTCAGAATGCAAACAACATTGATCAATTAAGTTTGCTGTCATGTGTGGGTGCATTTCATAGCACCCCCAAACACTTACAATAGTAACATCAAAGATCACTGATCACAAGTCACCATAACAAATATAATAATAATGAAAAAGTTTGAAATACTGCAAGAATTCCCAAAATGTGACACAGAGACACAAGTGAGAAAATGCTGTTGGAAAAACGGTGCTGATGGATTTGATTGACCCAGAGTTGCCACAAACCTTCAGTTTGTCAAAAAACCCACAGTATCTGCAAAGTGCAATAAGTGAAGCACAATAAAACGAGGTCTGCCTGTATAAACAAAGTTGTGTTCATCATCAGACACAGAGAGGGAATCAAGTAGGATCTAGATGTTTAGATACTCTAATCAATGAAATGATTACTTTCTTATAGGCAGTAAAAAGTAATGTAGTAAACTAACTGAAATATGTCTAAGGAAGTTAGATAATTTTCTTATTTTCTTAGCTTTTTCATTTTGATAGTCTCCTTTTGGGAGAGAACATAAAATATCAAATGCTTTCCAAAATCATTTTCCCCCATTTCCTCTGATTTGTGGGATGTATAAGTCTGTGCTTGGACTTCCCACTGGGTAACATCACTGGTAGGAGTGGGAAAGGAGACCACAGGACAGAGCAGATCAGCTAAAGATACACTCGCAGAGCACCTCCTATGGACCAGCCCAGAGATGCTTGCTAGAGGTACCATCACCCTGCTCCCAAGAAGCTCACAGCTGAGTTGGGAAGACCGAAGAATGAACAAAGGATAACAATGCAATAAGAAAGTACTCCTGGGCAGGTATTGCCTCACGTGTGCCCAATTCCAAGTGGGTCAGAGTTTCTGTGCTAAGTGACAGTTCTGCCCCTCTGCATTCCTCCTTCCAAGCCCCAAAGAAACCAGTGTGACTTTTTCTTGTACCAGAGTTTAGGATCTGGTTTTTATATTTTTCCTCCTTACAACCATGAGACTGAATATTAGGACTATTTTATGAAGAAATAAAAGCACTTCTCATTAAGTAATATAATCATAACACTTTATTCCACAGATTTCCTATGAAAATCTCTAAAGAATCACTTCATCAGCCTTTTGATTGTGATATTATACAAGTGTAAATGTGATTTATGGACCGGACATGGGGAAGAAAATTTAAGAGCAGATGAGAGTTTCATTCAGCGCTTTGTATTTCTTCTTTTATTTATTAAGAGAAACCAGTAGGCTGTCTGATAGGTACTATTCAAGGTCCTTTCAAAAGCTTAACTGATGTAATGGTAATGTTGACTCTATGATGTAGATACTATTGCTGTTTTATAAAGAGGGAAACAGGGACAAGGAAAAGTTAAATCACTTGCCTCAAGTCCAGGTGATAGGTGGCAAAGCCAGAACCAGAACCAAGGCAATGGCTGTGAAATGTACATGGTGGCTTCTACACAACTACGTGGATATGTAAGCTGGAGGTTACTAGTGCTTCAGCCTCCTGGGCACACACTTTCTTTTAGTATCCACATGAAATGTGTTAAATCCTTACATAACTTCTTATAATAAACTCAAGACCCACCCCACTATTTGTAAGTGTTCCCAGAGAATTTATGTTCACGTCACCACTTCCGGCTCCAGGTTCCAACCCCTGCTGACACCTCGACAGCTGTCTACTTTCTTCCTTCCTGAAGTGACTGTCCCCTCTTCACTGCCACATCGCAGGAGCAGAGAAGTTGACACTTTCTCCTTCAAACCTCCCAGTACACCATTAACCCACTTTTGCTGTATATAACAGAGCTTTACTGAAAGTTTGGGGATAGCGGGGTGCCTACGAGCATAAAGCAGAAGCTCCCATTTCTAGACACTTCAGAATCATTCCTGTCAGTGGAAATTTCTTCCCAAGTCCTTTCATAATCCCTTGCAACATCCTGCCATTTTGCCTGAGACACTTCTTTTCGCACGTCGCTTCCAAACTGGAACAGGCAGGGGCCACCCCAAATTCCTATCCTTTTTTTTTTTTGCAGAAAATTTTCTAATATTTATTTTACTTTTTCTTCCATCTAGACGAATCCAGGGGACCTTGCACTTCACAATGAAAAATACAATACTGGTGCTTTTACTATCCAGATAGATCTGAACATCTGAATGATGAATCAGAGCAGTCAATGACTGTTGACTTTTTTCCCAGGAACTATTTTTATAACATGAAAAAAATTGTTAGGTAGGAAAAAAAAAAAACCTACTGGAAATATAGGAACCAAAATGGAATAAAACACAAGGTGTCTCAAACAAGTTAAATATACTTACATTTGCAGTAAGCACAGTGATTTAACAAAGAAGCCATAAGGTATATACCTTTGACACATTGAATTCACAATTCTCTGACTTAAGAGTTTAGAGTGTTTGGCTATATTGGAGAAAGGACTACCATAGTAACATTTAATTTTTTGCTCAATAAACAATTATTTTATACCCATTATGCTTCAGGCCTGGTGCTCAGAAGGAGAAGGGCGTGATGAATAATGTATGGTCCTTGACCTCACAAGCTGTAGATCTGGTGGGTCACATAGGAACATAAGCACATAATTAGAAAGTAGTGTGTTATGTATCATGTACAAAGTGACAGGTACTCAGTGGTGTAACATAGAATCTACAGCTAGCAGCCTGATTGGGTCAGGGAAAGTAATGCATAAGAGGCCCTTTGCTCTGAAGGATGAGTGTAAGTGTTCCAGAGAAAAAAGGGTAGAAGAGGAGAGGGAATGTGTGAAGGCTTGGAAAAGCAAAATGGCATCACATCTCTGTGTTCTGAGCGTCAACTTTGTGTGTGTTGAAAGCAGAAGGGGATTGGAGGTAGAAGGAGGGAGAGAGATGAGTGGCCCAGATGAGCGTGGAAAGTAGGTCAGGCTCCACACAAGAAAGAACGTTGGATGTCCCACTCCAGGTTTTAGACTTTTAGAAACACCAAGGCCAGGTTTTACAATGCTTGTTAAAAACACAGATTTCCGGACTCCATCCCGACCTACTGAATCTAAAGATCTTGAATGAATCAGAAACCAGAAGAAACTTTTATGCATATCAGAAACTCTGCTGTAAGAAATGGGAGCCTTTAGCTAATTCACTGTTGTAGAATGCTAGGTCATACCTAGCACTGCAAACCCATATACTATAGAGTACATTGTATGTGTATTTAGAAACATAATGAAATAAATTAGTTTTTATATAGCTTGAAAGCTGTACGGTACCCTAGGTGGCAATTTGGAGTAGTTTAACTAGAAGAAATTATATGTGTCTACTAAAATATCATCGGTAAAACTTTACCAAGTGTTTTTTTTCTTTTATTCCCTCCCTCATGCACAATAAATCCTGTCTGAATAATTTACTCATTCTGGAACATTAAAACAGGCTTTGTGCTTTGAGGCTAACAAATGATTTTCTTAACTAGAATGAGGCTTTTGAAAATGCTGTGCCACAAAATTTATGCGGGGGAAAATGTGGCTTTATTTAAACTTCCAAGCTTGTATTAATGGTTTTGATGAGAAGCTGTTCTGTGGTCTGGTTGGAGCAGGGAGTGAGCTGGCCCTTTGCTTCCTGAGGTCTAAGAGGGAGCAGTAGTCTTTAAGGCTGTTGACGGGATCAAGAACACAATCTGTGTATTTGTTTAAAACACTTCACTGTAGATGAGCAGGGAACAGCTTGTGTATGTGGAAGTGGAATCTGAATTAAAATTGAACATAGAAGAACAAAATGAAATGCAGTAATGACAAGTGTAAACTACAACATGAACAAAGTAGGAAAAGCTGTTGCAATAAATAATGCTAATATTGTATTAGAGTTCACTGTAGAAAGGTATAAGAAGCATCATGGCTAATAGATTCAAAATGAAAGAAATATACTGGGATTTAGAAGGATGAGTGCAATACAGAGGAAATATGACTCAGTCCTTCTATTAAGGCTCAACATTGATTAGTATCTTCCTAAATGATGGGTTCTACTTTTTAATGCTTTTCAAATGTATGGCTACAGCACATAGAAGCTATAATCAATTCCCAATAAAACAAATGAAAGAAAAAAAAGAAATATATTTTAACTCCAGCTTTATGACATTTGATGCATTAGCTACAAGGGTACTATGTTTTGACTGAATTAAACATGGCAGTGGAACATGAGAACGGTTCTAGAACTTCTTTATCTGAAGAGTTTAATTGTATTTGTTTATTTTTAATAGGAGAGAGCTTAAAGTCTCTGAACTGATTGTGGGGCATTTGGGAGATGAATTTTAGTACATCTATCATATTTTTTGTGTGCTTGATACACTAGTATTCCAAACGCTTTGACCTTGTTTGATAAAATTGTAACAATAAGCTTTACCAGTTTTACTTAACAAATATTTGGGGGGTGCATTTGGTAGATTTTCATAAATAAAATCCATATTATGTCTAAAGTCATATCTTTGAAATCATAATTATTTAAATTTTAGATTTCTAAAGACATCTTTGGAAGCACAATTTAAAAAATTAGATTTCCAGCAAATTTATAAAGGCCTGTTAGCATCCTATAGGTAAATCACATAATTGTTACATCCTGTGCTTTCTGCTTTTGACTATGTTACTATTGGAATATTTTTCTGATAACATCTGTGAAAGTAGGAATGGATGTTGTAGCAAAACAGACTCTTCTCGGTCTGATTGATTTTGTGCTTTATAACCCATTTCAGTTATCAGAAAGTATTGCAATTTTTCCTCCTGCTATTTGGAAAGAATGTAATGGTCTAAAAGATTGCCTGCTTCTGAGGCAGTTACTCTCTTATCAAGGTAGAAACAGTATATTAATTAAACTACCTGTAACTTTGGAGTGAATGCTTTCAATCCATTTCTTTCTCTGTTTGCTGGCGTGTAACCATAACAAGCACTCAAACATGACACTTGGCAACACAATACAGCAGATCTGGAGGACCATGGCTAGGATGTTCTAAAATCAAGAGATTACAGGATGGAATTAAATTTTTTTTTTTTAGTTTCCTAATATTATAACATAAGGTGGTTAGACCTCATCAATATTTTACTTTAGTGTGAATTTATATAATGACTATTCTTGTATTGCTCAGTGAAATTCCTTAGCTATTACTATAAAGCTAATAGAAACAAACAAATGTATTTTTAACACTATACTGTGGGAAAATATCCCAGGAACCATAAGATGCTAAGATACATATTTGTACTTCACTATTTGGGGAAAACAAATCCATGAAAATTCTCTAGAAGAGTATATAAGTATATGAGTATATAAATTAAAGATATTTCTTAGATCAATAAATATGATCAATGACTTGCAGTGATTTGACATAATGAGATAAATAAATGCAATTAAATATAATGACAGGCGACTTCCCTAGTGGCACAGTGGTTAAGAATCCGCCTGCCAATGCAGAGGACACAGGTTCGAGCCTTGGTCCAGGAAGATCCCACATGGAGCAACTAAGCCTATGCACCACAACTACTGAGCCTGCGCTCTAGAGCCTGCGTGCCACAACTACTGAAGCCTGCATGCCTAGAGCCCGTGCTCCACAACAAGAGAAGCCACTGCAATGAGAAGCCTGCACACAGCAACGAAGACCCAATGCAGCCCAAAAATAAATAAATCAATTTATTGTGTAAATAATAAATAAATATAATAACAGAGTAAATTGAACCACCACTATTTAGAAGATACTCTCAGTATTAGATGGGCATCATTTGCTTTTGTGAGTTTGTGGATTGTATAGAGCTGACTTTAAAAGGAAAGACTGAGGTCAGTATAATTATGTAGTTAGAGAGACTGTAAATCCAGTTGATTCATTTTAATTCAGAATGCCACATACTACTTGACAACAGGCTTTTCTAGCACCTGGATATCCTTTTCAGCATGTTTTAGAGATCCAGTAGTGTAAATAAAATTGTGTTGCTTTGCTCACGTTTATGGGATTTGGACTTGGTCCTTGAGTGAACATTGTGTTTAAATAAATAGGTTAAAGGCAGGATAAAATAGGAATGAAAAGTCCCAGGACTTTGAGTCTGGATGCTTAGAAGGCTGATCCTAATATATGAAATAAGAAAGTCAGAAAGATGCAGAGAAAAGTAGAAGGGAATAGTAGGCAAAAAGAGATCCAGGTTGATGTTAGGCATTAAAAAATAGGAAGTGTTTGCTTCAGCAACAATTCTCAAAGTGTCATCTGAGGCTCCTAAGATCTTTTCAGGATGTATAGGAGATCAAAACAATTTTCATAGTACTAAGACTTGCTTTGCTGATTTCTCTGTAGTGGCTTTTGCATTGATAGTGCAAACACAATGGTGAGCAAAACTGTTGGAGCTTTAGTACAAATTAGATTAGTGCCACCAAACTGTACTTGTAGTCATTGTATTCTTTTTTTTTTTTTTTTTTTTTTTTTTTTTTTTTTGTGGTACGCGGGCCTCTCACTGTTGTGGCCTCTCCCGTTGCGGAGCACAGGCTCCGGATGCGCAGGCTCAGCAGCCATGGCTCACGGGCCCAGCCGCTCCGCGGCATATGGGATCCTCCCAGACCGGGGCACGAACCCGTATCCCCTGCATCGGCAGGCGGACTCTGAACCACTGCGCCACCAGGGAGGCCCCATTGTATTCTTTACATCTACAAAATTGCAGGAAAAAAAATCCAGTTTCACTGAAAAATGTCCTGATGAAGCAGTAAAAATTATTAATTTTGTTAAATGTCGACCCTCAGTTATATATATTTTCTATACTCTGTGATGACATGAAAATACATGAAGTCTGTCTTCGGCATACTGAATTATAATGGGTGTCTTTTTTTAAAATTAATTAATTTATTTTTGGCTGCGTTGGGTCTTTGTTGCTTCGCACGGGCTTCCTCTAGTTGTGGCTATTGGGGAGTACTCTTCATTGCAGTGCGAGGGCTTCTCATTGCGGTGGCTTCTCTTGTTGCAGAGTACAGGCTGTAGGCATGCGGGCTTCAGTAGTTGTGACATGTGGGCTCAGTAGTTGTGGTGCACGGGCTTAGTTGCTCTGTGGCATGTGGGACCTTCCCGGACCAGGGATCAAACCCGTGTCTCCTGCATTGGCAGGCAGATTCCTAACCACTGCGCCATCAGGGAAGTCCTATAATGGCTGTCTTGATGAAAGGCACTTACACAGTTTGAATTGCAAGCTGAACTAGCCACTTTTTTTCCTGACCACATTTTTTTCATGAAAAGAAAGGATTGACAGACAAAATATGATGATTTAGACCTGGGTACTGGCAGACATGTTCTCAAAGTTGACCAAGATGAGCCTGCCACTTCAAGAAAAACATCTTACAGTGCTGTTGCCAGTGCTTAATATTTGACCTTTCAAGAGAAAATTGGAATTTTAGAAAACTTACAGCTGTCACCATAAACTTGAAAGTTTTCTAATACTTACAGATATGATGACCTGTGTCAGCATTGGGAAAATATGAATAATGCATGAACCAATATTTTTCAAATGTCAGTGCATAAGTTACAAAATCACGCATGGATAACCAAACCATTTATAGTGAAATACAGACCAGTAGGGCATTGCAATTAAGTACTTGTCAGGTTTTGGTCAAGCACTTAATTACATCAAAGAAGAATGTTAATTATCTGGAAAGATGATTACATATATCATCATACAAGTTGCCTTCCTTTGGCAACTGTATGTATGTATGTGGCTGGATTTTTTCATATATCTCAACCAAAACAGCACATTGTAACAAATTCAATCCGGAAGCAGATTTGAGAATCCAGCTCTTTTTGATTATTAAGCCAGATATTAATCAAATTTGCAAATATAAAATAATGCTGCTCTCACACTAACATTTTTTTTTGGAAAATACAGTTTTTTTTCCCCAAAATATGTACATTATTCTAATGTAGTAAGTTTGTTATGATTGTTTTTAAGTGTACTCAGTAAATATTTTAAAATAATTACCAATTTTTATTTTTAAAATAATATATATTTATAAATGCAACCCTCCAAGATAAAAGCTCTACAGGTTTCTCAGTAACTTTTAAGAATGTAAAGGAGCCTGAGAACAAAAACTTTGGGAATCACTGAGCAATGTATGTAAATTTCAGAGTCATTAGCTTGGGGGTTTCATGTACTATTATTTGAGTGGTGTTATATTTTGAACAAGGTCATATGGAACAAGAACCATGGCTTTGAAAAATCGGGCCTAGGATTTAGAGGAACGAGTGAAAGAAAAAAAAAATGTACTCATATAGGATGTAAGAGAATCAATATCATCAGATTTCAGGGCTACAGTAACCAGGAGAGTGTGAGCCCTGAGAAGAGCATTGCATTCGGTTAGGAAGAGGTCGCTAGAGACCTCTGAACCATGTCATTGGCTCAGGACAGCCCCTGATCTGACCCAATCAGTTATTTCTGCCTGCCCAAACCTTCCACTCTTCCCTAATGGAACTTGAAGACTGTTACCAGCAACCATCCCTATTTCCTCAACCTTTATCTCTGAACGGAACTTCACTTCCTTGTTCTAACTAAATCCTGGTGCATCTTCCTTTACAGTCTCTTCAAATATAAACTTTTTTTTTTTTTCCAGAAGGTTGGATGTGGTAAAAGAGCAAGCAGTTTTTATTTCCTTCTCCACATGTCTTTGGTGATAAAGATCTTACATGGTATTCTTTTCAGAGATAAGGATGAATTTTTCAGTTAATAATTCCAAATATTAGAAAATACACAGCTTATTTGACTCCAACACAACACATGTACGGCCTTCTCTTCATTTATTTTTGCTATAGTAATAGTGACAGTGTTGGTTAATGGTATTAGTTAATTTCCAAAAAGAGGAATAACTATAGTAGCTAATTTGTATTATTCCACATAATGGCTCAATGTGCTAAATTAACAATGAAATCTTTGCATTTTATTCAGGTATATAAATAAAGTTTTGTTTTGTTTTGGGCTTAAATACATACCAAACATCCCAATTTCAAATAATTTAAATAGACTTTCAGTGTATTTAAAAAGAGACCATATATCCTAAAGGTTCAGAACCAAACTCTGGAGCCAGGAAGCTTGGATTTAAATCCATACACTTTCTATGTAAACCTTGAGAAATTCACTTACGTTTTTGGTACTTCAGCTTGATCATCTTTAAAATGGGAATAATAATAGCAATAATAATAATTATTATTTTTATTATTGTTCTTCTAATTATTGTTATTGTTAAGAGTATCCACACTATGAGTTGGAAAATCAAGTGAATTAATTTACCAAAAGAACTTAATGAAACATCTAGTTTATGATACACAAGTACATGGCAGAAATGAGGGATTATTATTATTATGATTCTTTAATGTATTTCAAGCACTTTCCACCTGCAGGCACTATGCAAGTATGTAGCATGTACAAATTCATTTAACTCTCTCAGCCACCCTATGAAATAGGTACCATTACTCTACTTCTTTTCTGATGAGAATAAATGAGGCATATGGAAATTAAGAAATTTACAGTCACGCAACTAGTATTTAACTGGAGTGGACTTGAACCTAAACCTATCAGAATGTATTAAGCTCCCATGGACCAAGGGTTGGGAGATATAAAGATGAACAGGACAAGATCCCTCTCTCAAGGGACCCATGACCCCTCAGAAAAGGCAGGAGGTTACAGCGATTCGTAAAACGTTTTCTAGCACAGGGTGTGAGCGTAAGAGGAGGGAGAGTTCACCAGGTATCACCCTGTACTTACCCGATCCCACAGTCAGAACAGGCACTACCACATACATTTTATTAAAGATAAAATTGAAGTTTAGGGAAGTTAAATGGCTCATTCAATTGGTATATGAAAGAGTCTAGGTTAGAATCATTGCCTCCTGAGTTTGCTAGTCAAAGGTAGACATTTTTGGTCTTCCATGATCAGTATTGTAATAGGCTGAATACTGGCTTCCAATACTGACTAATCCGTGGACCTGTAAATTTTACTTATAAGGAAACAAGGTCTGTGCAGATGTGATTAAATCAAGGATATTGCAATGGGGAGATTATCCTGAAATATCTGAGTGAGGCCTAGATGCTCAAATATGTCCTTAAGAGAGAGAGGGAAAGGAGATTTGAGATGTACACAAAAAAGACAGTGTGACTGTGGAGTCAGAGACTGGAGTTTCTTACCCATAAGCCAGCAGCCCCCAGAAGCCAGCAGAGGGAAGGAACAGTCTCTCCTAGAGTTTCTGGAAGGAGCTCAGCTTACCCTATTTTGATTTGAGCCCAGTGGTTCTGATTTTTCTTACTTTTGGCATCCAGAATGGTGAGAGAATAAGTTTCTATTGTTTTAACCTGCTAAATTTGTGGTAATTTGCTACAGCAGTCATAGGAAACTAATAGAAGTGTTTTTCATGGTTGGAGGAGGTGTGTGTTCCTTTATCCACGTTGTTGCTCCCATTCTCAAGAAAACTCCCCTTGGTACCTGCCAAAAGACTCACAACCTGCTAGCATAGCACTAGTAGTAGTACTAGTAGCTAGTATGTACTGCTACACACTGTCATTGATCAGATTTCTGGTTATCATCTCTAACCAACTCAGGATTTTATTACTGACTTTCTTTCCCTTAATTTCTCTTGGCATCATTCTTGGCTACCTCAGTCTCCACTGATCTATCCAATATTCTGGCCTCCACACACGCCCTAGTTCACATTATTTTTCTTATTCAAGGAATATTCTCCCACAGTTCCCATGCCCCCTCCTCAGTCATCAATTTTTATTTGTCCATCAAAGTACTCCTATCAGCAAATGAACATCCAGTAAATTCTCCACCCTCAAAATCCCAGAAAGCTTTGACCTCATATATCCCTCGGGCATCAGCTTTGGTTCTCTACATCCATTACAGGAAACATTTGCAAGAGTGTTGTCTATAGTTGCTTCAATTCCTGTTCTCTTTTGTGCTCACATTCTGCTGAGGTAGATCTTGTCAATGTCAGTAAGAGCGTCTCTCTTGTCAGTTTCCATGGTCAATTGTTATTCCTCATCTCAGTTGACCTCTTAATAGCATTGAGATGATGGATTACTTTCTTCTACTTGAATCACTTTCTTCCCTTGGTTTCTTGCCCACTCCACTTTCCTGATTTTCCCTTTCCTTCATTGCCTTCTTATTCCCATTCTTTCGGCTGGCTACCCTCCTTTTGCTGAATCTCTGCAGTCTTCCCAATCTTCTCTCTTCGGGTTATTTCATCCAGCACCATGACTCATCAGTCTTAGATCTATATCACCAACCTCAACTTTTCCCCCGAGCCAAATTGTTATCATTTTATCTGTGTATTGATAAATGTCATTTGAATTTTTAATTGGCATCATCAATCTTAACATGTCCAAAATAGAACTTTTAATTTCTAACTCACACCATCAACATAGTGCATCCATAGTCTTGCTTATCTGAGTTAATGGCACCAGTGTACATCTAGCTGCTGAGGTACAGATCCTTCATTTATCCATTTCCTCTACACCCTACACTTGCTGTACAACAGTAAATCCTTTTGGCTATTCTTCAGTACATATGGCCAGTGCCATCACTTTTTGCAAGTTGGCCCACGACAACTGTAGTCCAGCCTTAAGTGCCTGTCACTCATCTTATTACTTATGTTACTGCAGCCCATTCCCTGGACTCCCTGCTTTCAGTCATGCCCCTGCCCCAACAGTTGATTCTGCACACAGCAGCCGCTGTTAGCCTTTAATATGCAAACCAGATCACATTTCTCCATGTTTAAAATTATTCAGTAGCTTCCCATTTTACATATTAAGCCCCCAAACCCCTTTCCATGGTTTTGTGAGGCCGCTGTGATCTCTGCCTGCTTCTCTGACCTTTCTCTCCATCTCTCACTGGTCTCCAATTCACATTGACTTAACTTTTGTTTTTTCCAAAGTCAACAAGCTTTTCACAGCTCAGAACCTTGCATTCCAGTTCCTCTGAACCTGCAGATCACTCCCCCCTCCTCATGGCTGGGTCTGTTTCATCATTGAGGTCTCGGCTCTGCACTGATTTTATTAGTTACACAAGTGCTTAATTGAGTTTAAATTCTCTGAAAAATCATAAATTGACTTTTAGGAAATAAATGATTATAAAATGATATTAGAAATAGATGTGAAGCACCGTGATGACCAAATTAATGGGGAGGGAAATGAGGAAGGAGAAAAGTTGAGAAAGCATTTTGCCATGCAGTGCTTATCCTAGGAGACCAGATTAATGACCAATATGTTAATTCTTGGTGATACAGATTAATATCACACTCACTGTTTATTTGTATAGATGACTAATTTCTGAAGAATGATATTATAAATCATACTGCATAACATTTAAAGATATGTCATTAAATTAATATTCTGGAAAACTTAACTACACATGAAAAAATTGAGGAAATATGCAAATGTCATGGGGTGAATTCAGTATAAACATAGACTGGAGAAATAGGTAATTGCTTCTTATAATATCTTCAGAGTAGTTATAATGATCTTCTGATAATTAAATGAATTATTAAATGTGACTCTATTAAAATAATTGGAAGACATTTTTGTAAAAAAAAAGTAGGAGGAATTACAATTCATTGTAATGTGTGTGATAAAAACTGACTGGGAAATTGCTCTTTAAATGATCTAGCTATCTCTTCATCTATCTATAATGCAGTACAGAGGGATACCTAGTTTTTGGCACAAACTAGCTCTAATGTAGCAGGATAGTAATGAATTATCTGTTGCAGTAACAAAATCTGTGAGTTGAGAATTGTAATGCACAAATATGTAAATTTATTCTAAAAATTTCTCTTCAACACAGATACACATTGTAAAATCATCTGATTATCCATGGTTGATATGATTTAATTTTTCTTCATCTTTTTCATTGCTATGTTTGAGGATGTCTGTGGCCTTAAATTATAATAGGCACTTCAAATTTTGTATCTTAAAATGTTCACATATAGAAAATTATAAAAAATATGAAAAGGGTCATAAAATGTCTGTTCATGTCATGCTGGGGAGGTTACTATAACAGTTATTTCATGATCATTAGTTCTGAAATCAACTTAATCTTTAAAGCAATAAAAGCCCCATAAATATTGTTTCTCCCATTGCAAAAAACCTACCTGCATGTAAATCTTCACTGACTTTTCAATGTGTCAAATTTGATTTCAAATCAATATCACCTGATTTTTTTCTCCACCAGTTTTATTTAAATTTAAATTCTTGATTTAAGCATCAGTAGTTCTTTGTACCTATAATAAAATGTCCCTAAAGGGGATGTGGGCTGGAAAAAGTTAATATAAATTTTCTAGTCATAGGTGTTTTGTTGTTAAATTTTCACAGAATGTTAATGTTGAACATTTAAGTAGATGCATGGACACCAAGGGGGGAAAGTGGCGGGAGGGTGGTAGTGGGATGAATTGGGAGATTGGGATTGACATGTATACACTGATGTGTATAAAATGGATAACTAATAAGAACCTACTGTATAAAAAAACAAATAAATAAAATTTTTTAAAAAAAGAAAATTTAAGTAGATGCAGATAAACTTCATGCATTCCAAATTCACTTTCTACTTAATGAGATAATACGTAAATTAATTTTCTCATAAAAAATTATGAGAAATTATGGGAGAAATTATGCTTTTATTCAGTCAGTAATTAGATTGTAGCTTTTAATTCAGTCTACCACTCTTAGGCATTAAAAGGATAGTTGAACGTTTCCTGCCTTGATAGACTTGATCTGATATCACTGAAAAGAAGAGCTTGTTGAAATTCTCAATGGAAAAACAACAAAAAGATCATTTTTCCTAGGTTATTTCTTAAATTCCTTAAGCAAACCTAACAAATGTTTATTCTAAATATATGTTACAATTTTAGGCACATCAATAAAAAGCTATTACTTGTATAGCTTGAGTAAGGGGTATTTTTTATTTATTAAAACTTTGTAATCAAAGCAACTGTATAATTTCTCTTTAATAATTAAGTAGATATGATTAATTATTCAGCACCCAATCTACCTTGGATTTATAAACGCTGGTTTTGTATGTCAGTTATTCCTTTTCAGAACTGCAAAATATTTTGTTCATTTGACAATTCTTTTGACAAGTTTAAATTCTTGTTAAAATCATAATGTTAATTCCATAAAATGAAAGCACTCAACTTCGTGGTAAACATAGTAGGAGAACAAAATGATAGTTTAGCAAATTCAGAATTAATACAAACAACTAATTTTAGTAAATTCAACTTCTGATTTTATGAACTTTTCAGAAAAAATTACTAACAAAATTATCCAATTAGTTGGCTTCTAGATTGTTCAGTTACTGATATGTTTTTATATATTAAAATTTATGAAGTTATTAGGCCCAAAGATTCATAAAAGTATGTTTATTCCTAAGCATTAAAGAATCAAATGTATATATTATAGAACAACAGTTCTCACCATTGACTGAATTTAAGAAATGTTTATTGATAGAATCACAAATAGACACTTTCAAAAATGCATAACATATGTTTAGGGAATTCAATTAACTGGAATATGTCAATATCAGATTTTTAACACAGATTGAAAGAAAAATCCTTATATTGTGACGGGTTAATAGCATAGTGAAAAACTGTTGTAGAATAAATCTATTTTTAAAAGCCATTTGTGTTCAGTTTTTAATCAGATGTTGATATCTGAGAGTGTGCAATCTCTTATTCAAAGGGTAGTAAAATCAATATATAGTTAAGAAAACTAAAATTTTAATGTATACAATATTAAGGGAAAGTTTTTAAATGTTGCTTTAATATGACTTTTTAATTTTTACTAGTTTTTTAGTTATTTTGTTTAAAAAATAAAACTAAATCAGAGGAAAACTAGTCTGAGGTAAAAATTGTAGACCTTTTCAGAAATCTATTTTTTAATTATTAACTCAAACAGTAGTCAACTTAGTTTATTGCCAATAGTGCAGAGCAGCCTTATAAAGAAATAACAATATTTAGAAATACTTTCCTCATTTTTATTTTGAATGGATGCTCCTAAATACTAAATGTATTTTCAATATTGCTTTCATAAAATAAACTTGCAAAACCTACTAGTTATAGCATCTGAAAAGATAAATCCCATATATTCCTGAGTCATTATGAATTATAACTTAATGGGAGTGGAATTTATAAAGAAACACTTTATTTTTTACTTAAAAATTTTTTTTTTTAAAATTGTGTGTTTGAACATCATTTAGAGCTGGCAGGAATCAGATGGAATGCTTGTATTGCCTAGGGAAGCATTCTACATTAACTGTACAGGGAATCATATGGCAGGTATCAATGACACAAATGCAGCTATAGCACATACCTTAGAAAACCTGGTGGAAAGCATGTAAGAGTGCCTGTGATATATGGCTTTCTTTAAATCTATCCTTATCTTTAAAAAACCCCTAAATTGTTTGCAAATATTGCTATTTAACCATTATTGGTAAATAAAATCATTGCAACTTCACAATTCATAGCCACAAACAAATTGCTGAGAAAAAAAAATGAGACTGTATTATTGAAGAAAAAAATACAGTCTCAGCAGTTTTATTTTAGTTCCAACTGCAAAGGTTTAATTTCCTTTTCACACTCACTCCTATTGGTCTGTGGAGACAGTGTAGTGTCTGATATTGCAGCTCTGGGGTCAGACTGTCATGGTGGAATGCTTGCATAGAGAACATGTCTCAGATTACCTGCAACTGCAGTGTTTCAAAACCTGGTCAGATCAAAAGAATCACTGGGGCTGCTTGTCACATAGAGACTCCTGAACCAAGACAAATCTACTGAGTTGGAACTCCGGTGCAGAGACCCAGGGATGTGTAGTTTCTCCACACAGCCCAGGTAATCAGGCCATTTGGGGAAACCTGGTGTTAATGCAGTCTCACTTGGCAGGGCAGCTAACCTGAATTGAAGCCTTCAGTCACCCTACTAATTCCATTCTTTCACACTTTCATTGAATACATAGTACGTAACTTATTCTCTAGTGGGCACTGGAGAGGTGTGGGTAAACACAGGGGTCCTGCCTAGTTAACAGTCTTGTTTGGAGTGCTCTGTGTTGCAATAGAGTTGCAACATCCTTTAAAACTGTTGCCTTTGATTGTAGGGTAGGGGCACTTCCTTAGTCCCAGCTGCTATAAAAGAATACAGTAGACTGGGTGGTTTATAAACAAAAGAAATTTATCAGGGTACCGGCAGGTTCCGTGTCTGATGAGAGCCCACTTCCTGGTTCACAGATGGACATCTTCTGGCCGTGTCCCCGTGTGGCAAAACTAGCAAGGGAATACTCTGGGGTCTCTTTTGTAAGGTCATTAATCCCATTCATGAGGGCTCTGCCCTCACGACCTAATCACTTCCCAAAGGCCTCCACTTCCAAATACCATTATGTTGGAAATTAAGTTTCCACATAAGAAGTTTTGGGGGGACACAAATATTTAGTCTATAGCATGCACCTTGAAATACCACACTAAAGCCGGGAACTCAAGGGGAATCAGTCTTGGAATAGAATCAGAATACATGGTATTGTATTTTATCTGTCTGTGTTCTTCATGAAATTTTTTGCTGTTTGTTTGTTTTTATGACATTGTGGCATATTCATGACACAGTTTCACTTCATTAGTAGCTCTTCCTGCAATCCTGCTTTTATCACTTCATTTTATTCTACTGTTCATCTCTTTTTATAATATACTCAGTGGTTTGATTGCTGAATTATTGTGTGGTCTTTTACAACCTAATTTAAAATAACTGCAAGAATGGGGTTACGGGAGATAATTTTATTGATGAATTTTATAATTAATTATATATCGACACAGTCCAGTATCATATTTAGGCTAATTATAAAATGTAATTACTAGGATATCCAAGGTGGTTGGCTGCTGTCTAAAGCTATCATTTTGAAATACAATTTTCACTTGCTGATTACTATAACCTCCTTTAATTTGTGGATAAATCATTCTCTGTTCTTTCTGTGGAGAAATTGATTTGGAAGCATTCATTATAGAAGTAAGATAATAAAATATCCCACAGTAAAGTCTTTGAAGATAAGATGATTAAAACAACAGATGACAGACAGTTCAGAAGGTGGTCACACACTTACTTATTTTCATCAGTTAATGCAACTTATGATTTTCCCACTGCTTAACAAGGTTTGACAATTTTAAGGATGGTTTAATCATGAAATGTTTTATTTTCTTTTTAATTTGAACATTCTAGAAGCCTGACGATTCTCAGGTTTCCCTTTGGGAATTTAACCTCTCTTTGTAGTAACCAGTCTATAATCTACTAGCTTTCATTCTGAAAAAAAAAAAAAAAGAAAAGAAAAAAGTGAAATCATAAAAATACAGTAAGTGTTGAGTCAAATATTTAATGTCATTGTCTTTTATAAATAATGAACTCATGATTGGAAATTGTTCTCTTAGTGACATTTTTTTTTCTATCATTAGCAGGTTATGAATGACTATGAATAAAATCAATAAGAATTTACTATACATGTAACTTCTTCTTGATTTCTGTACTTTTTGTGTTTGATCCTAGGAAGTACATATCTATAAAACATGTGTGTTGTGCGTAATGCCCACTTTCCACCGGGCATTATCCTTGGGAAGCCAAGGATATCCCTGGGTTTAGTAGGCTGAGCATTCCCATTAGGATTCTTAGGTTAATTTTGCTGCATTAAAGCTCATTTACTGTCTGGAGCAGATGGATGAACAGTTTTAATATGAATACTAAGCCTTTTTATCCTTTACTTCTGCTTTTGTTACAGAAACCCTTGAAACTCTCATCAGACAAGCAGAAAATTACACCAGTATACTGTTCTGCAACACCTACAGGAACATGGCCTTAGAGGCCGCTGCTTCCATCCAGGAGTTCTTCACTGATGTAGGGCTCTATTTATTTGGTGTGGATGTTAATCCTGAAGAATTCGTAAACAGATTCTTTGACAGTCTTTTCCCTCTAGTCTACAATCATCTCATTAACCCTGGTGACATTTCCCTGGAATACTCAGAATGCATCCGGATGGCCCGCCGGGACATTAGTCCATTTGGTAATATTCCCAAAAGAGTCCTGGGGCAGATGGAGCGATCACTGCTGCCCAGTCGCACGTTTCTGCAGGCGCTGAATCTGGGCATTGAAGTCATCAATACCACAGACCATCTGCACTTCTCCAAAGAGTGCAGCAGAGCCCTCCTGAGGATGCAGTACTGCCCGCACTGCCAAGGCCTGACTCTCAGTAAGCCTTGCATGGGATACTGCCTCAACGTCGTGCGAGGCTGCTTGGCACACATGGCAGAGCTTAACCCACACTGGCATATGTACCTCCGGTCATTGGAAGAGCTGTCGGATGCCATGCACGGGACATACGACATTGAGCACGTGCTCCTGAACTTCCACTTGCTCGTTAATGATGCTGTGGTGCAGGCTCACCTTGATGGACAGAAATTACTGGAACAGGTAAGCAGCCACTCAATGTTTACTGATTTCTTAGAACTCAGCAATTAGCTATATATTACATAAAGTGTGTGCACTATAAGCATATCATCATTTACTTTAAATTACGGCAGCTTAACAAGCTAATACTTTAGGAAATAGTAGGAGAATGCATGAGTTATCATATTCAATTCTAAATATATTTTACATCTTACATCAAAACTTTGGTTAGCTTGGGCTTCCCTGGTGGCGCAGTGGTTGAGAGTCCGCCTGCTGATGCAGGGGACACGGGTTCGTGCCCTGGTCCAGGAGGATCTCACATGCCATGGAGCAGCTGGGCCTGTGAGCCATGGCCACTGAGCCTGCGTGTCCGGAGCCTGTGCTCCGCAACGGGAGAGGCCACAACAGTGAGAGGCCCGCGTACCGCAAAAAAAAAAAAAAAAAAGAAAAAAAATTTTTGGTTAGCTAAAATACCAGTTTCTCCTCTAAGTAGAAGTCCTCTTATAGGGTTAGTTCAGTGAGGTAGAGAGGGCTCAGTTTTAAAATCAGGACCAGTATAGATTTGATTCTGCTGTCTGCCAGTAATTCTCAAGTCCCTTAGCTTCTCTGAGCCTCAGTTTCCTCATTGATAAGAAGAAAATTGTAACACATAACTTTCGGAGTATTCTTTTTTGGGAAGATAGGCAATCATGTAGGCATACTACCTAGTATGGTGCCTGGTACTCCAAAAATGGGGAGTTATTGTTGGCATTTCAAAAGTATTCAGCTTTAAAATAGAAAATGCCAGTTATATAGTCATTAAATGAAAACTTGATATCTTAGGTTTCAAAAGTGTTTCTTCAGAGACTCTCCAGAATCTGGCACAGTCGTGGTGTGATGATCGTTTAAAACATGGTATATATGGCATCACAGTGCTTTCTTCCAGGGAGACTTTAAGAAACAAAATAATCAAATCAAAGGACATAAGAGTTTTCTATTTCACTCACCTTCTGTAGAACCATTTCAAAAAATATTCCCAGCTCCTTTCGTAATAGTTCTCATATCCCATACAATGAAGTAAGACACGCTGTTGCTGTTTATCCTAAATCTTTTGTCCTGAAATAAAATTATACTCTTAGTGCCAACAGAATACATCTCCCCACCCTGGCACTGACTTACTGAATTAATAAACATTCTCATCATTGGCTTTGTAAGTCTGTTCCTTTCATTAATTTCCAATAGAAATTACATATGAAAATCTTTATGTCCAAGCACGTACCCCACCTTTTCTTGCTAACTTTCGAGGTCTTTGCAGTGCCTGTGTGAGCCAATATGGTACCTTTATGCAAATTAGAAATGGTGTCATCTTTTGGTGGATGTCATGCCATGCTGTGGCTCAGCAGGTCCAGCGTGAGCTGGATTTCACTTCTCACTCCTGATCCATTCAACTGGGTATCCTTATGTAGTCAACAAGGCTCCCAACCATATGCAGTGGTCCTGGTCTTTTTGCAGTATCTCATTCCTTTAGGGAGATCATACATGCACCAAAACTTTTACAAGGGGTATAACAAACCAACTCAAAATGGGGTTTATAATAGACTTCTAAGGTTTCATGTATTTCATAGTTATGAGGAATAAGCATTTAGGTGTAGGAAACAAAACATCAATAATACTGAGTATCTCCAGAAGGAAAACAGGTACGAGAAATCTGAAACCAAGTCGAGATTTGAATTATTATATAATTTCGGACAAGCCATTTAACCTCTTAGGGCCAGAGTTTTCTAATATATATAAGGGAACTGATTTTTAAGATTCTTTTTATTATATATTTGGAGACCTGGAGGGCCTTTTTTTTTTTTTTTTTGCCGTACGCGGGCCTCTCACTGTTGTGGCCTCTTCCGTTGCGGAGCACAGGCTCCGGACGCGCAGGCTCAGCGGCCATGGCTCACGGGCCCAGCCGCTCCACGGCATGTGGGATCTTCCGGGACTGGGGCACGAATCCGTGTCCCCTGCATCGGCAGGCGGACTCTCAACCACTGCGCCACCAGGGAAGCCCCAGGAGGGTCTTTTTGTATCCTTAAAATTTATCAAATAGAAAAATATCTACTTTTTCTATTCCAAAGGCTAAACTAACACAGGTTTGTAGTTAGACATGTTGCACATCCTGAGTTTGCTGCTCATTAGTCATGTGGTCTGAACAAGCTACTAAAACCCTCTGAGTCTGTTTTGTCCTGTGTGAAGAATGGAGTGATGGTTTAAGTGAGACAGGGTAAGGCTCTGACATTCGTAGGTATTTGGTACCTGAGAAGCTTGCTTTATTCTTTCCCTATTCTGGGGCCAGCCCTGAGCAAACCTCGGTGAAGCAGGTTACTTTAGTATCATAAATGATTAGAATCATCATCATCCTAGTGTTCTATAAATAAATTTTTAACAACACTTTTGTCATATGAAACTCCTTGGTGGATTTTCAAAGAACATTCTTTCCTTTAAGCAAATAATTCTATTTTATTTAATAAATGGTCCTTAACTCTCTTGAAAAACAGCAATTATTACTAATAAATTGTAGATTCTTTTCCAAAAAGACAACTGAGATTTTTCTTTTTAACTTATGGTGACAGAGGAGAAACTGATTTTAAATTCCTTGAAAATTGGCTCATTGTATTATTTCTGCCAACTTCAAAGTGATTTATAAGCTGTTTATTAAGCTTTGATAACCAGTTCACACATCAATGAATTTAATAAATTCAAAATAAATTACTGGTGAGCCAGCAAATAATGACTTTCTCACATTCCCGAAGCAATCTCTGAGATCTTGTACTTTCAAGTCCAGTCTTCAGTAAATACATACAGCCACTTTAAGAAATCCATAGGGGTACCTGATGTATCATACTTCCGTTGGATGAATTTCAACTGGAAAAAAAAATTCTCAGTTTCCTGAGAAAATTATAAATATCTTCTATTTGGTAAACCATTAAAGAAACAAAATCTAATTTATAAGTGAGCATTTAAATTTTATAATCATTCTGGGGATTAAGACAAAAATCTAATAAAGCATTAACAGAGGCCATCAAAGTATGGAGATTAAAAGCACAGACTCTACTCTCAGACTGGATTTCCCATCTGTCTCTACCACTTACTAGCTGTGAGTTTGGGAACTTGATTATTTAATCTTCCTTGAGTTTCCTCCTCAGTGAAATGGGGCAATAACAAACAGTACCTACCTACATCATAGAGTTCTTGTGAGAATAAAATGAGCTTCAGTTAGTGTCTTATGCATGGTAACTGTTTAAAGCCTACTAATTATTAGTACATTATGTTCTTTATAAATACTTCATTGATTTCTCTGGTGTTTTAAATGCTTTCGATGTGAACACCTCTTTCTTACTGTGGTATAGAATTCAAAAAATATTTTAAATGGGCATTTAATGTAAGCAGATAATTGTAAAGATGTTCCTTGAAGAAGAAGAAAAAACTGGATTATTTATTTATTTATTTATTTAAATTTATTTATTTATTTTATTTTTGGCTGTGTTGGGTCCTTGTTGCTGCGTGTGGGCTTTCTTTTAGCTGTGGCGAGCGGGGGCTACTCTTCATTGCGGTGTGTGAGCTTCTCATCGCGGTGGCTTCTCTTGTTGTGGAGCACGGGCTCTAGGTGCGCGGGCTTCAGTATTTGTGGTTCGCGGGCTCTAGAGTGCAGGCTCAGTAGTTGTGGCGCACAGGCTTAGTTGCTCCGTGGCATGTGGAATCTTCCTGGACCAGGGCTCGAACCTGTGACACCTGCATTGGCAGGCGGATTCTTAACCATTGCACCACCAGGGAAGCCCCAAAACTGGAATTTTTAGAAAATATTATTTAGACGTCTACAATGTGTTTTAATATTAATGGATATTAATTGCTAATTATTTGATAACAGTAATTCCCTTGTGAGGAAATGATTGAATGATTGACTTTTTAGTAGGAAATGATTTAAAGGATTGAATGATTTCTTGGTAGGAAATTATTCATTTTGTAAATAAAAACTTGATATTTAAAAAAATTATATCTGCTATTAATTAAATTTAGAATATTAGTTATTAATATAATTGAATACTTTAACTTATTAAAGAAACAAGAATGCAGGATCTGGGTTAATTCCAGTGTTTCAACCTCTTCTAAATGGAACACATGTTACCAAGAAACTCAACTGAATGTTGAGTCTATACAATTTTAGAAATAAAAAGGTTTTTTCAGCTTTATTGAGATCTAGTTGACAAAATAAAATTCTTCTTTAAATATTTGGAAGAATTCAGTAGTGAAACCATCTAGTCCTGGGCTTTACTTTGTCGAGAGGTTTAAAAAAAATTTTTTTTTAAATTACTGATTAAATTTCCTTATTCATTACTGGTGCTGTTCAGATTTTCTATTTTTTAATGTCTCAGTCTTGGCAGGATATATGTTTCTAGGAATTTATCCATTTCTTCCAGGTTATCCAATTTCTTGGCCTATTATTATTCATTGTAGTCTCTTATGATCCTTTGTATTTCTGTAGTATCAGTTGTAATATCTCCTCTTTCATTTATAATTTAATTTACTTGAGTCTTCTCTCAGTTTTTTCTTACTCTAGCTAAAGATTAGTCCTTTCTCTACCTTTTCAAAAACGAGCTCTCAGTTTTGTTGATATTTTCTATTGTTTTTTTCTGGTCTCTGTTTCATTTATTTCTGCTCTGGTCTTTGTTATTTCCTTCCTTCTGGTAATGTTGGGCTTAGTTTGTTCTTTTTCTAGTTCCTTGAGGTATAAAGTTAGGTTGTTTATTTCAGATCTTTCTTTTTCCTTAATGTAGGTGTTTATCAGTATAAACTTTCCTGCTTTTGCTGTATCTCAAAGTTTTGGTATGCTGTGTTTCCACAGCTGGGAGTTGAGGGCTCCCTCTAGATTGTATGCTGAGTGTGGGGTTTAGAGCAAGAGTATGTCTCAGCCTGTGCTACCTGTTTCCATGTGGGTATTTTCTCATTTGCTTGGTGTGCAGGAGTCTCTCAACTAGTTTCTAAAATGGCTCTGTGTATACAATAGCTGTACATTCTATGTATCTTCGGGAAGAGGGAACTTCCCAGGGAAATGAGGAGCCTCCTATAATGGGAATTGCTGCCACAGAAAGTTTCTGTTTTTAAGTCTGTACTGAGTTCCAAAGCATAATTTCCAACAATAAAAGTCCCACTCTGTATTTTTAAATAAAAAAAAAATCAGTTTTCCACATCTCTTACCTTTGCACTATTAGTACAGTTTCAGCTGATTGCATCCAAATTACTTTAGGATAGCTATGTACTTCAATTTCCATAGCTTTCAAAATTGAGTTTAAGATGAACTGTACACAGTAATGCACTCTAATTAAACTACATTGTTGTGATAACTAATATCTGATCACTGCTTCTCTACACATCTACATTTATCTGAAACTGTAAAATGAAAGCCTAATAAATTAATTATGTGTTTTTAGGTATCTCAGTGATATCTTTATATATAAATTGAAGGAAAATTAAAATGATAGCCTGGGTTATTTATGGTAAAGCACTAATTTTATTTTATTTCTTCCATAGTATGGTATATATTTTCCTAAAAATCACTCTGTATTCAATTTTACATAATAGGGACTATGGGACAAATAAGGTTAAGGCAACACATTACTCTCTCAAGTCTGTGTCCTTGAAATTGCCCCTAGTTTGGGAATGGTGGGTGGTATATACATTCCAGGGATGAGGGGTGGGGGACAGGTAAGGAGCCTCTGATCTCCTGGGTCCCACTCACATGTCAACTGGCAGTCATGTCCTCTCGATGACCTCTTCCAACAATATACAAAAAGCCAACAATGCATTATTTCTGAAGCAAAGTTTATTTTTTTAGGAGCTTTCATTCACATATATTTTTGTACTTGGCTAACAGAGAATAAAGGGCTGTGACCAAAGGTTATAAATCAGCTACCTATGGACAAAGTTTATGAGTAAGTGGACAAGACATCATTGAAAATACCTTCATCATGTCATTTGATATATCTTGATGACATCTTCATCAAGATATCATTTTTACCTTTGCCTAATTTTTGTTTAACTGATGGGGTGGGCTAATGTCGAACTTGTAATTATTATATTGTTCAGATGAGCTGGTTCTTTTGAGGAATAAGACTGGAGCTTGACAAGAGAAAAGGGAAAGACATAAGAATTAAATTAGCAACAATTGAAGGGGGAAGACATAAGCTTCTAGAGTAAAAGTAAAAGCTCAGACAGAATCCAATGAAAGTGGGCTAACTCAAAATAGAAAGATCTATAAGATAATAGAAAAGAAAAGGAAGATTCATTAGACTATGAGAAGGTCATCCAGTCCAACTCATCATTCTAGATAGAGATCACCCACTTAATTCTGGGTACTAAATAGTGACAGGGAGCTTGCTCTTACAGAAATGATAGCAGTAAAGCATGTAGCAATAATTAGTGGGTTTTCCTCTCAATGATAGACCCACTTAGTTCTTTTCAGATGTGGAATGAGACAGAATTTTCTGACCAGAGGTAAGTCAAAGGGTAATCCTATTGTCCATTAATTTTCTACTCAAACATTATGAAAAATTGAGATATTTCTATAATATTTTCAGCCCCAGCTGGTAAGAATTTTCTTTACATGCCTGATTAGATCCGAATCCTTCATCTTTTGGAGACTTGCTCCCTGCACATGTGGGTCACGGGAGGAGGGGGTGTCCTCTTTGGCCCTTTGATAACCTCTCTTGAAATGATTGGCAGTGGTAAGGACCAATCAAGATCCAGGTACCTCATATGAGAGGTAAGTCTAAATTTTTTTAGGAATACGTTGGATAACGAGCTTGCATAATTTAAGGATAGATATTTTATAAGACTTTAAAAATATTGCATGATTAATTTGTGATTTTACCTTTCTGAGAAAGATTGTGATATGAATTACTTGAGAATAAACACTGATAATCATGATTCTTTATTTCTACTTAATTTCCTGGGAAAGAAAAAAAATTATTAAATGTCTTACGAAGTCCTGAAGTCCTATAAAGGGAAATCTCGACAGAGATCTCTGGGAATAATGGCCCATCAGGTTTGTGGACAGCTCTAATTGTTGGAGAGTTCACCCTTATGGTGAATGAATGTCTGCATCTTCAATTGTCATGCCTGGTACTCTAGAATGGAAAGCGTTGAAGATAGGGACTCAGTCTTGGACATCTTACACATCAGCTATGTGAAAGCTATTAGTATGCTCCTTGCCTGATAGCTTCTTCTTTGTAGGCTTTTGACTCCCTTTTTATTCATTTCTTCTTTACATGCTTTCTTGTTAAGATCAAGATTTTAACCATGCAGCTCTGTCTTTCTCTCCTGGAGGACCTGCTGACCCAGGATGGAGTTGGCAACACTGGAGGGAGCCTGGGGGTTGACAACTGGTAGGCGTCAGGCATGAACGTTTTCATTCCCTCACCATCAAAGCCAGATGCTTCTCCTTCCTCAGGGATCTGGAACCTGGAGGATTCCTGATTGTAGTCTCAGGACCCTATCAAATACACTTTTTAGGAAATCGGGAATGGAAGGATAGTTTTCAGAACCTTTAAATTTCTTTCTCAATTTTTGCATCATGTATGCCTCTGTTTTGTTATGTTGTTGAGGTTTCTCTGAGCTAACAGAACTCTTACACCCATAATATGAGCTTGTGTCTTCTGGGAATAAGAAGGTTTTAATAATACCCAGCGATTCTTTTTAATTTTTCTGAAATAACTTTTGCTTGAATTTTTAAAGTGTGTAGCTGTTCATATACATTCCTGATATTTTTGGCTTGTTTGGAACAGTTCTCCTCTACCTTAAATGGTATAAATTCTCTCTAAATTGGATATTGCATAAAAATTTGTTTTTTTTCCTTAAGTGCAGCAAGGATGTGATATTTCTGTTGGAGTTTTTGCCTCTCCCTTTTTGCCTGAGTGTTTTCTGAATGCAACAAAGCTTTCTTGGTTGGAGATTTTTAATGCATTGATTTTTAATGCAGATAATTTTTAACTGCATTGATAATTTTAGCTTCTGCAGGTAATTTTGTGTACATTTGCTGTCTTTTTTATTCTTTGAGAGTTTGTAAACTGGTATTAACTCAGTCTCATAAATCAGCAATCTTTTGTCTTCACCAATTAAGAGGTCTCCATTTTCTGATGCCTTTGACATATGCAATTCCACATTTCCACAATTCATGTTGTCCTTCCCCAGAACAGCAGCCCAATATCTCCTCTCTAGCAAGTGTTCATTTAGAGTCTTGACCAGACTCTCTTTATTATTAAAAACTCAATCCAAAGGCAAGGTTTTATAAGAACTTTTTTTCCTTCTAAATTAATTTTGCCCATTCTTCCCTACCATTTTTGAGATCTTATGAAAGCAGCTTTATTCTTCTCTGAAGATTGGAATTTACCTCCAAAGGCTCTGTTAGCGCTATCTGAAGCTGTTCTCCATTCTTCTGATGGATTTTGAAGGCTTTTTTTGGTTGTAACCTTGTTTCGTTTGCTTTGATGTGTTTCCTAAAAAATTTAATCTTGCTTATAATGTCAGCCAGCAGCTGAACTTGTAAACATTTAGATTTTTCTCCTTTCTGTGCTTTCTGTAAGTATTTGGTTTAAGCCCAAGTAAAGAGATGTAGCTTCTCAGCTCTCCATTCATGGTCTTCACATTTCCCATGTCGTAGAGTAAGTTCTCAAGTTTGGCTTCCAGTCTGGTTGATTTAAGGTCTCCAGACTCTTTCCAAAGTAGCTAAATTTCTCAATAATTTGATATTTTTCCTCTAGAAGGACAGACACTCCAGTGGGCAGTTTTTTGTGTCTCCTTGCATAGAAACACAAAGTTTTAAGCACAAAACCCTCACTGTGACTATAAAAGCCATCATCGCTCACAGCATTTCTTGGGGATCTGGGCCTGTGCTAAGCTCCCTTGACAGCACTGCCACTGCTGGGCATGGAGTCTCCAAGGGTCAGTATCGCACAGAGCATCACAGCCATCAGTGGGCTCCCCATGGCCCTCAAGGTCACTGATGACTCATCTCAGGCTGCCACGCTCCTATGGCCATAAGAGATCATACAGCCCTGCATAGAGAATTCTGCCCAGAATGTCCATGGTGCCTAGAAACCAGAGCATTCCTCGCTGGAAGTGGTATAAGGGACAAGAAAAACAGTGCCTCTCAAGATGTGCCCCCCACATCTGGACCCACAATGTCAGCAGTCATATCACATGATGCTGGGGTACCGATGAGGCTCCATAGGTCAGAGGGGATGGCCAACAGCTCTGGCCATACTAGGTGTTTCCTGGCTACCCCAAGAACTAAGCAGGGAAATGTCTTTCTGTGTCTGTAGTTGTTCCTGTTTGGGAAGCTCCATGGTGAAGGGCTGCAGGCCCCCGACCGTGGCCACTGATCCTCTTGTTCTTCAATGAACTTTTCATTTTGTGGCTTTGGAGATCTAACCCAGCCCACGATGATCAGAGAAGACTCTGACTCTCCGTGTCCTCTTGGTTTGTGTCTGTCTGGCTTGGTTTGTGCCTTGAATGCGGAGGGGTCAAGTGTGTGAGTGGCCTTATGATGGGCCCTGGGTAGGGTTTTGACTCACTTCTCTGTTTTCACATTTAACAACTAAAGAAGAAATCATAGGAATTTTCAAAATCTTCACATTTCAGGAATGTGCAGTCTAACTGTGATCTTTTGTTCCCTTTCCACTTTTCTTCTCTGTCTGAGCCCACAGGGACTGCGTGGACCAGAAGGGTTGGTGGCTGACATCTAACCCTTCAGCAGCAGAGACAGGTAGACTCTCCTACCTTTCAAAATTGAGGCTTGCCTTCTCCTTACTCCATTTTCAGCCATCTCTGTGTTCATTTGGAGACTAGAATAAGTAGATGGAGCCTTCTTGGTGTCAAAATTATGCAAGGGAAATATAAATAGTGATAAAAATAGAAAGCCAGGAAAAGTGCATGGTAGGGTGTGAGAGAGTCAGTTTTAGGCTACGTACTGAACTCATCAATGACCTTGAGCTGTATTTGTCTGTACTATATGAATAGTCTTATTTGAAGAATATCCCACCTCATTACATCAACCAATAGTAGATGCTTGATGCTGGATATCACTGTTGCACAAGGAACTGTGCATTTCAAGGTGACCTCCAGGTTTTAATCTAGGGTTAGGAAACCTTTATCCTCGAACTGGATAGAGAAGGATTCTAAAAATAATCCACCATGTTGTCAAATGATAGGTGGTTATAGCTTCCCTCAATAAAGTAGTAGGTATGGGGAAAAATAATCCAAAAAAATGAAAAGAAGGCAAACATTACTCAGTGCTGTTTCTGTAATTTAATAGGGCCACTACCGTGTCATCTCTAGATATGTGTAATTTTTTTCTTTTTTACTTACTGTTTTGCTTAATATAAGGACCTTACTATGCTCTGTAGAGTTAGATGTTATTTTACAGAAGATCGATACATTGCAAATAAGTTTTGTCCTGTTGAATCACAAGTTATTTTCATCTGATAGAGAAAGCAAACTGGAGAGTTATTGTTTTATTTACCTGAAAAATATTAATCATCTTCTACATCTCATTTTAGAATAATATTCTGGGGTTCCTTCTTTCACTGACTATAACACTGGTATATACTTTCAAGCAGCTTTACTGTGCTGTTTTTCCCTCATTAAGGAATTGAACAAATATTTCACAACTGCTCATCATATGTTAGTTTTTCTTTCTTTCCTTCCTTCCTTCCTTCCTTCCTTCCTTCCTTCCTTTCTTTCTTTCTTTCTTTCTTTCTTTCTTTCTTTCTTCATTGGGTCTTCGTTGCTGCACACAGATTTTCTCTAGTTGTGGTGAGTGAGGGCTACTTTTCATTGCAGTGCGCAGGCTTCTCATTGCGGTGGCTTCTCATGTTGTGGAGCACTGGCTCTAGGCATGCAGGCTTCAGTAGTTGTGGCACACGGGCTCAGTAGTTGCGGTGCATGGGCTCAGTAGTTGTGGCACATGGGCTTAGTTGCTCCATGGCCTGTGGGATCTTCCCGGACCAGGGCTAGAACCTGTGTCCCCTGCACTGGCAGGTGGATTCTTAACCACTGCACCACTAGGGAAGTCCCCATATGTTAGTTTTAGAGTCACATTTTTTATCTTTTTGAAAATTATACTGTGACCTCTCACATTGAGAAAAAAAGGTTCTAGAAAAGTTATTATGATGGATGAGATTTTTTGGAAGTGACAGGAAATCAAATTCATTTAAACCTTCCTGAGGGAGGGGTAATTATTAAATCACATGACTAAAGGTCAAAAGGTACAGGTAACTGAAGATCTGACTTGATCTATTTCCTCATGAATGTTATTAGCATGCTTCTCTACTTCTCAATGAAGCTTTAGTCTGTCTTGATTTGTTTCTCAGGCAGACCGTCCCCGAGTGCTAACAAGGTAGGCTCTACAATCTCTAGGCTCATCCTTGTGTAGTTTAGCAAGAATAAAAAACAGAACTTATTTCCCATGGATCAAAATCTCTTATATGCTTGCTTATTGCT
The DNA here is from genome assembly GCF_949752795.1 of Hyperoodon ampullatus. Classification (NCBI taxonomy): domain Eukaryota; kingdom Metazoa; phylum Chordata; class Mammalia; order Artiodactyla; family Ziphiidae; genus Hyperoodon; species Hyperoodon ampullatus. Next base: position 18,116,046 of record NC_136929.1, on the reverse strand, counting down.
TTGATTTTGAGCCCATTCATCTCTCTCAACTATCTGCTGATACTCTGGCTGGATACCCTTGGGTCATTTTCCCACCCTGGAGCCATATGTGGGGTCAGCTGACTTAAACAGGTCAACAGAGAGTTGGAGTGGGTATTCCCAGAGGATGAATGGAGGACAGCAATGAAAACAGAAAACAAAAAAGAAAAATCAAACAGATAAGAAATGAAGTATATGTTATCATAAAAAAGGATGCACTTCACACTGAATATCTTTTAGGAATGTGCCAAATAGTATCGACATACACGTAACCATGAAGTAAGATACAAACATAATGGAAATATACATTCAAATTAAAGCTTACACATAATGGAAACAGAAAACTAAAAAATGTTAGACCTATTATATAATTCCAAGAGCATAATGGAACTTCTGGAAGCATTTGTTTTAAAATCAGGAATAAGACATCCCTGTCATGTATTACACTCTCCGAGTTAAATGTTTACATGGAGGCACTAATTAATGTAATTAGACAACACATCAATAAAAAGTAACCTAATAAAAATGGGCAAAGAGTTTAAAGAGATGTTCTCCAAAGAAGGTATATAAGTGGCTAATAAACATACAAAAACATGTTGTCATCATTAGTCACTAGGACATGCAAATCAAAATCATAAGGAGACAGTTACACTTCACACTCCCTAGGATGGCTCTAATGTAAGTGATAGACAGTAACAAGTGTTGTTAAGGCTGTGGAGAAATTTGGACACACGTTGCTGGAGGGATTGTAAAATGATGCAGCCACTTTGGAAACCAGTTTGACAGTTCCTCATAATGCTAAACACAGAGTTATCATATGACCCAGCAATTTCATGCCGAAACATATACCCAAGGGAATTGAATACGTATGTTCGCAAAAAACTTATATATGGATATTCGTGGCAGCTTTATTCATAAGAGCCAAAAGGTGGAAATGACCTAAATGTTCACCAACTGATAAATGGATGAATAATATGTTTTATAACTGTATGATGGAATGTTTTTTGGCCGTAAGGAAGAATGCAGTACTGAAACATGCTACAATGTGACTTATGCTACAATGATTGAACCTTGAAAATATGCTATGTGAAATCAGTTAGTCACAAAAGACCACATATTATGTGATTCAAATTTTATGAAATATTTAGAATAGCAAATTCACTGAGATAGAAAGTAGATTAGTGACTACCAGGGGTGAGAGAATAAGGAATTACTGCTAATGCATATAGGATATTTGCAGGGGAGAGTGATAAAAATATTGTAAAATTACATAGCAGTGATGGTTGCACATCTCTGTTAATATAGTAAAATTCACTGAGTTGTGCATTTCAAAAGAGTGCACTTTATGGTTCATGAATTATATAACAATAAAGCTGTTATAAAACCTTATAATGTATAATTTTGAAAATTGACTCATTGAAAACCAGTATATTCCACTGAATAATTTCCATTTATACATTTGTTCTTTTTATTCGCCTATGCTTCTTGAGGCTTGGGAACTCAGAGGAACAATGTGTCTTTTCACTTGTCATCCAAATGACACACTAAAAATGTTTTCAGACATTTTATCATGAAAGCTTCAAGGTCCTTCAGAGAAAAAAAAAAAGTCTGCCCTTATAGTAAAGGTGTTTTCCCCATAGACGGTAAACTTTTAGACCTTGAAAAGTTGTTTTTCTCATTCAAGAAAATTTGGGGTCAGATAAAAATGTATAACAGTGGTGGATAATCTCGTTCATTTATCTGAACATGCAACAGATGTATGTTGTGTCTTTCAGTGTACCAGGCACCACTAGACACTGAGTTTATACCAACTGGGCCTGCAGCTGCCCTGTTAGAACTTACAGTGAACTAATTCATTTTTCCATAACGTGTTAGCATCTCAAGTCTATTCTCCAGACAGAAGTCAGGATAATCTTTCTAAAATATAAACTGTATTATATGTAAAATTTTCAGTAGCTTCCTATTAACCTTAGAATAGAATCTGAAAGCCTTTAAATTGACCTTTAGTGCTTTGCATATCTGACCTTTACCACCACTTTACCCTCATCTTGAACCACTCTTTTTAAAAAAATTTTTATTTTATATTGGAGTATAGTTGATTAACAATGTTGTGTTACAGACCTATAGAGAATGGACTTGAGGATATGGGGAGGGTGAAGGGTAAGCTGTGACAAAGTGAGAGAGTGGCATGGACATATATACACTACCAAACGTAAAATAGATAGCTAGTGGGAAGCAGCTGCATAGCACAGGGAGATCAGCTCAGTGCTTTGTGACCGTCTAGAGGGGTGGGATAGGGAGTGTGGGAGGGAGGGAGACACAAGAGGGAAGAGATATGGGAACATATGTATATGTATAACTGATTCACTTTGTTATAAAGCAGAAACTAACACACCATTGTAAAGCAATTATACTCCAATAAAGATGTAAAAAAAAAAACACAAAAAAACAATGTTGTGTTAGTTTCAGGTGTACAGCAAAGTGATTCAGTTATACATATACATATATCTATTCCTTTTCCAACTCTTTTCCCATTTAGGTTATTACAGAATACAGAGCAGAGTTCCCTATGCTGTACCATAGGTGCTTGTTGGTTATCTGTTTTAAGTATAGCAGTGGTTACACATCAATTCCCCCAAATCCTTCTTCACTGTAGCCAAGCTGGAGTTCTCTTCACTCCTGTAGCATACAGTCCTCTCCTTGACTCCTGTCACGTACATTTTTCTGGAAGTAGGCTCTTTCCCAACCATGCACCCTAACACCTTTATCTGCCCGATGATAGGGATGCTGCTCATTTTGGTCTCATCTTAGCTACTACTAACCCTGGGAAGTGTCCCCTGGCCTCTGCAGAAAAGGTTAGGTAACTCTTTATTATGTTCTAGTAACACCATAACTTTTCCTTTACAGCATTTTGCATACATGCAATTATTTAATTATTCACTGATGTTTTGTATTGAATTGTATGTGCCCAGAGGGCAGAGACTAGCCGTTGGGTTCATCACAGTATCTCTAGAGTCTAAGTCTTGATGCACACATGAGTTCTTTGATGAATACCTGTTGATCAGTGGTAAATCTGGCCTTTCTGCTGCATGGTTGGGACTGTTGGACTTGTCTCCAAATTGATCTCTCTGCTCCACCTTTGCTTTCTTTGTGTCTATATGAAAAAAATCCAGACTCCTTAGCATGGTGTGCAAGGTCCTCTGGGTCATGATAACACCCTTCCTCCTTCCGCAGTTTCATCCTATTTCTCCTGACCTGCCCTCCTTGCATTCATGTTTCAGATGAAAGTACCTCACCCTTTCCCCTCAGCCCCTCATGGACTGGATTATGCTTCTACTCTGACCACCTTACCAACAAAACCAGAAGCTCCTCCAGAGAGTTCACTGCGTCTTTTTCATTTCATTTTCCTCAGTGCCTACTGAAGCGTCTGGCAGTATGTGTTGACCTGAAATGACCTCCAGACTCCACAGTGGAAACGTCTTGATTAATGCACTGAATTAGATTTAATTTCAAGCATTTATAATTTTTCAATGAATGTTAAATTACTAACGTCTCATATCTCCCATGAGAGCACAGCAAGACAATTGTGATAATCTATGATTCTTTAATGAAAGCACAAAACGCTTCCATTAAACTTTTATGTAGATAAATACTTTGGCATCATTAATGTTATATCTGCCTTTATCTTAAGCCCAGTCAGAAAGCCCAGTTATCACATTAGGCTATTGGAAATAAGGGGCAAAGCAAAAATAAAAAACATTAATAACAAATCTTGATAGATATGCCCGTAAGTTACTCTACATAGTTCTGTGAGTGATCCTATACCATGGCCTCCACCTTGTAGTTCTCAGTCCAGGAAGGCAGACATCAGGCATTAGGGCATTTCCACTTCACATATTTGTTTGTTACTAGGACAACCAGAGCTGCTTAGGGAACTGGAGCTGGACTGAGGCAGGCTGCCAACCTAGATGCCCTTTAGACCTATTTATTTCTGGTTTACAGAATCCCTCATGGTTCGTATAAGGACATTTTAAAAACTGCTTTCTGCTGTTCACTAGTGTTCTTTTAGATGTTAGCAGTAGACATTGTTTCAAAAAGCGTTGTATGATCTTAAGTTTGGGGGAAATCTATATAAAATATTGATCTCCTAGAGATCATTGCAGGTTATCACCAGGCATATTAGTGCATCAAAGGCTCTAATAAATCTTACTGTTTAAGAATATCCATTAACTAGATTAAGGAGAGCATTTCCAATGTATATTTAACCGAGATGCCATGTTTGCCTGGACAAATATGGATTTTCTGCTAAAAACCCTTTGGAAAATGCTGATCAGAGGTAAGTTTATGATGTATTTGTGGCTTTGGCCATAAGTAAATTACACTGGAGGGGAGTTGAAGGTAATGTAGCCTAATATCTGGCCAGATAGTTTTAAGTTTAGAGCTAAACTGTTGGCAGATGTGACATCACAGAAGTGTCATCCTAAAATTCACCATGGGCTCTGGCAACACAGTCCAGAAAATGAATTCCTTTGAGAACTCTATGTGAGTTTGATTGAATTGTATTCTTTCCAGTTGCAGCAAGGTGAAAATAGAAGACTAAACATTCTCTTGACCTTCTAAAAGTGGTCTGTGTCCATGGAGAGAGGCGAGTAAACAGATCTGAGTTAAATACCTTTGCCTGTATGTTAGTCTTCTAGCTTTACATTAATCATTTTTATTCAATCCTTTATCTTTATAAACCAAGAGTTATCATATTCACAAGGACCATTAGGATGAATTCTCTAGTTCAGAGCATACACCAAAAGCAATGTAATACTTCCAGTTTAAAAATATATATTATTGGGACAGCTTGGTGTTCCCTCGCTAACTCAGATGAAGATATGAATGCTTCATAAATATATTAAAAAATCATAATATATAATGCCAATAGAATGTGATATTTTCATTACTTGTTTATCAACAAATAATATAATCTATGCAATTAAAATGTACATCACAATCATCAATGTCCTTGATAGAGCATTCTTATTTCCACACTGGGATGTATAAAAGTCCCACTGCTAAGTCCCAGCCCAAAAGATAATGCATAGAATCCTTCCACCCCAGTGTTTGGCCTCCTGTGACTTTGCTGTTGGTTTTTCCTCAGCATGACCATCTGCTGACTAGCCTTAGAACAAAGGGATATCAGGTGTTTCCTAATATGTTTCTTACAGAACAAGTCATACCCTATTAAGAGACAAAGGACAGTCCTACCTAGAACTTTAATAACCCACCATCTGAGAAGTAAATATTAAGATTAGTGGAAAAAAGAAACCAAATTAATATTACAAGATGGATACATGGAAATAAAAGAAAACACATACATTCACTTTAATCTACAAGCAAGAGGGGTTTTAAAAATAAAATTAATTTTATGTTTATGAAAAATTTGAAATAAGTAAGAGAGCAGTCCCCCATTTAAAAATACTCCCTTTAATGCCTAGGTAGTCAGATGTGATCAGGTGATGGTAGTATCCGCATCTTCTTTTCAGCGTTTTACCTTTTCACCACTTGCCGTAGTTCCCAGGATAAAAAGAAGTGTAGTTAACAGTAATGTCTTTTCTCCCTGTCTTTAATCTCACATTCTCTACCACTGATGATTTCATGTTTCTGGGACATAAAAAGTGGTTTATTCCCAGAGTCACTTTGGAGACCCTTGTCACATCAGCCTAGAAGTTGATGTCTCAGATTAAATTACCACCTTATTTGTATATATCCAAGGCAATCTCTGAGCACCAGACCTATATACATAGTTTTCTGCTTGACACTTTTTCTCAGAATGGTCCCAAACTGTTCAAAACCCATGAATCCAGAATTGAACTCATCATCTTGTCTCCCAATCCTGATTACTCTTTGGGATCCCCTGGCTGAGTACATCCACCTAGATACCTAGGAATCGTCCTTGACACTTACCTTCCAGTGCTGATTCCTACTGATTTCACGTCCTAACCATATCTCAAATATGTTTGAATCTCTCCACTACCAGCCATTTTCTTGCATGGGTGATGGCAGGCAAACGTGTCCTAATTAGTCTAATCTCATTCAGTCTCTTTATGTCCCCTACTGCCCCACTCCATCTATAGGGTCACCAGAATGACACTTGAAAAACTTAGTTGCAGCCTCCTGTACTCAGGATTGAAAGCGCTATAACTGTAGATCTGACAAATCTCTTTAGCATGGTCATCAAGACTCCGTATGTCTGACTTCCAAACGTCTCTCAATCTTATGCTCTCACCAGCAGCTCCCCTCTGTCCTTGGTTACCTTGGAGTTCTTTTACAGATGTTGACCCCAAAGTCCAATTTCTTGGAACTCTATTGTATTGAAATAAAAGTACTAGTAGTATTCAAAGACAAAGCACAGAGACGTTTGTATCAATATTTGCAGCAACATTCTAACCACAACACTGGAAACAAACAAATATCTGCAATGGTGGACTGTTGAATAAATTAGGATACAGCCACACCAAGGAGGATAATGCAAGCATCACAGATAATGAATTTAAGCTGTATCAATAGATGTGAATGGATTTTTATGTGATATAATGGGATTGAGAAAGTGAAATGAATAGGAATACGTATGATCCTATTTTTATTAAGCATTCAATTTTTGCATGGAATATCTTTGTATTTATAAATACATATGTTTATGTATATATGTCTGAATATGTGCAAAGTACATGGGCATGTGAATGTGGAGAACAATAGAAAGGGATGATAAATGATTTGCTTCACCTGATGATCTGGGAAGGAAAAGATTTGAGTGGCCATAATAAGGGAGAGGGAGTTGGAGAAGCAAGCAAAGTAATAGGAAAAATCTATGGCATTAAAAAAAACTAGAATGCAGCATTATGATCCCATTTATGATGTATATGAGCGTGTATATCTGTGTGTGTATCTCTATGTACACATACTTAAATTAGAAAGCATAAAACTGGCATTTATATATAGCTAGTGACTTCTGGTATGTTCATGAAATTTCAGTTGCAAAAGAAAGCTTTGAAGGGATGTATACAATATAATTCTAATTTAGTAAAATCAGACCAAAAAAAAGAATAAAATGTGTGTATATGTGTATATCTGCTTGTTTGTAAAATTGAGGAGAATGTTGTAGAAGGTTAGGTCTCAACCAATTTGCTTTCTTTCCCTTAGGAAAAACTGGTTAGGTAGTCTTCCAGACATTTAACTTGCATTTATATGCATAGATGAATGTAACAACAGAAACACATAATATTTTAATTTGAATACCATCAATTGTATCCTATGTTACTTATCATTTTTCAGTTTTTTTAAACTCATAGTATGTCCTGATATTTTACTTTTAACCATTGCATAGTACTCTATATTATAATATACTGTGATATGAAGTGATAATCATGACAGAATGATGGACATTAATTTCTAATTTTCATCATTAAAAATAAATGCTCTCGGGGCTTCCCTGGTGGCGCAGTGGTTGAGAGTCCATCTGCCGATGAGGGGGGCGCGGGTTCGTGCCCCGGTCCGGGAAGATCCCACATGCCGCGGAGCGGCTGGGCCCGTAAGCCAAGGCCGCTGAGCCTGCGCGTCCGGAGCCTGTGCTCCGCAGCGGGAGAGGCCACAACAGTGAGAGGCCCGCGTACCGCAAAAATAAAAATAAATAAATAAATAAATAAATAAATGCTCTCTTAAGCATCTTTGTACATGCCTCCTTGTTCTTAAGTGTCATTGTTTCTTAAGGTGAGATATAGTTAAGTAGAATTGCTGGCTGGTAAAAAGTGTAGACTTAATAAAAACAGCCAGGTCCCCTCCAACAAGAGTTGGAGGTACCTTTTTATACTCATGCTAGCAATGTAAGAGATCATCTTCCCAACACCTTTGCCAATAGCTGATACTGTCCATCTTTAAAATGTCTTCTAGTTGGGTGGATGAAAATTGTATTTTTAATTTCATAGATAAGTGCTAAGGTTATCAGCTTTCATATGACTTTTGCTATATGCATTTTTTTTTCTGTGACTTAGGTATTCATATCCTTTGTCCATTTGCTTTTTTCCCTTGGGTCATTTGTCTTTTTCAACTTTTTTGAATAATAAGCATTTGTCTCTTAAATATATTGAAATTATTTTCCCAGTCAGCAGTGTTTCTTTCAAGTACATTCTAACAATTTTCTGACAGTGCAATTTTTTGACGTCTGAATGTTACATGGAGTATTAGTTATAGGTGGTCAGTATCTATGAAAAATAAGAAAGGTAGAAAAGCCTGTAATGCCTCAGTGTGGTAAACAGGAAGACACAATGTTATACTTTGAGTACTTTATGGAGGGGGGTATTTAAATTGTCTCCAGAATTATCATTTGACTATTTCCAACAAATAAGGTAGTTGAGAAGAAACTACTAATTTATTTGTATAAATGTGTATTAGCTTTGTTCGGGGGGCTGAGTGGGGACTTTGATAGCAATTAGGAACAACAGAAAGCAACCAAGCAAAATATTTCTCTGCAATACTCTAAGCTGTGGCGGAACAAATCCTATTGAGATGTACAAACCAAATGCTTGCAAGGTTGACAAATAACCTCAAGTTGAGAGCTCAAGGGTGACAATTTCACAAGTGATATTTTAAATGAACCTTGAAAGATGGCAACATTTAGACAAGCAGAAAAGAAGAAACATTCAAAGACTGAAAAGTACAGGGTAACTTTAGAGACTAGGAGTCATACAGTTTAGCTAAAGCGTATAGTGTTTAAAGTGGAGGAGTGCTGGGAAATTTGGAGGTTCTGCTGTAAATTCACTTGAAATGCTTTAGTTTGTACTCTTTAGGAAATGGGAGGAACCATCAAAGGCTTTGGATCAGAGAAGCAATATGGTCAAAACGGTGCTGTAGGAAGATGAATCTGGGAGCCTGGGGAGAAGGATTAGAGAGCTAGGAGAATCGGAGAGAAAGTCAGTAAGGAAGCTCGTGCATCTACGCAAGGAAGAGCTAACGGAAGTCCATTCTACGGGGAAAGAATTTCCAATGCAGGGTAGGAGAAGTGAAAATGCAGGAGACCTGATCTGACGAGAGCAGAATAAATAGCCGTTGAACTTAAAAAAAAATTTTTATTGGAGTATAGTTGATTTACATTGTTGTGTTAGTTTCAGGTATACAGCAAAGTGAATCAGTTATACATATACATATATCCACTCTTTTTTTAAGATTTTTTTCCTGTATAGGTCATTACAGTGTACTGAGCAGAGTTCCCTGTGTTATAGAGTAGGTCGTTATGAGTTATCTGTTTTATATACAGCCTGTGAACATTTTAAACCTCTAGCTGATGCCATTTTAAAGCATCTTCAAACATCTTCAGCTTTGAAAAAGTGGGGAAATATGGTTGTATTGATGTATCTCCTTTTTATTTTTTACCTAATTACATTTAAAAATATTTACTTTCACAATGTAGGATTCTTACTCCCTTTGGTAAATGATATGGTCAAGTTTTGATTTTGTCTCTAAGGGATATTATTTAGTCTTTCAATGTCCTCTATTCTTCAACTTGATTTTGAGTTGCTTCTCTTTCCTCCCTTGTGGTTTCTCACCACCTCAATATTGAGGTAGTACTGGCTGGTTGGCCATCTTTTTGTGGCAGAGCTTAGTAGTTTGTAGAATATTAGACTGTATAACTCAAGGAGTTTTAAATGTCACAAAGCCCAGTGATCACAGAAGGAAAAAAGTACTTCTTTCTCCAGAGATCATATTGAAAAACGTAATTGAATCAAGCTTTGCTTAGTATAAACAAGTTAATATCCATTGTTGAGAATTTTTTCTCATTTCCATCCCCTCAGCCTCAGGGTAGAATTCCTCTCTTGTTTTTTTTCTTTCTATCAATGATTCAAGGTTTGTCTAAAATCTTCCCAGGTACCTCTGGTCCCTAGTAATTTTTCTTTGGGCTCCTATACAACTCACTGCTTATAACATTCTTTTGACACACAGTTTATACCCTATTAAGGCATTGTTTGTATCATATTGAAGTTACTTTATATATTTATCAATTTGTTTCATCAATGGAAACCCTACCTCCCTAATTAGATTATAAACTCCTTGAAGATCAGAAATTAGCAAAATACATTCTAGCTCTAGTTTTTATTGCCCTTATCAATAAAAACTTCCTTCACACAATGAAAAAAGAAAGAAATCCCTACATTTAGAGATGTTTACAAAATCCCCACAGCTGCACTGTGAATTAAGTATGTATATTTTTCCAGTGTCAAAAGATGAACAGAGGTTATAAGTTATTTGCTTAAAGTCAGATTGTAAATTTTCTCCTAAAACCTGCAGTTGCCAATTATACTAGTACATCAGCATCCTGCTGACCTTCACCAGTGGTGTGGTCAGCCTTCTCAGATGCTCCACGCTGTCCCAGCCCTCTAACCACTCCCAGGTCATTCAGTATGTGGCTCTGACTCCAGGATCAACTCCATTATGCCTTTCTTCCCGAGTTACATCAGTGACCATTGGAAATTCAAAACGCTTGGATTATCTAAGATCATTAGTCCATGACCCATCTTCCAGGGTAATGGAAATAAAAACAAAAATAAACAAATGGGTCCTAATTAAATGTAAAAATGTTTGCACAGCAAAGGAAACCTTAAACAAGATGAAAAGACAGCCCTCAGAATGGGATAAAATATTTGCAAATGAAGCAATTGACAAGGGCTTAATTTCCAAAGTATACAAACAGCTCATGCAGCTCAATATCAAAACAACAAACAACCCAATCAAAAAATGGGTGGAAGACCTAAATAGACATTTCTTCAAAGAAGACATACAGATGGCCAACAAACACGTGAAAAGATGCTCAACATCACTAATTATTAGAGAAATGCAAATCAGAACTATGATACAATGAGGTATTACCTCACACCAGTCAGAATGGCCATCATCAAAAAATCTACAAACGGGCTTCCCTGGTGGCGCAGTGGTTGAGAGTCCGCCTGCCGATGCAGGGGACACGGGTTCGTGCCCCGGACCGGGAAGATCCCACATGCCGCGGAGCGGCTGGGCCCGTGAGCCATGGCGGCTGAGCCTGCGCGTCCGGAGCCTGTGCTCCGCAGCGGGAGAGGCCACAACAGTGAGAGGCCCACGTACCGCAAAAAAAAAAAAAAAAAAAAAAAAAAAAATCTACAAACAATAAATGCTGGAGAGGATGTGGAGAAGAGGGCACCCTTCTACACTGTTGGTGGGAATATAAATTGGTACAGCCACTATGAAGAACAGTACGCAGGTTCCTTACAAAACTAAAAATAGAACTACCATACGACCCAGCAATCCCACTCCTGGGTGTATACCCGGAGAAAACCATAATTCGAAAACACATGCACCCCAGTGTTCATTGCAGCTCTATTTACAATAGCCAGGACATGGAAGCAACCTAAATGCCCATTGACAGAGGAATGGATAAAGAAGATGTGATATATATATATATATATATATATATATATATATATATATATATATATATATATATATATATATACACACACACACACACACATACATACACACATACATACACACACACACACATACATACAATGGAATATTATTCAGCCATAAAAAGGAATGAAATTGAGCCATTTGCCTAGATGTGGATGGAGTTAGAGACTGTTATACAGAGAGTGAAGTAAGTCAGAAAGAGAAAAACGAATATCGTATAATATCTCTTACATGTGGAATCTAGAAAAATGGTACGGATGAAAACTTATTCGCAAAGCAGAAATAGAGGCACACATGTAGAGAACAAACTTACGGATAGCAAGTGGGGAAGAAGGGGTGGGATGAATTGGGAGATTGGGATTGACATGTATACACTCTTATGTATAAAAAAGGTAACTAACAAGAACCTACTATATAGCACAGGGAACTCTACTGAGTGCTCTGTGGTGACCTAAATGGAAAGGAAATCCCAAAAAAGAGGGGATATATGTATATGTATAACGGATTCACTTTGCTGTACAGCAGAAACTAACACAACATTGTAAAGCAACTATACTCCAATAAAAATTTTAAAAAAATTAGTCCAACCTGCATATCTTGTAATCTGACCCTATCCCTAATCACTCCCACCTTCCCAAAAACCTATCACTAGTACTGGCACCATCTCTGAAATCTGCAATTCTCACATTATGGTCATCATTTCCTACCACTGCAGTTCACTTACTCTTGTATTTCTAATCCAAAAATTATTTTGTCTTATGGAAATGTTCAACATGTTTACTCTCCTCTCCCATTTTCCCCCTTATTTCTCTCCTTGCCCAATCTATGTTCTATGATCTAGCACCTCCAATGCATGTGAACACAATTATAAGCAGCTATGGATAATTGCAGAAGTAAAGGCATTCCAAGTGCAGGTTATTTGTTTAAACTACATGTCTCCCTGGCACTCACACACTTTGAAAAATAGCTCACTTGTTTTGAAATAGAACTATTTAGGATCAAATTATCTGAAATGGGGTCTCTGCCATTAAACATGCAATCATGTCGTAAAAGCTACTGTCCTAAAACAAAACAAAACAAAACAGAACAAAAGAAAACAAAACATGTACTTGACTCCATGCCTCTCTAGGCTGTATCCCATAAATTTACTCGCCTTTGCTACAAAACTCCGTGGAAGATTGGCGTATTTTCAGTCTCTGCTTTCTTATCTTTTTTATCTCTTATTCTCCCCTCGAAGACTATGCATTCTACCACAATTCTGCATAAAAACCACACTTTTCACAAATCACCAATGATCTTTTTCTCATAAGATCCAATGGTTAATTTCCATCAGTACTTTGAACGTATCTGATCACTTCCGCTTTAAAATAAATACTTCATTTGTATTTTGCGATAGCCCACTCTCCTGGGATTCCTCCAACTTGTCTGGAAACTTCTCAGAGTCTCTTTCAACTTCTGTTTGTTTCCACCAGCAAATGTTGTCATGCCCCAGGAATCAGTCTTCAGCCCCCTCCCTCCTCCATCTTTACTCATCCCAAGTACACACTGTTGACCGCCACATTTATACATCTTGCCCTTGATCTCACCCTTGAGTTTTCAGCTCATATAACTAATAGCTTATTGGGCAGCTCCTCTTGGATGAATAATAGTCTTAGAAAGCCAAACATGTCCCAGAGAGTCTTTTCATTTTTGCCCCAAATCCATTCTTCTCTATCTCCATTTGCCCAGATGCTTCAGCCAAAAAGTACTAGAAGTCATTCTCGAATACACTGGTTCTTCACTTGCTGTATTCAGTCTATCCTCAAGTCCTGTTGTCTCCACCGTCAACTCGATCTCAGTCCTCATAGACCATCCTCAGCAAAGTCAGCATCATACCCTGAACCATACCCAGAACTTTACATCTGGATTCACTGTTTCCATCTTGTCTATTACTTTTTTACATCTTGCTCAGACTTTTCTCCAGCCAACATCCAGTGTGATTTTTTTTAAATTAATTAATTTATTTTTGCTGTGTTGGGTCTTCGTTTCTGTGCAAGGGCTTTCTCTAGTTGTGGCAAGTGGGGTCCACTCTTCATCGCAGTGTGCGGGCCTGTCACTATCACGGCCTCTCTTGTTGTGGAGCACAGGCTCCAGACACGCAGGCTCAGTAGTTGTGGCTCACGGGCCTAGTTGCTCCGTGGCATGTGGCATCCTCCCGGACCGGGGCACGAACCCATGTCCCCTGCATGGGCAGGCGGACTCTCAACCACTGCACCACCAGGGAAGCCCTTCAGTCCTATTCTTAATCATTAATTAAACTTATTGTATGGATCCATTTTAAATCATTTAGTTCAGGCCGCACAGAGAAAAATACAACTTGTAGACCAAAGTGACAAATACCTAGATATGTGAGATCTCTATAAAAATCCAGTCTTTTATGGAAAACTACTAGACTGAGAGTACACTATCAATTTGGTTAAATGAGAAAAGGAAAACCAACTCAGAATTGTGGATTAATTTGTCCTAACTGAGCTGTCTTGGAATCAGGAAGAGGAAGAGACTGAAAATTAACCATGATAGTCAATTATTTCCCCTCTTTCTCTTTCCTTTCCTTCTTTACTTCCTCCCTCCCTCCGTCCTTTCTTCCTTTTTCCTTCCTTCTATTTACAAGGACACATTAGTTTAGAAAGTCCCCAGGACTGAAAGTCAAACATGTGCATTTTAGTCCTTATTTAAGCTACAGATTGCAATGACAATAAACTGAGTATCTATTGTTTGTAGGGCATTATTCTAAGAGCTGGGAATAAAATGATAAACTTTCTCCCAAGATGCTTACATTCTAGCAGGGGAAACTGAAAATAAATCATTAACTAGATTACTTTTAGGTCTTGATGAATGTTATTCAGTTAAAAATGGATATTTGCCAGACTGATGGGATAGAATGAGGATGGGCAGCTTCAACTAGGTGGTCAAGAAAGACCTTTAAAAAGTAGTATTTGGGGCTTCCCTGGTGGCGCAGTGGTTGAGAGTCCGCCTGCCGATGCAGGGGACACGGGTTCGTGCCCTGGTCCGGGAGGATCCCGCATGCCGCGGAGCGGCTGGGCCCGTGAGCCATGGCCGCTGAGCCTGTGCGTCCGGAGCCTGTGCTCTGCAACGGGAGAGGCCACAACAGTGAGAGGCCCGCGTACCGCAAAAAAAAAAAAAAAAAAAAGAATAGGACTGAAATGCAGAGGCTCCCTCTGGTGGTTTAATTTGTAGGTGTACAAAAGTAGCAGTGCAGCCTGGAGATGCTGCTCACAATGGGCCAAACAGAAGATCATAGAAATATTGTTCTGCTTCTGTCCAGCCTCTTCCTCCTCTCTCTCCTCTTCCATCTTCTTCTTTTTTAATTTTAAGTATAAAATGAATTTGGGTGGCAACTTTATGATGATAGCTACAAAAATCCATATGGAGAAGCAACTTCTGGAAAATTAAAAGACTAACAGAAAGCAACCACCCAAGACCAGACATTCTGTGGCTCCAGGTAAATACTTTTAAAAGGGCCTTGTTTGCTCTTTGCTAGCTATAGAGCAAACATATCTGTAGCCCTTGCAAAGCGGAGACTGTAGGTGTTTTCGCCGTTCTTCAACTTTAACACCGTTTTATTTGCTTTTTCCTGGGAACTGGGCACCTTGTACAAATTTAGAATTCTTATGGATAATATATTTAAAGGAAGTTCTTTGTAGAGCCTTAATAATTTATAGCTTGCTATAAATATTCCTTGTTGCAATACTAAAATATACTAGTGTTTTAAAAGTGGTATTATAGTTATTATAACTTTTATATCTTTTCCATAGCTGGCTTCTGGAATTATTTGTACCTTGAACTTCTAAGTAACATGTATATTATCTGGATGATGGTGTTTCCGTAGTTTTAGGGTATGATGGTCCATAATCATGTATTTTTGTATTTCCATTAGTACAAACTGGGCAAAAGTTTTTACAGTAATATACTATCACCATGCAATAATTCTAATCATCATGAAGTTAATTTTTTTTCACCAAATATAACTTTGGCTGGGAAAATATCTGGCTTACAAATGGAAATTGTCAGGAAAGTAGAATATATTTTATGAATAGCTCAAGCTCAGCTTTGCTGAAATTTATCTCTGCTTATATTATTAGTATCGTTTAATGTTGTTTCAAGGTTTATCAATATTCATCCAGTATACTTTTATACTTTCACTGAAGTATGTGTTGCATTATGTTGAAAAATATACGAGGATCATGTTTTGGGTGGAAGCTACCTGATTTAAAGGTTGAGTTCATAAATTATGTTATGTTATATGGGGGACAATATGATATGTATCTATAGGATGAGAAGATGTATACCTCTTCAGTCAAAATACAGTGACATAGGAAGGAAACTAATATGTTTGATTATTTAAGGGAAAATTAAACAGGATATTACAGTCACTTAATTACATGTATCAAAACAGAATTAAACCACAATAAAGACTATTTGTGATATTAATAACAATTTGTACAACCATTAAAAGATATGTGATTTAATGAAGCCTGATTTTGACATTGTATTAGTCAGGGTCCTCCAGAGAAACAGAACTTATAAGATATATAGGATGAATGTACATCGGAAGGTATTTATTTTGAGGAATTGATTGGCTCACACGATATGGCAGCTGAGAAGTTCCACAGTCTGCTGTCTGCAAGGTGGAGACTCTGGAAAGCTGGTAGTATAATCCAGTCTGAGTCCAAAGGCCTGAGAACCAGGGGAGCCGATGGTGTGAATCCCAGTCTGAGAGCAGAAGGAGGTGAGATGACGCACCTGAGCAGTGAGGCTGGGGTTGGGTGGGGGAGGGGAGAATTCCTCCTTCCTGTCTTCCCTCAGTGGATTGGATGATGCCTCCTCATGTTGGCTAAGTGATCTACTTTACTGAGTCCACTGATTCAAATGCTGATTTGATCTGTAAGCACCTTCATGGAAACAGTGTTGAATCTGGGCACCCTGTGGCCAGTCAAGGTGACACGTAAAATTAACCATCACAGGTATTCAATATGCAGTTATAATAACATCGTTAACACCAGTGTCTGTCAATTGCCTCCCAGGTGAAAAGCACTGAAGAAGATGACATTAAATGTTTGTCAATTGCCTCCCAGGTGAAAAGCACTGAAGAAGATGACATTAATGTTTAGTTATTCACTAAAATTTTCATATGCAGTTCTATGTTTCATATGCAGTTTAAATGTGGATTAGAAAGGTTTTGATGTGAAGCGTGGATTTCAGGTGCAGCTACAGATCAGTAGCAATATGAAAAGCATTTTCATACTGGAAACTAATCTAATTTTTTGAGAAAATATTGAGGATTCATAAATCTGAGAACATGTAACATATGTTAAGTGTGACAGTTATAATGAAATCTGCCAATTTTGCTTTTCTTCTTTTTTCTGAATTTTATTTTATTTTTTTATACAGCAGGTTCTTATTACTTACCTATTTTATGCATATTAGAGTATACATGTCAATCCCAACCTCCCAATTCATCCCACCACACCCCCCCACCGCTTTCCCCCCCTTGGTGTCCATACATTTGTTCTCTACATCTGTGTCTCTATTTTTGCCTTGCAAATCGGTTCATCTGCACCATTTTTCTAGATTCCCCATATATGTGTTAATATATGATATTTGTTTTTCTCTTTCTGACTTACTTCACTCTGTATGACAGTCTCTAGGTCCATCTATGTCTCTACAAATGACCCAATTTTGTTCCTTTTTATGGCCAAATAATATTCCATTGTATATATGTACCACATCTTCTTTATCCATTTGTCTGTCGATGGACATTTAGGTTGCTTCCATGACCTGGCTATTGTAAATAGTGCTGCAATGAACATTGGGGTGCATGTGTCTTTTTGAATTATGGTTTTCTCTGGTTATATGCCCAGTAGTTGGATTGCTGGGTCATATGGTAATTCTGTTTTTAGTTTTTTAAGGAACGTCCATGTTGTTCTCCATAGTGGCTGTATCAATTTACATTATCAATTTTGCTTTTCTAATTGTTGAGCCGGTATTTGATCTGACCAAATAATTTCATTGTGGTAGTTTGTAGATCAGGAAGTTACTGACTATTCTTTTTTATGATGTTACCTACCCTTCTGTAGAAGAGAGGAAACTCTTACATTACTGTCTCATAAAATTGGAATTTGGGGGTTGTGTATCATGGGAGGACTTCTTTTCATCAATCAATTATCCTGGTTTTCCTCCTAAACCCAGGTGAGAAATCAAGTTGTCTAATATCCTTGTAGTTCCTCCTTTTCCCGATCCCTATTCATTCCTAGGAATCTTAAAGGGAAATAACTGCCATGTTTCCTCTCATCCACTCCCATATACATAGGGGAAATGGGATTCTCCTGTCTACTCATATATCTAGATCATTTTCAATCCAGATTATTTAATTTATGTAGGACACTTAGGAACTAGGACTTATATAATGTGAATTCCACACAACAAATGAAGATAAATACGACTAATCATAAAGAAGAGACCATTGATGCTATAATAACTAGAAACTCATCCACTAACTAGATTCAGTCTTAGCAAAGTTATTGTCCTGCTTTGGGATTCAATTTTCTCACCCTTAGGTTAAGGTTAGATATCTTCTATGAGACTTCCAGCTCTATTAGTCTAAAGTCCTTCCTCTTTCCCTCCCTCCCTTCCTTCCCTCCTTTCTTCCTTGTTTTTTCCCCCTTTATCCCTTCCTTCTCCTCTTCCTCCTTTCTAGTTCCTCTTTTTTCTCTCTCACTTTTGGGGACTATATTATCTGAATTCTCTTTCTCCTGCTTCTGAAAGATTTTCTTTCTGACCGTCTTTACATTCTATATACGTTTTGTAATTTCATCCATTTTCATGGCTTTCACTATTGGCTCTATGCAGGTAATTCTAATCATTAACTTTCTCTTTATTTCTCATCCACCATTTAGAACCATCTTTTAGAATGACCTCCAAATCCAAGTTCTAAATTAGAATTCACCTCCTGCTCTGAGGAGCAGATGAACCCACACAGTAAACTTATTCTGTGGTCTAACTTCCACATATTGGTTATTGGATCTTTATTCACCCTGCTTGCCAGATTCAAAACTGCTAACAGCTTTATTTCTTCTTCTTTTTTTAATCTCTTATAGTGAATCAACCAGTAGCCAAATCCCATTCATTCTACTTATAAAAGAGCTTTCCCTTTCTCTTCTTCTCAGATTTTGTGGGCTCTTATTGGGTTTATTCTAGTATTTTCTTGTTTTACCTATGGGAAATGTCTCCTTGTCGGCCAGATCTTTCTAAAATGAGGCTCTGATAATGCTGTTCCTTTGCTTGCTAATCGTGAATACATTACCATAGTCTACAAAATGAAGTCCAAACTTCATGAACCTTGTAATTAAGCCCCCTCCCAAACCCTTATGATCTTGCCCAACCTGCTTTTCTAAGTTTGTTCTCATGGGAGTAAAGCTTAAATCATGGATTTCATCTGCATCTGGAAAAGTTAGCCTCATTATGATTTGTGGTAACAGATTTTACCCCTAACACCAGCCAGTTCTTTGGCAAACCATTTCTGAGAATCATAGGGAACTGGGCAAGAGAAAATTCATGAACTCACATTTGTTGTTAAAACTAGAAAAATTGCCAATAGTATGTTCCCTCTAAATAGTTTAAAAGTAGCTTTTAATATAATGGAGCACAACACATTTGACCCAAAACCATTCTGTTTCTTATTTTTATCTGTTATTTATTATTATTGTTGTTGTTGTTTTCCACCGTGCTTGCAGAGTCATATCTTATGTTATTTCTTTTAACCAGCTCTCATTTTAACACAAAGCATCTTAGATATATGGCCTGTTTCGGTCACCTGTTGCATACACAGTGATGTAGAGTCCACCTTTGCCTCATCCTCTGAAACAGATTGCTTAATAAACACTCACACCATCTCCACATTCACTGCTTTTCAAGTTATAGTATTTTAAACATTTTTGCTTTTCAATTTCATTATTATGAATAAACCTTTTAAAAGATCATTGCAAACTAAATGGAAGCTCTGCTGATGGATGTCAAATGAAAATGAACAGTTTTAAGTTGTTTCTTACAAAGTTTTTTGGGGTTATTAGCTAAAAGCTTTGAATATTTGAAGATTTAAATAAGACTGAGTGAACAGACAGAGGGAGGCTGTAAGCAGAAGTTTACACTTTGTATGTAGTGCCACGATTACAGTGAGAATGGAGAAAGTCAGCTAAGTGAAAAGGAGTGGTTGAAACAAATACTTGAGCAGAGTGGGAGAAGCGATATGGGTTAGGAGCAACTAAGAGAGTTATTTCAAGGTGAGATGGGAATTTGAAAATCAGTGAGAAGCCAGACCTGGAACTTAAAGCAGCCACAGATAAGCATTAGGGAGGAAAACTATTTTTTTCCAAGACACTTCAGGCTGATTGCAGGGGAGAATGGTAGAGACCAGGGGGGGAGAATAAGGAGGAAATTGCAGTCTAAGTCAAAGATGAAAAATTGTCAAAGTAAGTGGGAGGGATTTTTTCAATAGCAAGAAGGTGCTAGTATTGAAATGGTCCACCCCAATCGGCTCACTCAGGGGAGCTAAGGTGACAGGCTAATGTGCTGGTAACAGATGGTTTTCCATTCCCTTTCAATAAAGCGTGAAGTGGAGCTCCCTGATAGCAAGTCAACACATATAAGGGCTCTGAAATTTATTTGTATGTATTGGAATCTGCTCTATATGTTTGTACCTTTGGATACAATTAAAGATGACTTATAAGTCTATGGCTTGTACATTTTCTTTTATCCTTGTAAAAAATTGCAAAGATGATAATAGGAATAAAAATAATGTGAGGCTGGTACTTTCAGCTATCTTTCTGCCTTCCTAGGAAATATGTGCAATAGCAGATATGGTCTTAGGTCCAACATGGGATCGACAGGGTGAGAGAAGATTTTCCTTATCTGGTAACTGCAAACTGGTTTTATTTTCTCACGTTTAAAGGATGAGAAAACTGAGATTTGTAGAAGTTCCGTAACTTGTCTACAGCTCTATGGCTCATAACATGGGATCATAATTGCCATCCCTTTCCCTTTTGTTCTGTTTTTGTTTTTGTGTTTTTTGCGGTACGCGGGCCTCTCACTGCTGTGGCCTCTCCCGTTGCAGAGAGCAGGCTCCGGACGCGCAGGCTCAGCGGCTATGGCTCACGGGCCCAGCCGCTCCGCGGCTTGTGGGATCCTCCCGGACCGGGGCCCGAACCCGCGTCTCCTGCATCGGCAGGCGGACTCTCAACCACTGCGCCACCAGGGAAGCCCCCCCTTTCCCTTTTACTCGTCTCCTTTATTTCAAAATCTCCGGTACTGTCGCCAAACAGTGTTACTCTTGACATTTCCACCATCAACTTATACCATCTTCCCTTGGTTCTTGCTACTAGGAGTTGTTGACAGTGAAGATACTTTCCACCTTTGTAATGAATATTTTAGCACCTTGTTAATATATTTACACTCCACTATCACTATTTTTCCGCTTCAGTGATTGGAAATTCACTCTGAGCTTTTTAATACCTTGACCTTACACATCCCTAACTTCTCACTTTCAGTAATTTGCTGAGTTCTGTTGATTTTTTTTCAAAACAAACCTTACATTTTTGGGGCAGTTTTAGGTTTACATCAAAATCGAGTGGACGGTACCAAGATTTCCCACATTGCCCCTGCCCCAGCACGTGCAGAGCCTCTCCCATTATCAGTATCCTCCACCTCAGTGATGATACATTGGCTACAATTGATGAACCTGCACTGACACATCATTATCGCCCCAAATCCACAGTTTAGAGTTCATTCTTGGTGTTGTACATTTTACGGGTTTGGACAAATATATAGTGACACGTATCTATCATTAGAGTATCATACAGAGTAGTTTTCACTGCCCTAAAAATCCTCTCTGTGTTTCTCCATTCATCCCCCCACCCATACCCACCCCTGGTAACCATTGATCTTTTTACTGACTCCATAGTTTTGTCTTTTCCAGAATGTCATATAGTTGGAATCATACAGTATGAAGCCTTTTCAGGGTGACTTCTCTCACTTAGTAATGGGCATTTAAGTTTTCTTTATGTCTATTCACAGTTTGATAGTTTGTTTCTTTTTAGCACTGGATAATGTTCTGTTGTCTTGATGGACCGCAGTTTATTTATCCATTTACCTACTGAAGGACAGCTTGGTTGCTTCCAAGTTTTGGCAATCATAAATAAAGCTGCTATAAACATCTGTGTGCAGGTTTTTTTTGTGAACATAAATTTTTAACTCCTTTAGGTAAATACCAAGGAGTGTGATTGCTGGATCATATGATAAAATTTTTTGTTTTTGTTTTTGATTTTGTAAGAAGCTGCCAAACTGTCTTCCAAAGGGGCTGTACTCTTTTGCATTCCCAACAGCAATGAATGGGAGTTTCTGTTGCTCCACATCCTCACCAGCATTTGGTGTTGTCAGTGTTCTGGATTTAGCCCTGCTGATTCCTCTTCTCTTCTCTCTGTACATGATTCATGAATCCTTCTCTTCATGGACACCATCACTACTGTACTTCAGAATAAAATTCTCTTTCCTGAGAACTTCAGGATCTGTTAACAGTTTACCTCCCTTTAATAGGTCTCTCTCTCTAGTCCAACTTCTACAGGGCTGTCAGATTCATTGCTAAATATCAGCTCTGGAATTTTGCTTTTCCATTCAACAGCCATCAGAGTTTTCATCTAATAAATAAACCTTCTTAGCTTATCATTTTAAACCCTCCAAGATCTGACTCCAACCTACTCTTCAAACATAATTTCCTTTTACTACTACCCTTCATGTTCCCTTCTTTCCAGGCGAACCAAACTTTTATCCATTTTTGATGTCAGCCTGATTTTTCTTGCACTTACCTCTCTCAAGATTTTCCCTCTGCCTTCCACCATTATTCTTTGTTCAGAAAACATTATATATCTAATCAGTCTCCAAGCTACTATCTCTCCCTCCTATCTACCTCTATATCGTCTGCTTCTTTCACCACTTCTTCTGCTGACTTTGGGCCCCAGCAATTCTCTAGTGTTCTGCTGGAGGACCTTTCATCTCCCTCCCTGCAAACTGCTGTTATGAAGAGTTTTCTCTTGTGGAAATCGTTAAGCAACCATTTTCCACCTTGGAAGCTTTTGCCTTCTTTCCATTTGCTTAAGCAAGTTCTTTAGCTTGATATCCAAGATATATTAAGGCATTTTTTAAGAATTGAGATATAATTGATCTATGACATTATATTAGTTTCAGGTGTACAACATAATGATTAGATGTTTGTATATATTGTGAAATGATTACCACGATGTCTGGTTAACATCCATCACTATATATATCATGGCATTTTTTATGTCTTACCTTTTGCTATACTGCTTTCTTTCACTATGTACATTTTGTTCTATGAAACATGTTAAGTTGTTTACACCTCTTTGCCTTTCTACTCTCTCCTGGAAATTTCCTGCTTTGTCTACCTGACAAACCCCTAGTTTATCTTTTAATCTGCCATTTAGACATTACCTACTGAAGCTCTTCCTTCAGCACCTCAAACAGAGTTTATCTGTTCATTTTCTACATGTTGCAGTGTTACTTCTTTTTCTTTTTTTATTGAAGTAGAGTTGACTTATTGTATTAGTTTCAGGTGTACAATATAATGATTCTATATTTTTATAGATTATACACCATGAAAAGTTATTATAATATTATCGACCATATTCCTTGTGCTCTACATTACATCCTTGTGACCTATATTTTATAACTGATAGTTTGTACCTCTGAATCCCCTCCATCTAATCTGCCCGTTCCCCGCCTCCCCCACCTGCCTCCCCTCTGGTGGCCACTAGCTTGTTCTCTATATCTGAGTCTGTTCCTATTTAGTTATATTTGTTTATTTGTTTTTTTCTTATATTTCACATATAAGTGAAAACATAGTATTTGTCTTTCTCTGTCTGACTTATTTCACTTAGCATAATACCCTCCAGGTCCATCCATGTTATTGCAAGTGGCAAGATTCCATTCTTTTTTTAATGGCTGTGTAATATTCCATTGTATATACAGTTGATCCTTGAACAATGTGGGTTTGAACAGGTACACTTATATGTGGATTTTTTTTTGATAAATATGTACTACAGTACCACACTATTTGCAGTTGGTTGAATTCATGGATGTGGATCTGTGGATACACAGAGTGGACTATAAAGTTATATGTGGATTTTTGACTGTATGGGGTTGGTGCCCCTAACTCCCACATTGTTCAAGGGTCAATTCTATATACCATATCTTATTTAGCCATTCATCAGTTGATGGACACTTACTTAGGTTGCTTCCATATCTTGGCAATTGTAAATATTTGTGTATTTAATAATCTTAATTCTTCTAATCCATGAACACACAATATCTTTCCATTTATTTGTGTTGTCTTCAATTTCTTTCATCAATGTCTTATAGTTTTCAGAGTACAGGTGGTTCACCTTTTTGGTTAAGTTTATTCCTGGGTATTTTATTCTTTTTAATGCCATTGTAAATGGAATTTTTTTTACTGATTTCTCTTTATGATAGTTCATTATAAGTGTATAGGAATACAACAAATTTCTGTATATTTATTTTATATCCTGTGACTTTACTGAATTCATTTATTAGTTCTGGTAGTTTTCTGGTGGAGTCTTTAGAGTTTGCTATATATATTATCATGTCCTCTGCAAATAGTGATAGTTTTACTTCTCCTCTTCCAATTTGAATGCCTTTTATTTCTTTTTGTTGTCTGCTGTCACTAAGACTTCCAATATTTTGTTAAATAAAAGTGAGAAGAGTGAGCATCCTTGTCTTGTTGCTGATCTTAGAGGAAAAGATTTTAGCTTTTCACTGTTGAGTATGATGTTAACTGTGTGTTTCTCATAAATGGCCTTTATTATGTTGAAGCTTATTCCCTGTATACCAACTTTGTTGAATGTTTTTATAATGAATGGATGTTGAATTTTGTCAAATGCTTTTTCTGTATCTATTGAGATGATCATGTGATTTTTTATCCTTTTGTTAATATGGTGTATCACATTAATTAATTTGTGGATATTGATATTGTTTATCAGGGTTATTAGCCTGTAATTTTCTTTTTTTGTAATATCTCTGGCTGGTCTTGGTATCAGGATAATGCTGACCTTGTAGAATGAGCTTGGATGTATTCCTTCCTCTTTAGTTTTTCAGAATAATTTGAGAAGGATAGGTATTAACTCTTCTTTAAACGTTTAGTAGAATTCCCCTATGAAGCTATCTGGTTCTGGACTTCTGTTTGCTGAAAGTTTTTTGATTGCTGATTTAATTTAATTACTATTATTGGGTCTGTACAGATTTTCTGTTTCTTCCAGATTCAGTCTTGGAAGACTGTATGTATCTAGGAATTTATACATTTCTTATACATTGTCCAAATTTTGGCTTATAATTGTTTGTAGTACTCTCTTATGATTGTATGTATTTCTGGGATGTCAGTTGTAACTTCTTCATTTCTAATTTTATTTATTTGGGCCCTCCCCCCCCCTTTTTTTTTGATGAGTCTAGCTAAGGGTTTATCAAGTTCATTTATATTTTCAAAAAAACAGCTCTTAGCTTCATTGATCTTTTCTTCCTCTTTTTTTTTGTTCTCTATTTCATTTATTTCTACTCTGATCTTTACTATTTCCTTCCTTTGACTAACTTTGGTCTTTGTTCTTCTTTTACTAGTGCTTTTAGGTGTCAAGTTAGATTGCTCCTTTGACATTTTTCTTGTTTCCTGAGATAGGCTTGTATCACTATAAATCCCTCTTAGGACTGCTTTTGCCACATCCCATGGATTTTGGAATATTGTGTCTTTATTTTAATTAATCTCAAGGTATTTTTTGATTTCTTCATTGACACATTGGTTTTATAGTAGCATGTTGTTTACTCTCCATGTGTTGGTGTTTTTTCCGGTTTTCTCCTTGTAACTGATCTAGTTTCATATCTTTGTGGTCAGAAAAGATGCTTGATATGATTTCAATCTTCTTCAATTAATTGAGACATGTTTCGTGGCCTAGCACGTGATCTATCCTGGGGAATATTCCATATGCACTTGAAAAGAATATGTATTCTGCTGTTTTGGGATGGAATGTCCTATAGATATCTGTTAAGTCCATCTAGTCTAATGTGTCATTTAAGGCCAATGTTTCTGTACTGATTTTCTGTCCAGATTATATATGTCCGTTGCTGCAGGTAGGGTATTAAAGTCCCCTACTTTTGTATCACTGTCATTTTCTCCCTTTATGTTTGTTAATATTTTCTTTATGTATATAAGTATGCCTATGTTAGGTTCATACATGTTTAAGAATTCTTCTTGGATTGACTCTTTCATCATTATGTAATGTCCTATTTTGTCTTTTGCTATAGACTTTTTTTTCAAGTCTGTTTTGTCTAACATGGGTATTGCTACCAAAGCTTTCTTTTTGTTTCCGTTTGCATGGAATACCTTTTTCCATCCTCTCACTTTCAGTCTGTGTGTGTCTTCAGCATTGAAATGAATATCTTGTAAGCAGTATATGGATGGGTCTTGTTATTTTTATTCATTTAACCACCTTATGTCTTTTGATTAGGGCATTTAGTCCATTTCTATTTAAAGTGATTATTGATAGGTATGTACTTATTGCCATTTTGTTCATTCTTTTCTGGAGGTATTTGTAGTTCTTCTCTGTTCTTTTCTTCTTTTAGTCTCTGCCCTTGTGGTTTGATGATTTTCTTTAGTATTACTTTTGGGCTCCTTTGTTTTTTTGTGTATCTATTGTAGGTTTTTGGTTACCATGAGGTTCATATACATAAATATATATATTTTATATATATAATATTTGTTTTACATTTTCAGATTCATTGTTAAAATTCTCACTGTGTTCCTATAGCCTTCTCCTGAGTTCAGTGAGCTTTTTTAGGACTGGTGCTTTGAACATTCTATCAAGTAAATTATTTATCTCCATTTCATTAAAGTTTGCTTTCTGTTGTTTGTCTCTATAAATTAGGTGAAGCAATTACCTCTCCTGCTCTTGAAGGTATGTCCTTGTCTGGGAGTATCCCTATGCTGACTATGTGTGCCCAGTGGCTTTGGCAGGAGGACTGGAGCCAAAGTGAACATGGGCCAGGGCCTTTCCCAGCATTCTCTGGGGCTGTCACATTGGCAGGGTGGGCTGGAGCCTGGTGTGGGCCAGGCCTTTTCTTAAGGTTCATGTGCATTTTGATGTTTGGGGGGATTGTTTTTTCTTTCCTTCTAAATTGTCAGCTCTTTTGGGGAAAGTTCAGTTTCTAATCTTTTATGTCCTATAGCATCTAATACATGTTCTTTGCAAATATTGGAACAAAATAATTATGGTTTAAATAAATGAGTTGATGCATAATTCCTGTAATGCTCATTCATGGAAAATTTTTTAAAATTTAGAACTTTAAGGGAACTTTGGAATAACTTATTCTAAGTTCTTCATTTTACACATTAGAGAATCAAGTTTTAAAAAGTTCTGCCACTGTTTTCAAGATCTCAGCAATTAAGAAGGAAAAATTAGGACAGGAACCAAAGTCTCCTGATTCTCAGGCAATACTTTTATGTATTTTTAATTATATGACTCTGCCTTTTTAAATGTATAAGTTATCTTGTGAATCTTTTTTGATGCTTTACATGGTAATGTGTCCAATTAATTACTTAATTTTCAATGATAATTACATATGAAGATCTTTACTAGATAAGTAGTATTAAAAAATAAAATTTTCTATTCTATAATTTTTTAAAAAGAGACCATAAATAACACCCTTCAAATCAAACCAGATTGAGGAAAAAGATATACAACTATTACAAAATGAGATCTTATATAAAAATATTTATTGCCATTTCTAAGAAAGCAGTTTAAGAAGAAAACTACCCTTAGAACTCATATAGAAATGGACCACATATTCAATAGCAACTTGTTTTATTAAAAAAATTAGTACAAGTAATTAATCATACATATGGATATAAACCATAAATAATATCTACTTTGATTAAATAGTTTTATTTATGCAAGCAGGCTAGTTTATTAATGTAGTTCTCTGATTTTGCATATATGTTTTTATTTGTGTATTTTGCACTTGCATACATGCAAACTGTATAAATGTGTATAGCATCAGTTTATTATGGCTGTCATTTTATACAGATAATTTGATTCCCTTTATTTAAAAAATTAACAAACATTATATGTCTTAAAGGTTATTAGTGTGGTATAAATAAGAATATGTTATTGTTTTGGACTCTAGTGAACATTACATCCTCAGAAAGGCTGGAGCATGGTTTCTAACTGTGTTTAATATTTTCTATTTAAAAGGTAAATAAGATTTGCGGCCGTCCAATCAGAACACCCACACAAAGCCCCCGTTGTTCTTTTGATGGGAGCAAAGAGAAGCATGGAATGAAGATCTTTATAAGAAATGGGGAAGAGACACTTGCCAACAGAAGAAAGTAAGACATTTGTTTTACAACCAGAAAGAGAAAAGAAAGTAAGCTATTAATTTTACAACAGAATAGAATGTATTCTATTCTGTAGGGGTTGAATTAAGAATTAAGTAGAACAAAATACACTCTTGAAGAAACAAAATATCAACATTAATTACCTTTAAAATTCAGTGCTTCCTCCTATTCTGTTAATTAGGAAGATAGACCAAAAAACCTTTCTATGATAAGGGAACATTGTTTATGATACAATATGGCAGGACTTACATACATATGATCATTGTGCACTTCAAATGCGGCTAGTGTACAATGTTGTACAGCAATCTATAACACTCAGTCATCTTGCTTAACTGAAACTATGCCCCTTGAAAAGTAAGTCCCCATTTCACCCTCCCTGTAGTCAACAATATTGCATTGTACACTTCAGAATTTATTAAGAGGGTAGATCTCATGGTAAGTGCTCTTACCACAATAAAATAAAAAAATTTTTAAATGTAGCTAGTGTGACTGAGGATTGAATTTTTAACGTTACATAATTTTAATTAGTTTTAGTCAAAATTTTACATGTAGCTAATAGCTACTATATTGGACAGAATGCAACACAGAAAGAATATTCATGTAAATGACGTGATAAGTATTACTGAATGTTAAGTACCTGTTAAAAAATGTAAAGTGTCCATACCTTTTACCTGGAATGCTGAAAATTACAATCTTTCGATTCAAAATGATAAGCATTGAGTGGCTTGCTTCTATAACTCACATTTCTACCACTGTGCCCGTGATTAATTGTTAAATTAATTGTTAAAACCTTCATTAGTGTCTGTTGCTTGAGAATTGGTGATTAAACTAAAAACTTTTTAATACTGGAGGAAACTATTATTTATTTATTTTGGTATTCAGTTGACCAGTACAATGGCAAATACTACATTCTCAGTAGGTATTTTTTAATTGACCTGAAATTCAGAATTCTGTGTTTGTTTATTAATTCAAATAATTATTTCTAAAAATATCTTATGGAGAATTCAGTATTTTACATACTTTACTCTCTATAATGTAAAATATGTTTCCTTTTGAGATAGTGCTCTTAATTGCCTCATTCTCTCCTTGGTTGGGTTATTAACACGGGATGAAGAACTGAGCTATTACTGGCTATGTGCTACAGCTGAAAACAATTAGCACATTGTTTGCAAGTAAAATAGCTGTGTTTAAAAATTTTTTTCAATTTAAACATCTATAGTGATCAGTAGTTATTTCTTGCATTTGAGAAATCAGTATGCCTTGGCTATGGTGGTTCTTATAATAAAACCCAGCTAAGGAAGATATTACGTTACTGAAGATCATGTCAGTTTCACCACCAAAACAACCTAGTTGCTGAAAAACCAAAACAAAACCCGGTACTTAACATGGTTTATTCCCTTGCAAAACTAAGACCATGCAGGTGAAATGTTACAGAATGGCTCAGGAGCAATGAGGGGCTTATCTGAGTGGAAAGTTTTATAAGTATCTATCCTGGCCATTGAATAGACCTCCATGTCACCAATCTTGCAAACTCATTATTTCTATGCCCTTGACTGGTCAGCCACCATTAACCATTTCCCATGAATCAGGGTAGGCTCATCACTGCCAATCTCATGCCACACAAAGTGAACAACCAGAGGTCCTGCACTTGAGCCAGCTTAAGCATTTCACTTTTACACATTTTTTATTGCCATTCCTAAATGGAACTTAATTTCTGTGGCAGTATATTTCCTCTTGATGCCTATATATTGTGCATATATATGGATATATCTACTATCCATAAAGTAGACCTGAATTTTATCTATCCTTTCCTATCATAAAGTAGACTTTGTCATCCAAACAGTGCAGAAGGCTGCAAGTAAGAGTTTATTTGGGCTATTAGGAATTGCAATTCAGGAGAGAGATTTGGCTGAAACTAAAAGAGTGTTGGAGCAGTGTTGGGGCTTATAAAGATAAAAGCCACATGCTTGTTGAAGTTGTCTGGCAAGAATTATGATTGACTCTGATACAAGAAAGGAAATATTTATTCTTAAGGGCTATTTTAGGGTAAGGGTTCAATAAGTAGATAGGCTGTCACAAGTTATTTGTGGTAAGTATCCGATAAGTATCATTGGGCAGGTGTTCTGAGTGCCTGCATTAAGACAGTAAGTGGTCAAAGGTCAGATTCCATCCAGGTCCAGATGTACATAAGTCACACTTCCTCAGTGGACTCCCAGCTCCGTTTTAGAAAGCTCTCTTAGCAATACTATTTTGATTTTCCTTTTATAACCTGAATTTTATTTATCCTTCATCAACTTATCTTTCCCCATGAGGTCATAAATTTTGATTTAAGTAGGTGGGGCAATGTAGCAGGAATAGGTGCTTAGTGAGTCTGGGCTAATTTCCTTGCATCTTACTTGTCCTTTTCCCACCTGCTTGAGCCTGATTTCCAATCGATCATGCCCACTTGATGTTATATTGCTTCTATACAAGCCCAGTCTTATAGCCTGGCAGGTCAGATAGTACCTATTTCCTCATGGGCATCTCAGGTTGCAGAATCATTTGCTGGTTTATGGTCAAGTGTGCAGGTTCTGCCAGAGCCAAGTTGTAAACCAACCAGCTGACTGACCTACTGAATGACAGATGGACCAACCAACTGACCAACCAACTAACCAAACAAACAAAAATAGTGTTCAGTAAAAAAATAAATGACTTTACTCTAAAACCCTTGGTGTCTATACTGTGATTCTTCTTATGGGGCTTTCTGGAGTCTCTGCAGAGCATCTTTATTTGCCTCCAGTACTTCAGTCACCATTGCATAGATGAACTGGGTCATCTGGACTGAATGTCAGAGCACCTTGGTGCTACTTTATAAATGGATTGTAGCAACACAGTATGTTGTAATATTTGTGTAATATGTTTTCTCTAAGATGCAAAGGGATCCCAAAAGCTCTGTGCTTCTTCCTGTGCTTTAGGTCATCTTAAGTGGTGAAATTTGTCTTTTGCATGAGAAGAATATCCCAGTCAGATTCAGACTACTAGACATTTAGAAACCCTGCTGAATTGTCAAGCACTCAAAATGTCAATATTTTTCCCCACCAGAATCATTCACTTGTCTACTAAGTTATCTAGCATAATGTGATCAATATTTGATTATCAGCATGGTGTCCTGTAGGATGTCTAGATGATCATGGCTCCTGTCTGTCACGGAGTGGGAGAATTGCCTTGAGGTCTAGCAGTGGAGGGGTTCTTGCCAGCTGAAAGTGAAATGTTTCTAATTGCCCTTACTAATTGGTAAAGAGAGAAAAGCATTTGTCAAGTCATTAGCTGGATAGCAGGTGGCAGAACATGTATTGATTTGCTCTAGCAGACACCACATACAAAGGAGTATGTAATTGGAGTCACCCTCTGACTCAGTTTATGATAATCCAACCATTATCCATGTCCACCCCGTGTGCATAGACCGGCCAAACAAGTGAGGTCAATGGTGAAGTGTTAAGATCACCACCACTACAATTTTTGTGTCTGGTGATGACCCTAAACTCAGCAATTCCCAAGGATATTGTGATAGTGTGATTTATAGTAAGAAATATGTATTTGTTCTTTGACACCACTCATGGCATAGACTCCTAAAACCCTTGGATTTTCCTAAGTGACGAGAGAAGAACGGTGTCTTTTGTTATGTTAATGAGGTGACTTTTGGGTCCCACCTAGGGATGGGGCTGGCTGCCTGGAGGGCCAAGCATGTGATTAAAAGGCTGGAACTTTGAGTCTTACCCCCTAATCTCCAGTGAGGGGTGAGGGCCCACAGGTTGACTCAATCGACAGTGATCATGAGTTAAGCAATCCCACCTGGGTAATGAAGCCTCCATAAAACCCCCGATGGTTTGTAGAGCGTCCTGGTTGCTGAGCGTGCGGAGGCACGGGGCGAGTGGCGTGCCTGGGGAGGGCATGGAAGCTGTGTGCTCCATCCTCCAGTGCCTTGCCCTGCGCAGCTCTTCCATCTGGCTGTTCCGGAGTTATATCCTTTTATAATAAACTGTTGACCTGGTAAGTAAAACATTTCTCTGGGTTCTGTGAGCCGCTCTAGCAAATTAGTCAAACTCAAGGGGGAGTGGGTAGTGGGAACGTGTGATTTATAGCCAACTGGTCAGAAGTATGAGTGACAACCTGGACTTGAGACTGGCACCTGAAGTGTGTGTGTGTGTGTGTGTGTTGGAGGGAGTGGGACACAGTCTCGTAGGACTGAACCATTAACTTGTGGAATCTGATGCTCTCTCTGGGTAGATAGTGTCAGAATTGAATTGGATTTTTAGATATGCTGCTGCTGTGGGAAAATTGCTTTTTGTTGGTATGGGGACCCTCACTGCCTCTCCACATACTGGAATTGGTACCAGAACCAAAACAGCTGTGATATTCTCTTGTTTTACTATTTTTTGTACAAGAGGTAGTTTTAGGGATTTCAGTTCGGCCCTCACTCCATGAGTTGAGGAAACATTGTGGGGACTGTGCAAGGGATGTGCATGTCTCTTCCAAAGACATATTGAGAAGTGTGAAACAGACACACTTCTGTGGATTCACTGGGCCCACTGTGAGACAGACTGAGCCTAAAATTTCATTTTCATTTTGTAACCGAAAGTGGGGTCCGGCTGCTCGCCACTCAAAAGTCAGTAAAGAGGCAAGGTTGGTGGAAAGGAAAGCTTGCTTTATTTTGGATGCTGGCAATGGGGGGGAGGGTGGAATCCTGTCCAAAGGCCGACTGCCTCCCGGCACTGAAAATCAGTGGGCAAGAGCTTTTGTAGATGGAGGGAGGGGGCTACATGCAGAAACAGCACAGTCAGCTCCGACAGTCCTCTTGAAATTGGTCACGTGGTGGTCTGACCAGCGTCATCTTGATTTTAAGTACCGTTAATCTTCCGTTCCAGGGTTGGTTTGTTCCCATTTCTTTGAGGCCAGTTCTCGGAATTCTCGCAGCTTATGTCATGGCTACAGCCTGGTCATCATGTAGTTCATCTCTTCCACCCGGTGAGGGTGTCAATATCTACAAAACAGCTCACAGGATACCACTCAGAATATGATCTATAGCCCATGAAAAGGAACTAAAGGTCCTGAACTATGCTTAATGACTAAACTATACTATTTAGTCTTGTTGGACTGTTTTCCTTTGTTTCTGCACTTTCTCACTTCTCTGATTAAACTTATTCTTTGCCCAAAGTTTTTTCACAGGCAAAAGCCAGACTGAGGACATGGGGGGTGGGGATCATAGGGTCATGCTCCATTTCAGTTTGACCTCTATGAGCCACATTTAGACAGACAGAGTAGAATGGCATTTTGGGTCTTTAGGATTAGTTAACTTAGAGCTGGTCTCTATTGCTGGGAAGCAAAAGGGCCACAGGACCCTTAAGGAAAGTTGGGAAGAAAGCTTTATGCTACATAATTGCTGGGCTTGTGCAGGGATCTTTCTCAAGAGAACCCAGCCTTAGTACAGTGAAGGTACTCAGGAGCTGGGATTAGGAACTTGGTGAGAGACTGAGAATTCTTTTTGCGGCAAATAAAGTGACATTTCTTTTTCTTGTACTTTATATTTTTGTTAATTCAGATCTCTTATTTCATGGGTGAGCTATTTTCTTATCACTCTAATCAATTTATTAACTAATATAGTTTAATAATAGTTATATAAGTTAACTATACAAACATATAGTTTTAAATTTTTTATTTCCTAAAATTTTCTGTTTTCTCTTGTTTCCTTTTTTTCTGTGAGCTCAGTTTCCTACTAGATTCCTTTTTGAATTTAACTTAACCATTTGTAAGAGTTTCTTTTTATGTTCTATATATTGTTTGTCAGTTTTAGACTTTGCAAACATTTTCTATCTAAGGTGATAGTTCAGTTAAATGTAAATAAGTGAGTTGATGTGTAACTTAAGATGATCTTTGTTAAACAGAAGTTGAGTTTATAAAATGTTTTCTTGTTTAAAAATTTCTTGCCTGCATCAATTCGAAAGGATAGTCTACTATTCTTTTTCATACTAGCATTATAGTTTTGTTTCTCACATTGTTAATATATGTAGAGATTATATCTTTATATATGTTATATATGAGGTAAAGTTCCAACTTAAATTTTCCAAATTCTGAGGCAGATTTCAAGGGTTGCTCTAAAACAATCCGTCCTTTTCCTTTTCTCATTGATTGTTTTTTTTTTTTTTGCTTCATACTCATTCCAAGTTCCCTTAGACAGATACACTGGCCTGTTTATAAGCTCTCTCTGAAATTGCTGTTTACTGGGTTTTATTTTTCCTGTTTTTTCTTTTTTCTCTTTTGCTCTTAAAGACTTTCTTAAATCTTGTAAGCCCCTTTACCTACTGTTTTTCAAAATTCTCTTAGATGTTTGTAGAATTATTTTTTCAAATATATTTTATAATCTCGAGTTTTGATTAGGGTTATATTGAATACAAAAACTGATTCAGACAAAGATATGTTTATAATGCTATATGTGGCTACTTTTTTGTACTCCATTTCTAATGGTCAGTCTGTTCGTGGGACTGGGTTTTCTCTGTGGATGATCACATGGTGCACTGGTACAGCTGTTCTGGCAAGAGGCTTTCTCTACCTGGTAAAACTCATATACTCTATGCACTACAGTTTACCTTTTTAGGGTGTATCCGAGAGAAACTCTTGCTTATATCCAGTATAGTTGTTCTAGTTGTAAAATGCATCAGTGTCTCTGACACTGTCTTACCATGTAAAGGAAAAATAAACACTCTTCTATTTACTAAAACTTTAAACTGTTTTTACATATAAATAAGTCATAGTCTTTAAAAATATATTGTCATAATTTACTTTAGATTTAATTTCTTTATTGGTGTATCTTATAAAAATTTCTGTTTTAAAGAAATATAAAACACCTGATTTAAAACATACATATTTTCAGGTCTTTGTGGCAGAGTAAGAGTTAAGTTTATATAGTTTCCTTTATTCAAACAATTCTTTTGAGGTTTATATAACCATTGTTGACATAAATAATTTGACCTTTGGCAGGGGTAACCAACAATATTTATTAAGAGGTGATTAATCAGTTTTTGTTTTTTAATTGGAATGTCTAGTGCATGGTTCAAAAACCAAACCACTGAATTAAAAAAAAAAAAAAAAAAAAGCAGAAAGATGAGTTTATTGCAAGGATTTCAACCTGCAAACCGGGAAACTCAAGGCTATGGGAGTAGTGAATTCTGATTTGCTCACAGACTAAGGGATATTTATGGTATAAGTAAGGAAGTTATTTGGCTTTTTCAGGTAATTGTTTGGCTACTGGTTTTCTTTCTTATTTGGATCAGGGAGGCTGAGTTAGGGGAATAGGAAGTCCAGAGATGGCACGGACAGACGTGGTGTTTGGGGATTGGCTGGTGTCCTCTGCCAATTTCTGAGAAGAGCTGTAAATTCCTGTAAGGTTAGGTTAATTTTCCTTTATGCACCTACGTTGACCATCTTCATTTTGTCCTTAACATAAATGACTCAATTTTAGGTTGGTTCTACAGTGTTTTACAGTGATATATAATATACTGAAATAGTAGTTGGGTTTAAAGCTACCATCTTGTTCTTTGTTATCCCTTTATACCATTTTATTTTATTCCTCCTTTCTTGCCTTCTTTTGAGTTTAGCTGGTATTTATCTTTTTTTTATCTTCAAAGCTTTTTAGCTTTGTGTTTCTTCAGTATTCTCAATGGCTATCATAGAGACTAAAATATGCACTTTTAATTTTTTACCATCTACTTTAAATTAAAAGTTTTACCACTTCATTGAACAATATAAGTACCTCAAAACAGTTTCACTCTATTACTCTCTTCCTAGCTTTTGTGCTATTTTTGTCAACCAATCTTACTTCTACCAACATTTTTTTTTTTTTTTTTTTTTTTTTTTTGCCGTACGCGGGCCTCTCACTCTTGTGGCCTCTCCCGTTGCGGAGCATAGGCTCTGGACGTGCAGGCTCAGCAGCCATGGCTCACGGGCCTAGCTGCTCCAGGTCACATGGGATCTTCCTGGACCAGGGCACGAACCCATGTCCCCTGCATGGGCAGGTGGACTCTCAACCACTGTGCCACCAGGGAAGCCCCGCTCTACCAACATTTCAACAACCCCCAAGACATTACTGTTATCATTGTCTTTAAGTAGCCAATATTTACCTATAATTACCTATTTTATTCTTTCTGGCACTTTTTTTTTTCATTTCTGTGTGTTCATCTAGAATCTTTGCTTTAGCCTTAGTACATCTTTCATTGCTTATTACTAGTGATGAGTTTTCTCAGCTGTTGTTTGTCTGAACATATCTTCACTTTTGAAGAATATTTTCACTAGGCCTAGAATTTCAAGGTGTTGCCAGATACATTTTTTAAAACTGTAAATGTCCAAGTCATAATTAAGTTCATGGCATGACACTATATTAAGGAGTATGAAGGGTTTAATGGAAACATTTAATGTGAAAGGTAACTAAGGTAGTGGATGTTGCTGGTGCCCTGCTTGCATCCCTTTACCTGTCCATTTTATCTGCTTCTTGGTTGCTGTGTCCTGGCTGCTGATAACGCACAGCTGCCTTATTATCTGGGGAATTGACCTCAACAGATAGGAGCCTTCTGTGTTTATTATCTATTGCTACCTAACAAATCATTCCAAAACTTAGTGGCTTAAAGCAAAAATAAGCATTTATTATGTAACTTTCTGTGGATCAGGAAGTTGGGAGCTGCTTAGCTGTGGGGTTTTGACTCAGGGTCTCTGGGAGATTGCTGTCAAGAAGTCAACTGGGGCCATAGTCATTTGAAGGCCTTAGTGGAGCTGGAGTATCATCTTCCAAGATAGCTCACTCACATGACTGTTGGCAGGAGGCCTTGGTTTCTTGTCACAATGACCTGTCCATAGGACTGCTTGAGTTTTCTCACCACGTTGTGGCTGGTTTCCCTCAGTGTAAGCAATCCGAGAGAAAGCAAGGCAGAAGCTGTAGTTTCTTATAATGATCCAGCCTCTGAAGTCCCACACTGTCACTTTTGCAATATCCTAAAAGTTACATAAGTCAGTTCTATCCAGAGTGGAGGGGGACTACACAGAGGCAGGAAGGGAAAGATTACTGGGGCTCATTCTGGAGAGTGGCTAAAACACCATCTCATCCACATGGGTGTGGGGGTAAACTCCCACCTACCTCACCCCGTCGGTGGCAGTTTGCAGGCAATGACTGACTGACACCCGAGCCTATGGGGCTTCCCCCTTGCTCAAGGTGGTAGGACCAAATATGTGGTGGAATTCACATGGCAGCACTGCTTGTGGAATCTGGCTGAAGATGAGACAACATCACTGCTTAACTGCTTCCTCCCCACTCTATCCGGCTTCCCTCACTACCTCTCTCTTACGAGCATCCCTCAGTGAGTTACCTGCATCCACGTTGCTGTGTCAGACACTGCCTCTAGGAAATCTGACCTAGAGATGTCTGAAGAAGTTCCTCAAATAAATGCAGAATAAGTGTAAACTAAGGCAGAAGTATAGTCTCCTATCATAAATATAGATATTTCTCTATATATTCCTAAGTTCCTAACTTCTTTTTTTTTTTTTTCTCCCACTTCTTCTGAATTCGTGGGGAACCTTTCTGTTGAACGCATTGCCTTCTTGTCCTATTTGTAAAATTTGAGGAAGGAAATTTACATATTCAAATCTGTCTCTGGATATAAGGGTTGTGCTCAACTTGTTGATAGAGTCTGGAAAAAGGAGCTAAACTATAGTTTATTATTATTTTAATCACATTTTGGAGATGTACTTATTCAGTCTACCCAGTTTTTCCCATGTATGTAGAATGATGGTAATGAGCTGATTGGAGACTTGGAGTGATTGATACATACGAGTTGCAAAGGTCTCTGAAAGTTGAGAAGGGCAAGGAAAAGGCTTTAAACATCTAGCAAAGCATCACTATTTATCCTTAGTCTGGGGCAGAAACCAAGTCAACACAGCTGTAAAGACAGCTCATATAGCTGTCTAAACCAGCCCAGGCAGAGTGCTTTCCCTATGGCAGTTCCTGCTCTCTGCTTGATTGCTTGAAGTTAGCTGGTAAGAGTAAGCTATTAGCAAGCTTGAATCAGTGATAATTAGCTATACATTATTATTTCAAAGCGGTGTGGCTGTGCCAGTTAAGTGGGTAATTAGGAAAACCCCAGGACAATAAATTAAGACAGTCTCAACATCAGTGCCCCATCTGTTCTCCAGCTAAAATTCCAAATTAGCCAAGCCTCTCATTTAAGAATATGCTGATTAAGGGGTGGGCTGTATGCGTGAGTGTGTATTGGGCTAATAAAGACTTAGGTTTCAGTAAAAGTAAAATATTTTTAACGTCAGAGGTGATTTTGATGTGAAGGTGGGGAAAGGAGAATTTTTAGAAATAATAGATTTTCAATGTTGGAAACAAAATATAATTTAAATTGTTTTATGAGTTTTTGTTTCTCTCAGTTTTCTCTTCAGAACTTATTTGGGATATTGTATCAACGGGAAGTTCCATTTTATTCTTTTTTTTTTTTTTTTTTTTTTATTAGTTTCTGCTTTATAACAAAGTGAATCAGTCATACATATACATCTGTTCCCACATCCCCTCCCTCATGCATCTCCCTCCCTCCCACCCTCCCCATCCCACCCCTCCAGGCGGTCACAAAGCACCAAGCTGATCTCCCTGTGCTCTGCGGCTGCTTCCCACTATCTATCTACCTTACGTTTGGTAGTGTATATATGTCCATGCCTCTCTTTCCCTTTGTCACAGCTTACCCTTCCCCTTCCCCATATCCTCAAGTCCATTCTCAAGTAGGTCTGTGTCTTTATTCCCGTTTTACCCCTAGGTTCTTCATGACATTTTTTTTTTTTTTAATTCCATATATATGTGTTAACATACGGTATTTGTCTTTCTCTTTCTGACTTACTTCACTCTGTATGACAGACTCTAGGTCTATCCACCTCATTACAAATAGCTCAGTTTCGTTTCTTTTTATGGCTGAGTAATATTCCATTGTATATATGTGCCACATCTTCTTTATCCATTCATCCGATGATGGACACTTAGGTTGTTTCCAGCTCCGGGCTATTGTGAATAGAGCTGCAATGAACATTTTGGTACATGTCTCTTTTTGAATTATGGTTTTCTCAGGGTATATGCCTAGTAGTGGGATTGCTGGGTCATATGGTAGTTCTATTTGTAGTTTTTTAAGGAACCTCCATACTGTTCTCCATAGTGGCTGTACCAATTCACATTCCCACCAGCAGTGCAAGAGTGTTCCCTTTTCTCCACACCCTCTCCAGCATTTATTGTTTCTAGATTTCTTGATGATGGCCATTCTGACTGGTGTGAGATGATATCTCATTGTAGTTTTAATTTGCATTTCTCTAATGATTAATGATGTTGAGCATTCTTTCATGTGTTTGTTGGCAGTCTGTATATCTTCTTTGGAGAAATGCCTATTTAAGTCTTCTGCCCATTTTTGGATTGGGTGGTGTGTTTTTTTGCTATTGAGCTGCATGAGCTGTTTATAAATTTTGGAGATTAATCCTTTGTCAGTTGCTTCATTTGCAAATATTTTCTCCCATTCTGAGGGTTGTCTTTTGGTCTTGTTTATGGTTTCCTTTGCTGTGCAAAAGCTTTGAAGTTTCATTAGGTCCCATTTGTTTATCTTTGTTTTTATTTCCATTTCTCTAGGAGGTGGGTCCAAAAGGATCTTGCTGTGATTTATGTCATAGAGTGTTCTACCTATGTTTTCCTCTAAGAGTTTGATAGTTTCTGGCCTTACATTTAGGTCTTTAATCCATTTTGAGCTTATTTTTGTGTATGGTGTTAGGGAATGATCTAATCTCATACTTTTACATGTCCCTGTCCAGTTTTCCCAGCACCACTTATTGAAGAGGCTGTCCTTTCTCCACTGTACATTCCTGCCTCCTTTATCAAAGATAAGTTGGCCATATGTGCGTGGGTTTATCTCTGGGCTTTCTATCCTGATCCACTGATCTATCTTTCTGTTTTTATGCCAGTACCACACTGTCTTAATTACTGTAGCTTTGTAGTATAGTCTGAAGTCAGGCAGCCTGATTCCTCCAGCTCCGTTTTTCGTTCTCAAGATTGCTTTGGCTATTCGGGGTCTTTTGTTTTTC
This sequence comes from Hyperoodon ampullatus, assembly GCF_949752795.1. Classification (NCBI taxonomy): domain Eukaryota; kingdom Metazoa; phylum Chordata; class Mammalia; order Artiodactyla; family Ziphiidae; genus Hyperoodon; species Hyperoodon ampullatus. The sequence goes on along the minus strand of NC_136929.1, from coordinate 18,075,890 downwards.
CAAACAAATTTTGAAATTTTTTGTTCTACTTCTGTGAAAAATGCCAGTGGTAGTTTGATAGGGATTGCATTGAATCTGTAGATTGCTTTGGGTAGTAGAGTCATTTTCACAATATTGATTCTTCCAATCCAGGAGCATGGTATATCTCTCCATCTATTTATATCATCTTTAATTTCTTTCATCAGTGTCTTATAATTTTCTGCATACAGGTCTTTTGTCTCCTTAGGTAGGTTTATTCCTAGATATTTTATTCTTTTTGTTGCAATGGTAAATGGGAGTGTTTTCTTGATTTCATTTTCAGATTTTTCATCATTAGTGTACAGGAATGCCAGAGATTTCTGTGCATTAATTTTGTATCCTGCTACTTTACCAAATTCATTGATTAGCTCTAGTAGTTTTTCGGTAGCATCTTTAGGATTCTCTATTTATAGTATCATGTCATCTGCAAACAGTGACAGCTTTACTTCTTCTTTTCCAATTTGGATTCCTTTTATTTCCTTTTCTTCTCTGATTGCTGTGGCTAAAACTTCCAAAACTATGTTGAATAAGAGTGGTGAGAGTGGGCAACCTTGTCTTGTTCCTGATCTTAGTGGAAATGGTTTCGGTTTTTCACCATTGAGGACAATGTTGGCTGTGGGTTTGTCATATATGGCCTTTATTATGTTGAGGAAAGTTCCCTCTATGCCTACTTTCTGCAGGGTTTTTATCATAAATGGGTGTTGAATTTTGTCGAAAGCTTTCTCTGCATCTATTGAGATGATCATATGGTTTTTCTCCTTCAACTTGTTAATATGGTGTATCACATTGATTGATTTGCGTATATTGAAGAATCCTTGCATTCCTGGAATAAACCCCACTTGATCATGGTGTATGATCCTTTTAATGTGCTGTTGCATTCTGTTTGCTAGTATTTTGTTGAGGATTTTTGCATCTATGTTCATCAGTGATATTGGCCTGTAGTTTTCTTTCTTTGTGACATCCTTGCCTGGTTTTGGTATCAAGGTGATGGTGGCCTCGTAGAATGAGTTTGGGAGTGTTCCTTCCTCTGATATTGTTTGGAAGAGTTTGAGAAGGATGGGTGTTAGCTCTTCTCTAAATGTTTGATAGAATTCGCCTGTGAAGCCATCTGGTCCTGGGCTTTTGTTTGATGGAAGATTTTTAATCACAGTTTCAATTTCAGTGCTTGTGATTGGTCTATTCATATTTTCTATTTCTTCCTGAGTCAGTCTTGGTAGGTTGTGCATTTCTAAGAATTTGTCCATTTCTTCCAGGTTGTCCATTTTATTGGCATAGAGTTGCTTATAGTAATCTCTCATGATCTTTTGTATTTCTGCAGTGTCAGTTGTTACTTCTCCTTTTTCATTTCTAATTCTACTGATTTGAGTCTTCTCCCTTCTTTTCTTGATGAGTCTGGCTAATGGTTTGTCAATTTTGTTTATCTTCTCAAAGAACCAGCTTTTAGTTTGGTTGATCTTTGCTATCGTTTCCTTCATTTCTTTTTCATTTATTTCTGATCTGATCTTTATGATTTCTTTCCTTCTGCTAACTTTGGGGGTTTTTTGTTCTTCTTTCTCTAATTGCTTTAGGTGCAGGGTCAGGTTGTTTACTCGAAATGTTTCCTGTTTCTTAAGGTGGGATTGTATTGCTATAAAATTCCCCCTTAGAACTGCTTTTGCTGCGTCCCATAGGTTTTGGGTCGTCGTGTCTCCATTGTCATTTGTTTCTAAGTATTTCTTAATTTCCTCTTTGATTTCTTCAGTGATCACTTCATTATTGAGTAGTGTATTGTTTAGCCTCCATGCGTTTGTATTTTTTACAGATCTTTTCCTGTAATTGATGTCTAGTCTCATAGCATTGTGGTCGGAAAAGATACTTGATACAATTTCAATTTTCTTAAATTTACCAAGGCTTGATTTGTGACCCAAGATATGATCTATCCTGGAGAATGTTCCATGAGCACTTGAGAAAAATGTGTATTCTATTGTTTTTGGGTGGAATGTCCTATAAATATCAATTAAGTCCATCTTGTTTAATGTATCATTTAAAGCTTGTGTTTCCTTATTTATTTTCATTTTGGATGATCTGTCCATTGGTGAAAGTGGGGTGTTAAAGTCCCCTACTATGATTGTGTTACTGTCGATTTCCCCTTTTATGGCTGTTAGTATTTGCCTTATGTATTGAGGTGCTCCTATGTTGGGTGCATAAATATTTACAATTGTTATATCTTCTTCTTGGACCGATCCCTTTATCGTTATGTAGTGTCCTTCTTTGTCTCTTCTAATAGTCTTTATTTTAAAGTCTATTTTGTCTGATATAAGAATTGCTACTCCAGCTTTCTTTTGATTTCCATTTGCATGGAATATCTTTTTTTTTTTTTTTTTTTTTTTTTTTTTTGTGGTACGCGGGCCTCTCACTGCTGTGGCCTCTCCTGTTGCGGAGCACAGGCTCCGGACGTGCGGGCTTAGCAGCCATGGCTCACGGGCCCAGCCGCTCCGCGGCATGTGGGATCTCCCCGGATCAGGGCACGAACCCGTGTCCCCTGCATCGGCAGGCAGACTCTCAACCACTGTGCCATCAAGGAAGCCCTGCATGGAATATCTTTTTCCATCCCCTTACTTTCAATCTGTATGTGTCTCTAGGTCTGAAGTGGGTCTCTTGTAGACAGCATATATATGGGTCTTGTTTTTGTATGCATTCAGCCACTCTGTGTCTTTTGGTGGGAGCATTTAGTCCATTTACATTTAAGGTAATTATTGATATGTATGTTCCTATTCCCATTTCCTTAATGGCTTTGGGTTCGTTATTGTAGGTATAGTCCTTCTGTTGTGTTTCTTGCCTAGAGAAGTTCCTTTAGCATTTGTTGTAAAGCTGGTTTGGTGGTGCTGAACTCTGTCAGCTTTTGCTTGTCTGTAAAGGTTTTAATTTCTCCATCAAATCTGAATGAGATCCTTGCTGGGTAGAGTAATCTTGGTTGCAGGTTTCTCTCCTTCATCACTTTAATTATGTCCTGCCACTCCCTTCTGGCTTGTAGAGTTTCTGCTGAGAGATCAGCTGTTAACCTGATGGGGATTCCCTTGTGTGTTATTTGTTGTTTTTCCCTTGCTGCTTTTAATATGATTTCTTTGTGTTTAATTTTTGACAGTTTGATTAATATGTGTCTTGGCGTATTTCTTCTTGGATTTATTCTGTATGGGACTCTCTGTGCCTCCTGGACTTGATTAACTATTTCCTTTCCCATATTAGGGAAGTTTTCAACTATAATCTCTTCAAATATTTTCTCAGTCCCTTTCTTTTTCTCTTCTTCTTCTGGAACCCCTATAATTCGAATGTTGGTGCGTTTAATGTTGTCCCAGAGGTCTCTGAGACTGTCCTCTGTTCTTTTCATTCTTTTTTCTTTATTTTGCTCTGCATCAGTTATTTCCACTATTTTATCTTCCACCTCACTTATCCGTTCTTCTGCCTCAGTTATTCTGCTATTGATCCCATCTAGAGTATTTTTCATTTCATTTATTGTGTTTTTAATCGATGCTTGATTCATCTTTAGTTCTTCTAGGTCCTTGTTAACTGTTTCTTGCATATTGTCTATTCTATTTCCAAGATTTTGGATCTGGGAAATAGAATCTTGGATCAGCTTTACTATCATTATTCTGAATTCTTTTTCAGGTAGACTGCCTATTACCTCTTCATTTGTTAGGTCTGGTAGGTTTTTATCTTGCTCCTTCACCTGCTGTGTGTTTTTCTGCTTTCTCATTTTGCTTATGTTACTGTGTTTGGGGTCTCCTTTTTGCAGGCTGCAGATTCGTAGTTCCCGTTGTTTTTGGTGTCTGTCCCCCGTGGCTAAGGTTGTTTCAGTAGGTTGTGTAGGCTTCCTGGTGGGGGGGACTAATGCCTGTGTTCTGGTGGTTGAAGCTCGATCTTGTCTTTCTGGTGGACAGGTCCACGTCTGGTGGTGTGTTTTGGGGTGCCTGTGGCCTTATTATGTTTTTAGGTATCCTCTCTGCTAATGGGTGGGGTTGTGTTCCTGCCTTGCTATTTGCTTGGCATAGGGTGACCAGCACTGTAGCTTGCTGGTCGTTGACTGAAGCTGGGTGCTGGTGTTGAGATGGAGATCCCTGGGAGATTTTCGCTGCTTGATATTATGTGGAGCTGGGAGGTCTCTTGTGGACCCGTGTCCTGAAGTTGGCTCTCCCACTTCAGAGGCACAGCACTAAGTCCTGGCTGCAGCACCAAGAGCCTTTCATCCACCCGGCTCAGAATAACAGTGAGAAAAAGTAGAAAGAAATAATTAGTAGAAGAAAGAAAGAGAGATTGAAAGAAAGGAAGAAGGGAAGTAAGGAAGGAAGGAAGGATGAAAGAAAGAAAGGAGGGAGGGAGGAAGGATGGAAAGAAAGGAAAGAAAGGAGGGAGGGAGGGAGGAATGAAAGCAAAAGGAAGAGTGAATGGAAGAAGAGAGGGAGTGAGGGAGGAAGGAAAGAAAGAAAGAAAGACAGGAGGGAGGGAGGGAGGGAGGAAGGAAAGAAAAAGAAAGTGGAAAGAAGAAGGGTGGGAGGGAGGGAGGGATGGAGGAAAGAAAAAGAAAGAAGGAAAGGAGGAGCGGAGGGAGGGAGGGAGGAAGGGAAGGGAGGAAAAAAAGAAAGAGCAGGTAAAGTAAAATAGAATAAAGTATGAAATATAGTAGCGTTATTAAAATTAAAAAGTAATTATTGAAAAAAAACACGGACCGAAAGAACCCTGGGACATATGGTGGAAGCAAAGCTATACAGAGAGAATCTTACACAGAAGATTACACATACACATTCACAAAAAGAGAGCAGGGGGAAAAATCAAAAATCTTGCTCTCCAAGTCCACCTCCTCGATTTGGGATAATTCGTTGTAAAAAGAGGAAAAGGGCGAAAAGTCTGAAATCTTGCTAAGTCCACCTCCTTAATTTGAGATAATTCGTTGTAAAAAGAGGAAAAAAAAAGGGGGGAAAGTCTTAAATCTTGTCCTCAAGGTCCACTTCCTCAATTTGGGATGATTCGCTGTCCATTCATGCACTCCACAGACGCAGGGCACATCAAATGGAGTGTGGAGCTTTAATCCGCTGCCTCGGAGGCTGCACAGAGAGATTTCCCTGTCTCTGCTCTCACAGCTCCCGGGTCTCAGCCTTGGACCTGGCCCCGCCTCTGCGCGTAGGTCGCCGGAGGGCGTCCGTTCTTCGCTCAGACAGGACGGGTTTAAAGGAGCCGCTGATTCGGGGGCTCTGGCTCACTCAGGCAGAGGGGAGGGAGGGGAATGCCCTCTCCTCGCGCACCAGGCAACAAAAGGGAAAAAAGTCTCTTGCCTCTCCGGTAGCTCCAGACCCTTTCCCCGGACTCCCTCCGGGCTAGCACTAACCCCTTCAGGGTCTCTTCCTGCCGCCAGCCCCAGACCTCTCCCTGCGCTCCGACTGAAAGCCGATACCCGAGCCTCAGCTCCCAGCCCCGCCCGCCCTGGCGGCCGAGCAGACAAGTCTCTCGGGCTGGTGTGTGCCTGAGGGCACCGATCCTCTGTGCCAAAATCTCTCTGCTTTGCCCTCCACACCCCTGTTGCTGTGCTCTCCTCCGCTACTCCGAAGCTTTCCCCCTCCGCCACCTGCAGTCTCCGCCCTCGAAGGAGCTTGTAGTGTGTAGAAACCTTCCCTCCTTCACGGCTCCCTCCCACTGGTGCAGGTCCCGTCCATATCCTATTGTCTCTGTTTATTCTTTTTTTCTTTTGACCTACCCAGGTATGTGGGGAGTTTCTTGCCTTTTGGGGGGTCTGAGGTCTTCTGTCAGCGTTCAGTAGGTGTTCTGTTGGAGTTGTTCCACGTGTAGATGAATTTCTGATGTATCTGTGGGGAGGAAGGTGATCTCCGCGTCTTACTCTTCCGCCATCTTCCTCCGGCTCCCCCTTTTTATTCTAATGTAATTATTAAGTCTTGATTTGGATGAAAATTTTACCACTTGGAACATGAAGAATTTTATTTATTGAGGATGGGAACTAAAGAGGACACTTGAAATTGCATAGCTTAAGGAGAGGAATGAGTCAGGGCATTATTCTTATTCAGGAGGGGTCTGTCTATGAAAGCAAATTAATTGTTACCCTGTACATCACAGAAGAACACAGTGATGTGGTTAAAAATAATTAAATTACAATACGAAAAATCTTTAAACATATACTGAATGAAGAACAGTTAACATTATTTAGAATGACTGCCAGGATAGCTCAAAAGGTTCATATTAATTAGAATCAGTTGGCTTAAAATACATGAATTCATAGCTACGTTGTTAAACCTTATTTAGTAAAATACTTTATTATTGAAACCACAATTAATTTTTAAAATTCTTGATGTGCGTGTGTTTGGTAAATGTATTTGTTTACATGGGTAAATCAGTATTGATAGACTGGGCTTAATGAATTGTGTATACACATACTCAGTGGATGAAAAAATCCATGGGTCAGGGGAAAGTCAACTCTTTGAGAAAAATTTAATATCATTTGTAGGACTGGAGAAAGCAATTTCCAATCTGTTTCCTAAAAGGAAGTTAGTGCTTCTTTGAGGTGCCATTGTTATTTATTATCTGTAAGTTTAATTTACTAGAATAAAGACCATGTTCCCTTCAACGAGAACATTTCTGTTTAATTTAAAACAGTGCCTAGTGAGTGGTGGCAGTGAGGGCACCTAGGGCAGGGCAGGCCAAGGTGAGGCTTTGGATAAGGGGCCAGAGGCCAGGCCAGAGCAGGGCTAAGAAAACGTGAGCGCAAGGCAGGCTAGCGTCAAGCGCTACATGAATAATGCAGGGCAGGACCCCATGGGTCAAAACCCAGGCACACAGGAAGAAGGAATGCCAGAAGGCAGAGCAAACATGTGGCAAAAGTTTAGGTAGTGGTGCTTAACCTTTTGTGGGTCATGTATCCCACTGAGAATCTGATAAAAACTTCCCAGAACAAGAAAGTTCATAAACAAAGGACTTTAAACTGTGTTTGCTCTTATTTTCTAGATGTTCGTGGAAAAAATTAATGACCATTTCATGAAATATCTGAAACTAAACCCAAACAATGGGCAATTAAGCTAATATTCTACAGTACTTGTGTTGAAAGGAGAGATGGCTCCAAGTACTTGGTATAAACTAGAAGTTGAAATTGTGATGGTCTTAGAGGCTTGGTGTCCAGTGGATGCTGCTCGCTTTTTGTTTTGATGGTAACAATTATTGAAAACGACAGAAAACAAACTTATGTGGTTATCAGTGTCTGCAATTAGCACTCTGATAGCTTTCTTTCTTAGATGAGGATAGACTTATATCAGGGAATATGAGATTTATTCTAAATTCTTCAAGTTATTTACATCGATGGTCCATAATGCTCTGGACCTCAAGTTAATTTGAGACATCTGTGATATTGAGACTGTCAAATTTAAGTTAATGCGAGTCAAGGTCTCCCCAAATTTCTCACTACAGAAAGAATAATAAAATATATTTCTCAGCCATAGGAAAATAGTCCTTTAATTTGGACATTTTTCTAACTGGTTCTCCAAAAACCTTTTGTTTCCCAGTAAACAGCAGCTTTGCCAGATGAGCTTAGAAGGTTTTCAATAGCATTTATAATCATGACTATAGGGTTATCTCATTTATTTGGCTCAAGATATCCCCCATCAAGAAAACCAAACTGCAAATGCAGTTTTCCCTAATATACCTGAAAGCAACCTTCCTCCCTCCCTTCCTTCCTTCTCACAAAAAGTGAATCTTTTATCCATTTTCCTTTGGAAAGTCAGTGAACATCTGCAAAGTTGAAAAGAACCCCAAATTCAGCTCACATTTTTTTCACTCAAATTTTTTAAGCGGTGAGGAGGATTTTAAATATGTGTCCTATTGAAATTGATGATTTTTATAGAAGTGTATAAAAGATACTTCAGAATTTTTAGCAGAATCTATGGGGCCTACATCAGGATGATGAGTGAGGCTCATTTCTTTTACTAAAGTAGCAAAAGTAATTGTACTTAGAAGCATCGTGAGTGCTTCATCTACAGCAAGAGTACCAAGCACTTTCTTTCTCTTGGTTTTCTGTTGCAAAGAATATTCCATCATTTTAAATCTATCATTGGCATTTGAAGTGTCCAAATCATGCATACAGATAAGAGGGAAAAATGGGGAACAGGTAGAATCAAGAGATATTCATATTTTTTATCCAGTTGTATATCGAATAGAAATAACAAAGCTGCCAATTTCTCCATAATTGTGCTCAAAATAGAAGAAATGTGTTTCTGGAGTAGATTATATCATTTAACAGAGGCTCTGCTTTTTATGATTTTTCTCATCTTCAAGATACAAATTTATGTCAACCATTTCCAGGCCATACCATGGTCTCCAGAATCACATGTGGAATCCTTTGCTTAGAAGTGCAACTGATGAAAGTTTTAAGGTAGTTTTGGGATAATTCTTTTAGTTTAGGCCCATATTCATAGACTTACAGGCTTGCAGATCAAATTTTCTTCCAATTGATTGATTCTGTTTGATGACTTTTGAAGATTAACAGTCTAAGGTGCTCCTTTGGCTGTGTTGGTTTGACCCTCCTTCAGCAAGAATCTTGTTAGACGTGCAACACTGCAACTTTGGGGTCCTGCAAACTGAGTGAATCCAAAGGATTTATAATCTTTATTGTATTTGGTTTGTCTACCTTTTCCAATGTAAGTTAAGCCTTATGTACACAAAGTACATATGAATAATCATAATGGAGACATGGAATTACTTTAATTCTGATCATAGGGACAGTATTTTATTATTTTTTTAAAGAAAATTTCTGCTTTATTTGTCACAGCATGGTTTGTGAGATTTGAGGGACAGTATTTTAGATGTCATAAATGGGTAAATGTGATTATGTATAATAATGATGTATTGTTTAACCCTGGTCAGCAATATTCTATGCCACCTTTCAGAAGTTGGGCATACAATAATACCTGGTTTACATGGGATATTCATGAGTAATTTTTTTCCAAAATGAGAATTAGTAGAATAATAGGAATATAATTGAAGACGAAAAGAACTCATTTTCTTTGAACCTGGTTAACTATACATTTCTTCACCCTAAAGCCTGTCTTAATATCAGAATCCAGGAACACAAATATATGCATTGAGAGGTATACAGTAAGTGAAAATGCAAATGAGAATAATTTGTACCAGGCATACACTGTCTATCAGTTAGACAAGTTTGTGGATGGAGGTAACCAGGAATATCTGACTGAAGTCATTAAATAAAAAAAAGAAAAGAAGGAATGAGAAGGAAGCCCATTTATTGGCAGACTATCAAAGTGAAAGTAGTTCATTAATGTGCTGATGCTGAGAAAGGAAAATATTGTCCAGAATGTTTTCTTATCCCCTAAGTCATGGAGTTTATAGTTAAAATGTTAGCAACCACAGAAAATATCTTACTGCAAAGGAGAGTAACATTCAAGATTTGACCTAAAATCCTGAATCTCAAAATACAGGTATAATGTTTCTTTGTATAAATGACCTATGTTAGAATCATTAGATTTGCAAATATTCTGTTTAGCTAAACCTTCTCATTGGTCTTGACCCTGTCAGGTCCTAGACACTTTTTCTATTGGAAGATTAATAGCATGCTTCCCGAAACTAGTATAACTGAACAAATAATTACATATTTTAATGAAAATGAACAAAGTTACGAAGTAAGAGAGAACATCACACCTCCTTTGGGATGGATGCTCAGTTTAATACCATCTGATTTGTTTAAATATTGGATGTTTGGTTCTGTGCTTATTTTTATAAATGAGTTAAGGTCTTTGTTTAAAGTCCTTTTTAATGGAGAACAGAGTCGGTGCTTTTTGAGGTACTTTTTTTACAACATGGGAAAATGAGGTGAGAGCTTGTTTTGAAAACCTAGTTTTGACATCAGGTTTAAATCACTCTTTTAGAGGAGGATGCTTTCAGAAAGGGTGCTTTTTACTAGGACATTTAAATGATAATGCGTTGGGTTTGAGGGATATTGAAAAGGGAGAATAGAAGGGTGTATACTAATTGTACAGATGGTTATGAATGTCCAGCTCAGGGCTGGTATCAAATCACCACTAGGGAGCCTTTTAAACACACAGCACCTGTTGGAAAAGAATCCTCTGCAGAGAGGATGGGAGGATGTTAGCATGTTTCCAGTGCTTTTTCCCATCATTTTCCCTGTGCCCCCGCCCCAGTCTACTGCCCATCTTAACACCTTCAGCTCTGTTGAGAAAGCACAGTAAATCTGTGGAGGAAGGGAAATCCCATCTCATGAACAAGAAGACTTCCTACCAGGAGGGAAAAACCTGGAATCATTTAGTCAGAAGAAAGAAAATCCTTCTCTAGGAGAATAGTGCTGATTCTGAGGTCACAGCTTCCATCCTGAGCAGCGGGTTCAGAGAGCAGACTTTATGAGTTACTCTTTTAGAAAAAACAGTATTTTCTTTTTTAATCAAATATGAATGCAATGTGCTTGAAACACATTTCCATCTGTGATAAAACTCCCTGGTGCCATTTATTGCTTTGCTTCTTAGTGCTACACTCACCCTCTCCCTGCATCTCTCCAGGGATCATGAAGCCTGTATAGAAAGGGACCAAGAAGCTAGATTTCAGTCTCCCTATAGCCCATCTGCCTGCATGTATTTAATTATTTTCAAGCATTTACAACGAGAACCATTATTGCTATAGAACAGAAATCTTTAGAAATCCCTTCTCAAGATCTATACAAATATTTTGTCAAATAGAATGACTTCATTGAGAATTAAGTCAAATGATGAAATATAGATTCAGAATTGCCAGAGAAAATAGCCCTTATCCAGAAACATGTGATTATGTATTTCCTCTGCGGGGCAGGAGACTGACACTTTAAATGTCTCCTGTTTGACAACCGTGGTCAGACACATCCACAGGTCTGAGCCCGTTCATTAGTGCCATATTAACCTTAACTCTGCCTCAGGCCATTAACCAGCAAACTGCACATTTGACCTTTGTTCTACAGATACTTTCAAACAGTGTGTGTGAGGCACTGCTTTTAATTTGGGTTCTGTATTATGTGTGGACTGATGTGAGGGCTGAAAAAATCAATATATGTCATTAAATACAGAAACGTGTGGTCTGAAACATTCCACAGAGAAAAGTTCCATTCGAAAATCAGGTTCTTCTCCAACACTTTTCCAGATAATCAGCTTTGCTCAGAGTTAGAGATAGTCTTTTATATCATGTTCAAAGGAAAAACGGCGAGGAAGTGTTCTATGTAACAGTTGATAAATGTTTTAAAATGGAAACAAATGCCCACTAGATGAAGACCTAAGACTGAGAGGTATGACTTTTGAACATAGCTCTGTTTCCAGCAACGTCTCATGAAATGAAATGCAAAATCAAATGTAGATTGGAGCCATATGCTTAAGTGAAAACAGCTCTCTAGAAAATCAGCAAAGTTTGAAACACGCCGTTGTCACCCTTTAAACCATACGTGTGAGAAACATGTCAGCCTTATAAATTAAAAAGTAAAAATTGGCTTAGTGGACTATTTTGATAAATTATACTAGAGTTGCTATATCCAGGTTTTGGAATATTATACATCTGTATAAAAATAAGTAACTCCTAGATTTATTAACCTGAAAAGCGTTCATGGTATATTGTCAAGAGAAGAGCCAGTTGCATGTACGTGTATAACTTGGTCCTAGTTTTGTAAAACCAAACCATCTCTGTCTCTGTCTGTTTTGGGTTATGTATTAGGGTGCACATAGAGGAAACTGAAGAAAGCACCCCAGGCTGTTAACATTTGTTACCTCAGGAGGGAGGATGGAAACACTGTGCAGGGACAGATATGAACTTATTCTTCATGTGCCTTTTAGTTATTTAACTGTTCACTAAAAGATATGTTACTTCTGTTATTAAAAATGATTAAAGTCAAATGATAATGGTAAAGCCAGGCGAAAGTGTCACTTGGTTTTAGAGTAGTAACTGGACATTCCTGTGTCAACCAAACTAGAAATGATTACTTCAGGGTGAATTGCATTTCCTTTCTTTCTTTTTCTTTTCTATCCTTTTTTTTTTTTTTTTTTTTTTTGCCACGTGACAGATCAGGAGACTTTCTGGCACTGCAGGCCTCCAGGGCATGGGAAGCAAGGAAGCACTAACTATGTTGGTCCATGTTCCTCTCCAGTCAGTCAGCTCAGGGCAAGCAAGGCTGGAAGCTATGAATGAGCAATTGTGTTGCAGCCTTTTTCCTCTTTCCTATGCTAGCACAGTGTGCAAAGCTGTTCATTAGCCAGAGATCAGAAGTTTCTCCACTCCCTGCTTCCTGCACCAGATCTTTCAAATTGGTAAAGAGATACAGATAAATCCTATCTAAACATGTTGCTTTCTAAGTGCAGATTTTGGCAGGAAGAACTGATGTATCTCTTTTCTATCTGTCTACCAGTCTACTACTGTGTTCTGTGAAAAGCGTGATTATTTCTATAAAATTTTAAAAACAGAGGGAAATATTCTTTTCTGTAAAGAGTCATTCAACTTTGATTTGTCAGATATCTAATATCTGCCTGATACTGCAAAGTGATGGCATTTTTATTAATTAATGAAACAACGATGTCAAGGTCTGCATTAACTAAATGCTTAACTAAATAATTAACTTAATAAATAACTCACTTAGTCACTTTTCACAAGTCCTTCTGAATCTTTGGTTTTAACTTTCCTTAGTTATAAAATAAGAGGCTGCACATTAGTATCCTGTAGGAAGCTTTCCGAAAAACACAGGTCCCTGGTTCCTACCCCAAGCACAAAATCTGAATGTCTGAGGGAGAAATCTAGGCATACAGTTTCTGTTTCCTTGGTGATGATACAGTACATTTAGGACAGAGCACAACTGGATCAGACCGTCTTTAAGGCTCTTTCTAACTCTTGTCTTTATAATATAGTTTACCTGTGATATATTAATTATAATGGCTATCTTATACCACAGTGTGACTAAATGTTAATGTGTCACTACATGTTAGCTTCAGCATCACATATATATTGGGTTGACCCAAAAGATCATTCGGGTTTTTCTGTGAGATCTTCTATATTCTCTCCATAAGAATATATATATATATATATTCTCTCTATATATGTTCTATATATAATATAGAATCTGCCTTGAACCTGTTTAGTAGAATCTGGCCACAGCTTGCAGTCCTGCCCTTTAGATTTCTTCCATTTTCTAAGAAGGTCTTTCTGATATAGAGCCACAGACTAGGAGTGGGTCCCGTAATTTAAAGTTCTCCAAGTCAGCTGTTCTCTTTAAGGACTTTAAATTATCATTATCATTTTTTAAAATTGTATTTCACGTAGAAACGTCTAATTCTGGAAGTTGTTAAAAACTAACACCGCATCTGGGGCCAATTCAACAAGAATTTGTTAGGTGCCTGTGGGGTACCACACTGTGGTCCAGACCCTGGGGATATAAAGCAGACATGGCTCTTGTCTTTAGAGAATGCACCCTTTAATCAGGGAGGCAGATATACAGACAGCGAAATATAATACCAGATAACCAGGGCTATAAACAGATGGCGAGGGTGGCGAGAGAAATGGATAGACCAACAGAAGCGTCACAGGCTGGTCAGGCAAGGAGTTAGGGAGGAGATGGGGATAAAGCTGGATTTTGAAGGATGGGTAGATGGTGACAGAAGTGGGAGGGAAGGCCATTCTGGGGAGAAGAAAAGGTGGCATCTTACGCAGTAAATATTGAGATTTCTTAGGCGATATGAGTGCGTGGTTTTGGCTGGGGTGTGGGACTGGAGGGAATGGGGACTGTCATGGGCAACTAAGGGGCAAAGAGTAGAGAGATGATGAGCCACGATAAGACATTTTACCTGAATGCTTAGGACTTTAAAGCAGGAAAGTGTTATGGCTGTTTTCTGGAGCGAATTCTGGTAAGAACTTGGGGCATGCATTGAAGGGAAGATGGGAGGGCAGACCTAGTCAGAGAAATCATTTGTTAGACTGTTGTAATCCTAAATGAGAAAGTATAAATTCGCATGTGGCCCTGACCTATAGGCTTTGAATAAATATTCTGACAAAGCATGTTTTCCTCTTTCAAAAATATTTTCGGAGCGTTACTCTTAATCATGTTTGATTTCTGTATTCTTGAGATGTCTTAAGACCAAGATGAGCAAACAGCATGTACGTAACTCAGCTCCTCAAGGATAATTAGCTGGAGGCTCTAACATCTTGAATTTATTTTTCTCCTAATTTTAACTGGAAATATTCTCATGACTGTAGAAAAATAAATGTATGGATATAGTCACCCTTCCAACAACTTAAATTTTGAATCATCCAAAGAATATAATGTTTTATTTGTTGTGATATTTCATGTACAACTGGAAAAGGAGGGCCTGGTGCATTTTTTTTTTTTTTTTAAAGTAGGCTGAGCATTAAGCTGGGAACTGAAGCATGGATTCTTTTCTCATGATCAACATTCACTGGGGCTGTGGCAGTAGGTAAATGTTTTGAACCTCACTATGGCTTCTAGTTATTTGAGCCCTTCATTTCTTAGCAATTCAACTATTATTATTATTTTTCTATATCCAGTATGGATCTCCTGGTCCTTCAACGCAGCCACTTTTTTGCAACACTAGTCTTAATTCCTGTGACCTCAAAACTGCCAAACACAGAATTATAGAGTTCCAAAGTACATTCTCTGCTCAATTTCTATCCTCACAAATCAAACCTTATTTCAACATTCACTTTCTTCCATTCATTTTTTTTTTTTTTTTTGCGGTACAGGGGCCTCTCACTGTTGTGGCCTCTCCCGTTGTGGAGCACAGGCTCCGGACGTTCAGGCCCAGTATCCATGGCTCACAGGCCCAGCCGCTTTGTGGCATGTGGGATCTTCCCAGACCGGGGCATGAACCCGTGTCCCCTGCATCAGTAGGCAGACTCTCAACCACTGTGCCACCAGGGAAGCCCCTTCCATTCTTTTAGTCTCAGGGAATTTGCTCCAAAGCTAACCACTCTGCTTTCCATAATCCTTCCCCTCTCTTCTTTTCAGAACTTATGATCCATCAGTTATTCATTTGTTTTTCTTATCTTTGTATCAATTAAGAGAGACTAGGTTGTGACGTGGTAGCAAAACACCTCAACCTATCATTGGTTTAGAACCAAAAAAATTGGTTTTGTTCCCAATCAATGCCCATTTCAGACCAGCAGGGCTACTGCTCAAGTTGCGGTTGTTCTGGCTTTAAGCCTCAGAGTTACAGAGCAGCTGCCATCTGAAACATTGTCTGCCATCAGGGGAGAGGGAAACAGAAGCTGGCAAAGCCATGTTGGTCCTTAAAGCTTAAACCTGGAGGGAACGAGCATCACTTCTGCATACATGACTAGAACCCAGGGCGAGTCACAAAGACAAAGCTACCCTCAAAGGGTAGTTTACCTGATTGGGGAGGGGAAGACAATTAGAAGTTATCTTAAAACCTTTGCTTTGCCTGTCAATTCTAGATTCCTCATGTTTTTCAAATCTATCATTTTCCTGACATTGACTGGAAGGTTTTTTCCCCCATCCTCATACTTCTCCCTTTGGACTTGCTTATAGTCCCCTAAGTGACCTCACTGCTTTTCTGTTTCCACAATACTGTGATGATGATGATGTCACTTGCTTGCTGGAAAAATTAATGGCTCTCACCACCTGAATAAAGCTGAAACATCTTATGATGATCAACAAGGCCGATGATAATCTGGCCTCTTCCTGCCTTTGACTGTGATTCCCATAAGCACACTCCTTACTAGTTAAACTACTGTATGAGTCTCTGAATACACAATGTTCCTCTTTACCTTTGTTTATCCTGGATTTTTGTTGTTGTTGTTTGCTTCTTGGTTTGTGGTTTTTTGGTTTTTTTTTTTTTGCATGGAACACTGAAATGTTATCTTCTTATTTCCTGATTCTTTCTCTGTTTTCAAATGGGACACTACTTATTAATACTGTATAGTGGATTTTTACCAGAATGTGCATTCTTAGAAGGCAGGGTCTGTTTCCTTTAGCTATGAATCCCTAGTGCCAACACAGAGCTTGGCACTCCATAGTGTTTAGTATTTTGTGACAAATAATTGATAGCCGATGGTTTATGGAATGAGTGGAAATCTTCGAGGAGACTATCCTTTCAGAGAGAACACAGGCAAAGGCATGGAAGTAAGTTTGGAGGACAGCAAGCATCTCACTTTTGTGGAACCCGAAAGTGTGGTTTGGGTTGTTGCTGAAATTGAGATGAGAGGGTACCTTATATAGCTTTCTAAGAAGTTTGGATTTCATGCTGTAGAGAATAGAGAGCCATGGATGGCTTTAAGCAAGTATGTGGCATAATCTGTGGACTACCAGATTTGAATTTCTATAGGTGGCTCTCATGGAGGATGGGAGGTGATTGTTGAAGGAGCCAATGGGAGGTATGCTCTCCTAGTACAGTAATTCCAGAGAAAGATGATCAAGCCTTGAGCTAAGGCAATGGCAGTAGCATTGGGAAAGGGAACTGAAAGAAAGATGTGAATTTCCCCCTTATGATCGATTGGTTGTGAAGGGAGAAATGAAATAAAGGCACCATTTACCAAGAGTGAAGTAGGAGGTTTGGGGACCAAAAATTATCTATTCAATTTTATGTGATCAATTTGAAGGTCTCAACATTTGCAGCCATTTGTGCCAGGCCTCTTCATTTCTAAAAGATTCTTTGATTCCAAACATGTGGTCATTTATAGTGAATAGGATTCAGGACAGGAGCCATACATCTTCCTGTTCATTAAACCCCACCTCTCTAAGAAAGAACCAGTGAATTTCATCAATTATGTTTTCGTAGCTGCAGCATGAAAATTGATGTTTGTTCATGCATTCCAGTTAGTGGAACACAACCATCAAGGAGAGACTTATTTTCTAGTAGTGGAAATCGATAAAATATAGATAAGCATTTAACTGTGCTAGTGAGAAAATAAAGCATCATCTTTTTTTTTTTTTTTTTTTTTGATTGAGCATGGGTTAGAGATTTGTGCTTCCTGCAACCATTTTGTTATCACTTGTCCGGTCAAGTTTTGCTAAAAATTTGATTAAATACTCACGAGCCACTTGCCATGGGAACTTCTGATCTTCTCTATGATTGCAGATCTTACATATTTGAATGTTATATTTATCCTTCCAACAGAGTAGCGGTTATTTACAACTCCAGCAGTTTCTACAGTTAGTTCTTTGAAAACCAATAAGAGGGAGAATTACAAGTTGAAACGGTTGAACATTAGTGCTGTCAAAATTAGATTTAATTTTTAAAAATTGTTTATTCCAGCTATAATTTATAAACACCCCTGCTCTTTAATTTCATTTTTAAAGAAATCATTTTAAAAGTATCAATGGAGAATGCAGTTTCATAATTGCTATATTTTAATTACTCATCCCATGAATTTCTGAAGTTTGCTTTTCTTCCAACGTTTCCATCTCCTCTCCCTGCTTTTTAGTCCAGAGGGGGCATTTCCTCTGGATCAGGCTAGTGGCTTTTCTTTTCTTTTCCCCCAAAACAATTGTTTATGTTAAAACGTTCAGAGCTAAATTCTTTAGGACTTGGTCTTTTGAAATGCTAAAACTCAAGTTCTTGAGACCTCAAAGCCTTGGTTTTAAAACTCCAAAGTCTTGGATTTCTAAATTAAAAAACTACTTTTTTGTTGAATTTTCCCTTTCCATAATTGATGGTGAAAGGGGAAATATTGGGTTGGCCAAGAAGTTCGTTCAGGTTTTACAGGAAAAATCCAAACGATCTTTTTGGCCAACCCAATAGTATGAGAGGGAAAAAACTTAATAAATGTATTAAATATTACTCCCTCCAGTAACTTTTATTTTCATGCTTCTGAAGTGTGTTACATACCTGGGTTCTCTCATATTTAGTAAAGACATGTTATTTGGTGTCCTTAGACCCCAAAGAGAAGACCCACATGGGAAAATCACCCAAGTCTACTAAACTTTTAATCAGTAAGCAATCAATCAGCTTGTTATAAGCCTCTGACATTTCTATATGGAAAAGAAATTAGTATCACTGTGGTTTAGATGCCAGTAGCTAGTGAGGGCTTTTAGGGAAGATAAAGTGGTGTGTGTGTGTGTGTGTGTGTGTGTGTAATATTCACAGCTTCTTGGACCTGGAGTTATATAAAGTTCATAGCCAGTGAAAACTTCTATGTAAAGAATAAATTTGAATACATTTAAAAAAAATGTAGTTTTTGTCTTGTTAGAAAAATATTGAAAATATATGAAAATAAGTAGAGAAAAATTTAAAAGTTACATTCTAAGCATTATGCATAACAAATTATGCTATTTATATTGGCATTTATTATGGATTTTTGGGTTTAATTGTTTTCTTTGTTTTTTCCATTCAGAGAATTTATCAACAGCCTTCGACTGTACAGGACATTCTATGGAGGCCTGGCTGATCAACTTTGTGCTAATGAGTTAGCGGCTGGTGATGGACTGCCGTGCTGGAATGGAGAAGATATAGTAAAAAGGTATTTTGTGTGTAGTGGTCTGTGGAAACATAATGGCCACTTTCATCCTTGCTTTCTTTTCCTAGTTCTTGAATGCATTACTTCAGTTTTAACTTTGCCACACAGGTTAGAGGATACATTAATTCCTTCTCTTTAGTTTGTCAAAAATAAGTTTGATTCTTTTTGACATTTTAGAAATATGATAGCATTCTGTGGTGTTCGGAAATTTCTCTCGTCTTTTCTATCTGTGGCTCACCCAGCAATCCCACTTTTTCAGTGAAGTATTATTTAACTTCTAGCCAATCTGTCTTTTTTCTCAGATATCTTTTTTTTTTTTAACTTTATGAGTATTAGAAAGAGAGGAAATTTGGTGAAATGTGAATACCTATGCAAAGATTTGTTATGTGGATATATGTCACAGCAGCAGTAATATGTTCATCCTACAGTTGTCTCTGAATGTATGAGTGTGTGTGAGAGACAGAGGGAGACAGGGAGAGGGAAAGAGGGCTGGTACTTTTATGTATGTCTGTTTGAGGCATTGTTTATTTGTATGTTGTCAATTGTTCTCAAGCTCAGGAGTGAAATTTTTCACCTTTTTTTTCCTCACCATCTAGAATTTCTAGAGTTTATTTTCCTTCACTTCCTATAACTGGTTGTGCTCGCAAGTAATTACCTGAGCTTGAAAAAGTCCTAGATTCTCCCTCTGTTACAATAGTGTTGGTCAATACAACTGGCTGGGAATTAGTCCTTTGATTTTCCAATGCTGGTGATTATCATAGATTGTAGACCTGTGCTGTGTTTGGATTAGAATGTTTTAGTGTATTTTATTTTGCGCAATCTGCTAAATGGTAAGGTGATAAACTTTCTGATTTATAAACACACCTACTCTGTATAAAGATAGGTAGTTTAGTTACCACTAGAATGATGAGTTCATTTAAAGTGTCCTTTAGCAAATTCAATTTACTATGATAAACATATACTGTAATTAATATTAATATAAATTTATGTAGTAAAAACTTTATTTCTGTGTGATCATATTCATTATAGTTTAAAGGTTGCATTCCTGATATATTAAATGATTACTTGTAGTTTACATCCAAATATCTCATAGGGAATCTTTGATTTCACAGAAAATAATTATTGAAGGCAGGAACTATACTTAAATTTAAATAAAAAATTTGGCTGACATGGCTAGTGTTCTTTTTTCATTATGCCCCTTGGATGCTGAAATGTATTCTTAAATATATTTGTCTTGCCTTTACTGAGAACAATCATAGCATGCATAGTATTTTGAATTCTTACAGCATTCATGTTAATAAGGTTTCTGCCACTTAGACCTAGAAATTAAATTCTACTTTGACTTATACTTTCTCTTCTCACATTGTTCGAACTGGAATGAATATTTTTGTGTATTAACCATTTTTCTACAAGGGCTGATGAGAATTTCATGATTAATGAACAATTTAGTATAGAATATCAATATATTTAATATATCACATTACATTATACATTTGATTCTAGAACTGCAGGAACCTTAGTTGCAATTTGTCCCATTCCTCTCTATTTGCTCTGAGGTTTGTATAATAAGAAATACTGTTGGAGAAATCAATGATTTGGGAAAACTTTTGGAGAAAGTTGGAGAAATCAATGATTTGGGAAAACTTTTGGAGAAAGTTGGAGAAATCAATGATTTGGGAAAACTTTTTAGTAGGAGAGTATTTTCAACTCAAAAATATATTTTCTTCTACATGATATATATTTTAAGACCTCATTCATGGTTTATGAATAAAGAAAGCTCATCTTTAGCAAGAACCCTCCTTGGGAAGTGTCCACATTTCTGGTAAAGAAAGTGAGCAATTCTCATTATTCTCACTTGCTTCCAGCTCCTGTCTTCCCTTTTCTATACCACCCAGCCTCCTGTTTGTCAGCTGCTTCTAAGGGCCCTATGTGACTTCACTCTCCTGTGAACACCTTTCACTTTGCTTAGTTTTTTCTCCAACAGCCCTTCTATCTCATCACCTTAGCTGACATTTTTCCTTTTTTGAGGGTGTTTTTTTTCCCCCTCTTTTCTCCCTATCTCACGGGTCACCAACCTACTCCCTTGCTTCTCTGGACCAGCAGATGAACCTCACACACTGCTTCCCTACCACTATCTCTAGGCTACTTCCCAAATGAACATTTTTAGCCCTAATTATTTTCTAGCACTCAGCTGAGGTTTCACAAGAATCATCTCATTGAACTCTCCCAAAACTTTATTCCCTAATGCTTCAGAGTAAGCTGATGGGGTGTTATTTCTTTTCTGTTTGATCTTGAGAAAACTCTCATGTGTACTTTGACATGTTTTAAAATATAATTTAAATTGTAATTTCATTCATGGCTCAGCAAGTTCTTGAAATAAATTTAGAACAGGATTTTTTTTTTCAATGCAAAGTCAAATCTGAAATATAAATATCCATCATATCTAGGTAACTGATCATGGTATATTGACAATGGAATATTACGTGGCAGTCAAAAATGATGCATATTTATATCTGCTAAAGTGGAATAATTTCAAGTAAAAATAGATACAGAGAACAAACATATGGATATCAAGGGGAGGTGGGATGAATTGGGAGATTGGGATTGACATATATACACTACTATGTATAAAATAGATAACTAATGTGAACCTACTGTATAGCACAAGGAACTCTACTCGGTGCTCTGTGGTGACCTAAATGGGAAGGAAATCCCAAAAAAGAGGGGATATATGTCTATGCATGGCTGATTCACTTTGCGGTATGGCAGAAACTGATACAGCAGTGTAAAGCAGCTATACTCCAATAAAAAAGTTAAAAGTTGGATATTAAATATATGTATATATATTTAGATGTTGGGGGTAGGAGTTTATTAATTTTATTTATTTATTTTTCTGTGTTGGGTCTTCGTTTCTGTGTGAGAGCTTTCCTTAGTTGTGGCAAGCAGGGACCATTCTTCATCGCGGTGAGGGGACCTCTCACTATGGCAGCCTCTCTTGTTGTGGAGCACAGGCTCCAGACGCGCAGGCTCAGTAGTTGTGGCTCATGGGCCTAGTTGCTCCGCGGCATATGGGATCCTCCCAGAACAGGGCTTGAACCCATGTCCCCTGCATTAGCAGGCAGATTCTCAACCACTGTGCCACCAGGGAAGCCCGGATATTAAATATTTTATCAACAGATTTGCATAAATAACAGTACTGACATTCATTCCACATAGAATATTTCTGGACAGTTACATGAAAACTGCTAATATATTTAAAGTACTGAGGAGGCTTTATATTTCCATTGTATTTATTTATATTTAATGGAAACAGATGTTATAGTGATGTTAGAATTATGATACATTATTGCTTTTTTCTTTTTATAATTCTTTTTTGAAATAAAAGCGCTATTTTTACATTTCATTTCTAAACAAATTGGATTTTTGTAGTAATTTTGTGATATATTTTTTTCAAAGCATTAATGGATATGTTTCCAAAATTCAGTAGTTCAGTAATCTAAGATGGCTTCAATGTAAGGTCAAGTTCTAATGAATGTTACAATCCGAACTACTAGCTGCTTTTTCCTTGCGAATAAACAGAGTATAGCAGTGATCAGTGTGTGAAAATGCTAAGATCCCCATATAGAATATTCATTTCAGAGACCTGCAGTTGGCTGAGATAAATAATGCCTTCAAATTTTGAAGAAATGAATATCAAGTGAATTTGTACCACATGTGGGGATCATAGGGCTTTTTTTCCTTTCTTGTGCTGGGTTATAATACTCATCAGGTTCATTCTAGAGAAATTATGCCAAACACATCAATAGGATAAATTTGTGGCCAAGATTGAGCATATCATTCATTGTTAAGAATGAAGTGATTATTTTGGCAAGATTTCTTCTTCTGGAGGCATTTTTTAGGAGATGATTGGTCAGATTATTTATGTGCACAGACGTGCTGCCTCAAAGAACAGGAGAACCATACAAATTGTTTCAGAAATATGACAGGCCTATAAACTGGGTCAGATCACCTTTGTGCTCATCAAAAGAGGTGGAATTCCTGTGTGGTTGTAAATGAAATATCTCAAATAGTTGTAGCATATTAATTCATGAAACAAAATCTATTTTAATTCAAATGATTTTAAAGAGTGCATGCATACCATATACACTGTCATGACACCAAGGTCCACAGTTCAGATGATTTCTGATTAACGATGAAAATGTATTACTGAAATCCACATAGACTCTAACTCTTAAAGTCCCTCTTATCTACCCCTCTTGTCTCTTCATCGCGAAACAAAATTGTTCTCTGAAAGGCCTGCCAGGGCTTACTCTGTTGTCAGTTCCTTGTGATTGCAAATTGTTTGATGGCTGCGCTTGTCTTTCTGAGTGCTGAAGTTCAGGTGACAGCTACTTAATTACCAGGGCTTCCTTTTCCCTTTTGATTAATAGGCAGATAATCCAGTAACTCTCCCTCGATCTCCAGGAATTTATAACTTCCTCAACAGCCCTTAAACTAGCCAATAGCTGTTAAGTATCCCCGTAAAATTAATAATCCATGTGATTTCTACTTCATCTTATGTAGTTAATGTTCTTTAATGCTTCTTTCCTAACCCAGTGTTTTCTTTTTGAACTCTTATGATAAGGTGCCCCTTCTCAACATATTAGAATCAATTTTTTAAAAAATCAGATAAAAATATAAAACCTTAAAAATCTGAGATTTTATACTTATCTATTATCAGTTTTCTTCCCACCCAGGCAATGACATTTTTTCTGGCCATAACTTTTTTTTACCTCACTTTTTTTTTCTCCTTTGCCCATTATTTATCTGGAAAGACACTTCATCTTCAAATTTTCTTTTTCTTCCTGACCTTCCTACATATATATTTTTTTAAACACCTGGCTTGGACTACATTTTAAACCCAGCCAGGTCTCAGGATTGTTCTGAATTTTATTACTGTAACAACTGCTTGTTTTTCCTATGTTGCTTATGCAAAGGCAGTATGTTCTTCATGACTTAAACACCAGTCTGTTTTCTATTTTTTTTTTCCCCTCACAATTTCTACCTCTTCAATCAGGTTTATAATACTGAATTAAACCTTTGTAATAACCATCAATGTTATCATACCTATGGCCTGTCTTACTTGGTTCAGAATTGGAGGTCACTTTAAAGGGGTGACTACATGGCGTCCCCACTCCTACCCCATTGCAACAATCTGCCATGGACCTTGATATTTCCACTGTTAATGGAATATTTTCAACTCAATCATTTTCTCCATACAACTGTGTATACAGTTTTGCCAAACTCCCACTTTTATCTTGGGTGCTAGTGGAATGAATTCCCTCATTTGTGTTTTCTTGTAACCTCTAAATCCACCATGACACTTTGAATACTTTTTTGCATTTGTATGTCATATATCTTCCTGTCTACTGAAATTTATTTTATAACACAGCTTCTATATCTGAGAGGCTAAGAGCAATGTCCTTGAACACCTATCAATAATTTTTTAAAGGTAACAGGACTCTGAGGAAAAGGAATCTTTATAAGTGTTAGTGAGAACTAAGTTATGGTGATTTGGGGATGCGGCTTGGTGATAACATTTTGTTGGGTAATATATGGTTCCAAAATGAAATTGAGTATTGGAAAAATGAGAAGAAGAGAGATGAATCATGAAAGTTTCTACCTATGTCTGACTCTGGATACTGATTTTTTTCTTTTTTTCTAACTTAACCTTAAGATCAGCCTGTCCCATTGTGTGTACTTCTGTAGACATGTGGTGAAACCAGAGTCTAAAGAACTCTAAGAACCTCCTGTCTTAGAGACATATTAGGTCTGATTGTCTTTATCATAAATGAGGCATCTGGGCTGGGGGTGGGTAAAAGTGCCAAGGTCTGCCCTAGGTCAAAAGCTGAGTCTGCTATCTTCAGCATGGGAAGAACTGAAACATTTTTGCTCTTTTGTGGCAGAAATAAAAAGTGTGGTTTTAGATATATTATGAGACTGTCGAATTCCTCACGTTGTAGAATACACAGTCTAGGTCCAATGGGATGAGTATCAGTATGACTGATGTTTTAGTTTCTGAATGAGCATAAAATGTGTAGAGTTCTTGGCTGTGTACCATCTTTCTGCCTTACTATAGTATACTTGCTTGGCAGATAATTTTTATTTAAAAGATAGTGTCTAAAATAGTTATCCCATAGTTTGGTTCTGTAGAGAATACAAGAAGGTAGCAAAGGGATGCACATTTTATCAACCTTTCTCCAAGTTCTGACATTCCTAACTAGTATTAAAACCTAGGAAAATATCCATTCTTCTCAGGTCAATATGCACATTTTGTTATTTTCTAAGAAATACTCCATTAATTTGGCAATAATTGCATGGTGTCTCATCTTCTGAACAGAGACATTTCTTTTGAATCTTTCTTTACTGGCTTATTTGCTTCATAGTCAGTTGTCTGCTGTTAAGCAGTACAATCATTACGTTTAGGGAGCTGGACTCAAAGGTGAAAGTAGCAACTGTTTCACTAAACCCACTCTGAAGGCTGCTTTTCCCTGTCTTTGGAATGAAATCACAGCCAATTCTCAGAATTTTTTGGTCAAATGTCTGAAGGGTCTTTTAATGTCATTAGTTCCATAAACAGTCTAAATTCAGTAATCAACTTCAGCCCGAAGAAAGTCTAAATTCAGTAAAAAGGTCCAGGCTAACTTGATACTCAAAACTTCACCTAAAGTGGCCATTTCTCTGCATTGCCATGAGGTACTGCTCCAGTCTCAGAGGCACCTGTAGTGGGGGGTGAACCACTTCAGGTCCACATGCCAACCTTGACTTCTCCTTGTCCTCCAGCCAATGTTTCTGACTCCTGCATGTTTGGACCTGGCAGGACAATGGGGCAGCAGTGAGAGAGAAGGGGTGAGAGAAAGGAATATTCTTTGTGGCTGATAATTTTGTATCTTTCATTGATGATTGCTAACTTGGTGGCTATTAAGATGGATGTTCTAGGGCTTCTGTGTGCTCAAGACAATGCCTCTTCTAATCTTTTCCATCTGGCTTCTTTCTGCTGAGATCTTCTGGTTGGGTTCTTTTCTCCTGCCTGGTCCACTCTAGACCCCAGAAACTTTGCTTCTCTCTCCTGCTTTTGGTGGAAGAACAGCCTGTATTCAGTGGAGCTGCCTCTCTTTACTCTGCTGCAAGGCAGGCAACTTCTGCTACGGGCATGGGCCACCTTCCATTTTCTTAGGCATGGATCAACCCCCAGTCCTTTTAATCCTTCAACTTCGAGGGATCCCTCAGCCTTTCTCACTTAGGATGAATGAATGTGGGGATGACACAGCAGTCCAAGTTTCTTCAAAGAAATTCTCTCCTTTGGCCTCTTCAACCTCAATCCTTCAATATAATTAAGATGGACGCCAAGATGAAGGACTCAAAACCAGTTTTCAGCCATCTGCTTTTTATGTCTAGCACCTCAGTTTGGAACACTGTCTATCGTCTTGTTCTCAGCTGAAACGGAAATGGAAGGAGTGCTATTTTGGCATCCTTTTACATGTATTTGGGACTGCTGGGAAGGAGACAGAAAACTAGATTGCATGTTCAGTACTGCAATTGACCTTGAATGGGATACAAAGGTAAGACTTTGTCCCCACCTCAGGGACTTAGATTCCAAACACAGTAGAGAACATGTTCACAGTATGAACACAGTAAGACAGATACTGTGAAACGAGAGACACACACACAAAAAAAAATCCCACAGATTTTCAAATAAGGAGGAAATCTCATTTGTTTGAGGAGATTTGAAAACTATTTAATAAAAGGGGTAATATATGATATGGGTCTCCATTCATTTCAAATAAATTCTCTGAAACATATATGGATGAGATGAGATAAGATGATGTCTGGAATTTGCTTTAAAATAATTCAGTGGGGCTTCCCTGGTGGCGCAGTGGTTGAGAGTCCACCTGCCGATGCAGGGAACACAGGTTCGTGCCCCGGTCCGGGAAGATCCCAAATACCGCAGAGCGGCTGGGCCCGTGAGCCATGGCCACTAAGCCTGCGTGTCCGGAGCCTGCGCTCCACAATGGGAGAGGCCACAACAGTGAGAGGCCCGCATACCGCAAAATAAATAAATAAAAAAATAAAAATAAAATAAAATAATTCAGTGAATGGGGGGAAGAGGGTAATACTATATGTGAAACAGGTTTTCTGTGTGTGGATAGTCATGGAAGGTGTATTGTGGGTTCAGGGTGTTCTTTGTATTTGTGTGTTTGAAAATTTTATAATAAAACATAAAAAATAAGGCATAATAAAAATTATGTTAAAGGTCTGTTCTGTCACATATGCTGTTCTGAAAGATGGGGATACAGTGATGGACAAGACAGACATGAGCCGTTTCTTATCAGATTCAGATAAAGAGGAGATGAACACTGTTCGAAGGATTACAAGTATGAATGGTTTACAAAATCTTTAAGGTTGGATGGAATTTTAATCAGCTGACCTGGAAGCAAGAAACAGTGGGAGCAAATGCATTTTTGAATGAAGTGCTCCAAGTTTGGTGACCTCTTAAACAGCATTATTTCCATTTCTGTGTAACCTTTCAGATTTTCTCTTCTCCTTCTCAGCACTCTCTCATTTGGGCTTCATGGGCGTGTCCTGATTACGTAGTATTAAACTTTCCCTTGTTCATTATAATGTAGCTATTTATTCAGAAAGCCGGTAAAAGCTCAGAGGTTAGGACCATAGGCTGAAGAACCAGGCTACTAAGTTTCTTAGTAAAGATTAGCCACTATAGCTCTGTGATTTCAGGCACATTTATTAACTTCTAATTGCATCAGTTTTCTTATCTTTAAAATGTGGCTGAAAATAATACCTATCTCATACTTGAGAATTAAGTAAGTTATTAACATCAACAATTTAGAATACTGGCTATCACATAGTAAACATT
Organism: Hyperoodon ampullatus; assembly: GCF_949752795.1. Lineage (NCBI taxonomy): Eukaryota > Metazoa > Chordata > Mammalia > Artiodactyla > Ziphiidae > Hyperoodon > Hyperoodon ampullatus. The sequence continues at coordinate 18,048,472 of NC_136929.1, read as the reverse complement.
CAAAAACTATTAAATCTTCTTATTGAGCAGTTTATATTCCTTTACTTCAGTAGGAATGAAACACTATTGTATTAAGCTGCTCTCTTCATTGGAGGTTTTCTATCATGGATCAGAAAACTTCCATTTGGAAAACAGACATGTGAAGGTTGGTTTATGAGTCAGTAAAAATTAATATCAGGGATTTTGGATTGGAAGTAGGAGATAGTGCCTTATTAATAGTTGAAAGAATTATTTCATTGAGGATAGAAGTAGAGAAAAAACATCTTAATAGGCAGTTTATCAAATGCTCCAGTTTTTGGAGAATTTGGAGAGTTGTGGTCTGTCTTGTACCCATGCAATACATCAGTTTTCTCAAGGGAGAACCAAAAGTTAAGATACAAAGAAAAAACATAAAGATAAATGAAAAAGATTTTACTCCTAAGCAGTAGTTTGGGAACAGTCAATCACTGTCTTAGAGTTGATCATAATGAACTACCCGTTGACTGGAAATAAATGTCTGAAGCCATGACAACAGATTGTTTTGGTGACATGATAGTTTTAAGGCTGCTACACTTAGAGTCATTTCTCTTCATCCATTGAGTTCCCAAAGGAAATACATATCATAAATAGAATCACTAAAACAAAATGAGGTTGAACATCAGTCATCATCGTGTGTCTAACTACTCAGTTTCCTGCCAGACTGACACAGTACAAGGAAGCTATTTTTAACTTGTTACTTGCTTCCATAAGAGATTGAGTGTAGAGAAAGATGAAAAAAATAAGAGACAGCAAGATAAAAGTTCACTGAAATGGAAACCTAAAGGACCTTTTCCCATCTGTTTGGCACAGAAGTTGTTATCTCTTTAGGGATACAGATTTCATCACAGTTCCATAGACTTGTGAGTGCAGGTTGTGTTATTGCAAAACAGGAGCAGCCCTCAAGGACTCTGGGAAGTTTATTCTTACCTTAACCTGAGGAGTTCCTTACTTTTCCTTCATTTTCATATTGAACTTAGAAGTGAAAGACTCTTCCCTTTTTAGTAAAATAGATGTAAGTTTGCTTATCTATAAAGATGGCACATAGTTTTTTCTTAGTCTAGTTCCTACACTTCCATATCAGAGGATATAAATTCATCAGTGAATGATTTATTATATTTTAGAATAAAATGCCAGAAGAAATGAAAGAGAACAGTCACTGATTTATGATACTTTCTTCTTCAAATAGAGTCTAGTTTAGTCTCATTTGTTTTATGAGAACAGCTCATTGGTTATCAGCACATTTTCTTGACCAACCATCAGGATCCTTATTTTCTGATGCATTTCTCAAAGCAAATGAGTTCCCAAAATCTGATTTGAAATTTCTTGCACATTAATGAATGTAACATTTGAAGGTTATTGACCTGTATGTTTTGACTGGCATGATTACTATAATTATGTACTTCATTGTTCTGAAGATTTCATTTTCTCATGACTATACTGAAATGAGGGAATGTTTTAATTTTTTTTCTCCTGGGAAATAAATGAATGCAAATTATTTTTTTTTGGCATAATCCACTTTCAAAGCTCTATCTTTAATCGTTTTTATATGTAATGGAGCCACAAAGTGTCCAAGTTATAAATCTTTGGTGTATTGAATAAGAAACCCAAGAGTCTTAGAATCATGAAGGAAATGAGCCTCAAGTTTGGAAAGTAGCCTAAAAGCCAGTTCATCTGATACAGTACAAAACTCTGAACAATGGTTGTGAGAAGGGAAAAACCAGTAAGAAAATTTTGCTTTTTATACACTTTCAGGATAGTGCTTAAATTTTTCATAACATTTCTATATAAAGAATGGTATTTTCATTTTAAGAAATGCCATTTAATTCTTGAGTTCCCTCTATCAGCCTCAGCCAACTTGTATCTAAATTTGTACAAAGCTGCTCATTTCTTTGCCTCATTCTATGCAGTTCTGACAGCAAGAAAGCCCTCTTGATAAAGTGAAGACTCTTTGCTAGCCAGGAAGGTATTAATATATGATGTGTGATGATATAAACATTTTCATATAAATTTTACATACATTAAATATGAAATGACAATTAATTATGGATATGGATGAAATAGTGGTCCTTTTTTAGATTACTCTAAACAAGACCTAGGCATTTTTAGGGATATTGAATCAGTAAATCAACATTTTAGAGCAATATATTTAAATTATTTTGTATCAAACAAAATGAATGTCTTCTTTTAGTGAGCATGGAATATTTAAATATAAGTAGCATTGCAAAGTAGTAAAAAATGTATGGCACTGTTGGTTTGGAATTGAGTCTTTGCCATCTAATTTGAAGTCATGCTTCTTAATTTTCCATCTATGTTTCTTCAGAGGTAAGTGGTGATGCTCTGTGGGGTAGAAAGAGGCACAGTATAAACATAAAACCTGCAGTGAGAGGGCTTCCTATGTGATAAATATATAGTAATGTATTTGATGTGTTAGGGTTTCCAGAGAAATAGAACCAATAGTATCTATCTACCTTTCATCATCTGTCTTCTATATTTAGAAAGAGGTTTTCAGGAATTGGCTCATGGGTTTGTCGGGGCTGGCAAACCTGAGATCTGCAGGGCAGCAGGCAGGCTGGAAATTCTGTTGAAGGTCAATGTTACAGTCTTGAATCCAAAGACAATCTGGGGGTAGAATTTCTTCCTTTTCTGGGAACGTCTGCCTTTTCTCTTATGATCTTCAACTTGATTGGACGAGGCCCACCCACATCATGTAGGTAGTCTGCTTCACTCAGAATCTACTGGGTTTTTTTGTTTTGTTATTTTTTGCGGTACGCAGGCCTCTCACCGCTGTGGCCTCTCCCGTTGCGGAGCGCAGGCTCCGGACGCGCAGGCTCAGCGGCCATGGCTCACGGGCCCAGCCACTCCGCGGCATGTGGGATCTTCCCGGACCGGGGCACGAACCCGTGTCCCCTGCTTTGGCAGGAGGACTCTCAACCACTGCGCCACCAGGGAAGCCCTGTTTGTTTTTTGTTTTTTAAATTGGAATATAGTTGATTTTCAATGTGGTGTTAGTTTCTGCTGTACAGCAAAGTGAATCAGTTATACATATGCATAAATCTACTCTTTTTTAGATACTTTTCCCATGTAGGTCATTACAGAGTATTGAGTAGAGTTCCCTGTGCTATATACCAGGTTCTTATTAGTTATCTCTTCTATATATAGTAGTGTGTATTGTCATACTAAGTGAAGTAAATAAGTCAGACAGACAAATATCATATGATATCACTTATATGTGGAATCTGAAAAAAAGGTACAAATGAACTTACAACACAGAAATAGAGTCACAGATAGAAAACAAACATGGTTACCAGGAGGAAAGGAGGGTAGGGGGACAGATAAACTGGGAGATTGGGATTGACATAAACAGAATCTACTGTTCTAAATATTAATCACATCTAAAAAATACCTTCACAGCAATATCTAAATGAGTCTTTGGCAAAACTGTTGGGTGTCATGGCCTAGCCATGCTGGCACATAAAATTAAGCATCACAAGTAGTGGTCTAGGTGATGACTGAGACGGCAATTTGGTGCTCTCCTGGAGCTATTCTAAAGGTGGTGTGTTTTAGATTAAGTCTCCAGGGAAAACCTCTCTGGAGAAGTTACCTTTAAGTTGAAAATGTGGGAAGATCTGATTTTTCCAAGTAGAGAGAACATCATGCCTCATGTGTCTGAGGAACAGAAGGGAAATCAGCATGGGTGGAGCATAGTGAGGCAGGTAATGCAAGAGGATTGTCTGGAATGAGATTGTAGATGGGCAAGTGTCAGACTGCATGGGCCAGAGAAGAAGTTTGGATTTTATTCTAGGTGCATGGAGAAGTCACTGGATACATTGAGCCAGGACTGATATAATCTGGATGCTTCTTGGAGAGTAATTTTGAATTTAAAGTTGGAGAGAAACCAAAGAGAAACTTACCATTCCGTACTGGCTGATGTGTGTGTGTTGAGAGAGAGAGAATGGAAAAGGGAAAGAAACTGATCATGTGCCTCTAAAGAATAAAACATTATAATTCACAGTTAATGAAAATCTGTCACACTTGTTTTATCTGGGAGATTTGTCTTCTTTGCAGAGCAATACATACTGTAAGGAAACTACAAGTATGTAACCACACTGAGGATAAAACGTGCACAGTCTATATCACAGAGGGACTTATCCCCACTGAATATAGTTCTTCCTCATATGAGTTATAAAAACACTGAACATCTAATAGAAAATTGCATCAATAAACAGTTCACAGAAATTTATCAGAGATTTTTAAACATATGAAAAAATAACCTCAACCATGCAAGTTAAAGAACTTCCAACACAAATTAAATAAGTGCAAACTAAATTAAAAAACAAATTATTTTTCTCAGTTATTATACTGATAAAGATCATTAAATTTTATGATTCATAGCATTGACCAAAGTGTGAAGAAAAAGGTATTTAAATGCCTCAATAGAAAGAGCAATTATTTCTGTCTTCTGTGTCTTTGAAGGACAATTGGACAACACATATCAATATTTCAAATGCATATGACCTATGGAGCAGCTGTTTCACATGTTGGAATTTATCTTCAGACATAGCAACATATAAACAATAGAGATTGTATTGTACATAGCTTATGGTTGTGTAAGGAAAACCAAAATGCCTATTAATAGGAAAATAATGAATTGTTATGGTATATTAAAAATGGAATATAGTTTTTCAATTTTTAAGAAGAAAGACGTGGTTGTACATGTAGTTATATGGACATACCTGCAGAAGAGAACTGGAGGACATGTATAGGAAGGAAAGAATGATTGCTTATCATTCTGTGTGCTTTTATAGTTTACCATGTGCTTTCAGTCCTTTCCCCCCCAAAAATGAAAATAAATTTATTCATATAAATATTAAAGGAAATTTTTCATATATTTTTCTGACATATAAAAAGATACCTTGCTGAGGAAAAATATCTTGGAACGCCCATGCATTTCAAATAAAATACAAGTGAATTGTCAAATAAAATAAAAGCAAATAAAGGTTTCTTAAATAATCTTTCAGTGTAAGGTTTAGAATTATTTGAGATAGGAATTTTATAAAACAGAAAATGGTAACTGCTGCACTGAACGTCAGACTGGTGGTTTGGAGACCATAGAGTGGTAGGAAACTGATTAGAACACCCTGAACACTGCTCTTCCAACTGAGTAGAACCCAAACCCAGCCTGGCTCTCACTCTGCACCCTGGATGACGAGGTGTGGTATAGACTGAAGGTTTGTGTCCACCCACACCCCCCAAATTCGTATATGGGAACCTAACCTTCAGTGTGATGATATTAGGAGGTGGGGCCTCTGGGAGGTGATTAGGTCATGACACGGAGCCCTCATGAATGGGATTAGTGCCATTGTAATAGAGACCCCACAGAGCTCACTCACTCCTTCCCCCATGTGAGGACCCAGGGAAAAGACAGCCATTTATAAACGAGGACTGAGGCCCTCACTACTGTACCTTGATCTTGGACTAGCCAGCCTCCAGAACTGCGGAGAATAAGTGTTGGTTGTTTATAAGCCACCAGTTCATGGTGTTTCTGTTACAGCGGCCCAAATGGACTGAGGAGGGTGGATTGGGATAAGGAGAGAACTTGGTCATTGGTAGTGAAGGTTTTTCTTGCCTGTTTATTTTACTACAGTTCCTGTACATCCATATCAGAGCAAATAAGTTTATCAGGGGGTGATTTCTCATATTGTGAAATAAAATACAAGAGAGATGTGTCATAATCATACTGGAAATTCATGTATGGAGAGCATGTGAGTGGTATAAAAAGTTAATTCCAGATATTAATATAATCATAACTTTTAATCTGTTTCTTTATATTAAAACCATACATTCAGGTATGCTATCATCCAATACATAGTTGATTATACATTTGCTTTTATTTTTCTGAAATTTATATATTGGTTTGCCTTATTTTTATTTTCATCTAAGCACTCTACTTTTCACTTAAAATATATGTATTTTGAATTTCATCTAATTAATTAGTCAGGAAGAAAGGTTTTTTTTTTTCATGACACCTAACCTATTAGTGAGGAAGAAAGATATTTATTTAAGAGAAATACTAATTATATTACATAAAGATGTCACCTTTAAGGTGTAGGGATACATAGTTAAGGAGAAATGCAGTGTAATGTTCCCTGAAAAAACATGAAAGCACTTATGCCATTGAGATATATATTTTTTATTTTCCAAACTTTTAGTACAGTCACTGTTCCCAAAGTGTGGTTCCCAAATTTTCAGGCCTCCACCCCAGGCCTCTACTGAATGAGAAACCCTGGGGCTGGGGCCCCAGAATCTATGCTCTCCCAATGATTCTGATGCACAATCAAGTATGAAAACCACTGCCTTAGGGCATTACAATTTTTTAAAGATTTATTTATTATTTATTTCTTTATTTTATTATTTATTTTTGGCTGCGTCGGGTCCTAGTTGTGGCACGGGGGTTTCTCCCTAGTTGTGGTGCGCAGGCTTCAGGGCTCATGGGATCTGTAGTTGTGCATGTGGGTTCTAGAGCACGTGGACTCTGTAGTGTGTGGCACGCAGGCTCTCTAGTTGAGGCACGTGAGCTCAGTAGTCGTGGTGCCCCGGCTTACTTGCCCTGTGGCACGTGGGATCTTAGTTCTGTGACCAGGGATGGAACCCACGTCCTCTGCATCAGAAGGTGGATTCTTCACCACAGGACTACGAAGGAAGTCCCTACAATTTTTTTTTTGAGTAATTACTTCTTTCCAAAAATTTAGACTTGACTTAAAAATTGTTTTTGGCCGTGCCGCTCGAGGTGTGTGGGATCTTTGTCCCCTGACCAGGGAATCGAACACATGGCCCCAGCAGTGGAAGCGCAGTCTTGACCACTGGACCGCCAGGGAAGTCCCTCTAAGACTTTAGACTTTTTAAAGTGGGAAAGGGCCCATTTCTCCCCATAAGGAAGTTTAGATGTCGTGATGCGATAAATCTTATTGTAGAAAATATGTAACACTTGTTTGGATAAAGATTTTAGAGCAGAGTTGCTATCTGATGGAATTCCATGTTGATATGCAGAGCATCTTCTACGTAATGAATTTTGCATATCAGATGGTTGAAGCCTTTACACAGCCAGACTTTTAAGTATTGCATATTTCTGGAAGAAAAGCATTGATTGTATCCTCCTTAGATATTTGGTATCACCAATGGAAATTAATTATTTAAGCCATATTTGGATCTGTAGCTGCGCTCAGGAGGTGAGGCATTTAAAATCACTATTCTTTCATACAAATATGCATGATATAATATGTAGAGTTTTACATAGCAACGGCTCTTTGTCTATTTCTAAATACTGACCATAATAGACTGCTGGGTAACTGCAAATGAATATTAGGTAAATATCAATCATACTGTTCTTAGTATAGCATCTTCAGAAAAAAAATTCTGGAAAGGAAATTTACGGTTTATTAATGATAGTATTATTTCCTTTAAAAGAAATGTTAGAAATGAAATGATCTTCTTTACACGAGGTGAATATATATAATTTTTAGTGTATGTATTTTGGATAAAATTTCTGTTTAGAACATGATGTTTTCAATATTATATAGTTCTACAATTTAAAAATATTCTTTGGCCAAAATTCCATGCATTGTCCAGGCCCTCAGATCAAGCTGTTTATAAATTGGAAAAGCTTCAGGACTGGGCAGCTAATTAGGAATTTATTCATGCAAGATGCAAGTCAGCTTCTCTTTGGGACTCCATCCAAGTCAACATAGCAAGCCTCAAGAAGCATACCCAAACCTGATTCATTAGTCCTTGTACTAGCATAATTTATCATGCTTTTTAATGTGTGTCTTCGGGAACTATTCACTAGCAAACTTTATTATTAATTTTATTATTTACTTATCTTTACAAAAATTTTAATGCCATTCCTGGGAAGACACATGGTTGTTTGGGTATGCCTAATTAGCAGTTTCCTGTTCATTTTACTTGCAGATGTATCACTTTCCTTGCTAGAAGTTTTGTAATAGCGCAGATGACAAATTGTTCAGCTTCATGAAGATTTCACCAACTAAACAAACTGTTTAGTTTTTAATTCAAAAGAAACGGGAGAGCAACTTACAGGTGGTACAGTGTGGAGAGGAAACACCCCTGTCCAGAGGGTTCTTAATGAAAGAATGTGAAAGTCAAGAATCTTTCTCTTGTTTATCTTAATGAAGGAGATGATTTCTAGTTACATACAAATGAGTACAAATAACTTGGTATCTTGAATTTCTATTAGGGGATTTTAGCTTTCTCACTGTTGAACAACGTTGAACAAATATTTATTTGGTGCCTACTGAGTGCAAGGCCTAGTTACCGTGTTAAAATTCATAGCAGTGATCCCTGCCTTCTTGAGAATTATAGCACCTGTGGTAGCCTGTAGTGTGTGCCGGTATGGTGATGTGCAGTGTGCTATGGGATTCCAGTTGACCTTGAACAACACGGGTTTGAAGTGCAGGAGTCCACTTATATGCAGCTTCTTTTCCAATAGTAAATACTACAGTACTATGTGATTCCAAGTTGGTTGAATCCTCAGATGCAGATCCTTGGATACAGAGGAACCATGGATACTAAGAGACCACCAATATGGAGGGCTACCTAAATTCTATGTGGATTTTCTACTGTGCTGAGGGTTGGCGCCTCTAGCCCCTGAGTTGTTCAAGGGTCAACTGTATATTGGAGAAGCGTCTGGCAGTCAGGCAGTAGAGGGATCTACTGGCCACTGCTGCTCCTGCTCTATTCCACCCTCCCCTTGACCTGCAGCTCATCGGTCCCCCCACTGCTGGAGGTGTTGGTGGTTAAAAACTCACAGCTGGCATCCTCTCCACAAACTTGCCACCTAGCTCAGAATCCATGCACCACTCCTCAACACCAACCCCCCTCCCCAGGTCCCAGCCTAGAGGCAATGACGAAGGCCCAGGAGAGCGGCATCATTGCCTCAAGGTGGAATGAACTCCATGCTGCAGTTTGTGCTTCAGTGCATCCTGGTGGGAGCAGAGGAAGCTAGATGCCAGCCAGCCGAGACCCATTCTCACGTCTCTTTTATCTCTGGCCATGACCCGCATCCCTCACTCCCCTTTGTCCGACAGCACTTCTCTAATAAATCTCTGGATTAAAAATCTGCTTCTAAGGAACCTGACTTAACAGAATGATTTTCACAGAGTCCTGCAGGGTAAGTAGGAGCTCTCTAGATAAAAAAGGGGAGGGAGGAGAGAGAATGTCATGCAGAACTCCAGTTTTGAAGGCCCATGAGGGAAAGAGTCTTGGATAAAGAGTAGAGTGAAAGAGTATGGGGCAGGGTTAGGCGGGGTGGTAAGAGATGGGAGAAAAGTGGTGGACATGAGAGGAGAAGCTGAAGAGGTTAAAAATCTTTGTAAGCCAAATTGCATCTACATCCAATTAATGCCAACAATTGTGAAAAATCCAGAATATCACCTATATTTTAGTCTATATAAAATATGTGACACTTGAAATAATTTATGTATTTGAGATATTTCAAAATAGTATTTCAAGTTATTTCTTTTGAATATACTGCAGGAAAGAGGGGGCTGCTATCATGGAATTACTTCTAAATTGCCGTGTTCAACCTTGCTGATCCCAGCGGCAGTTATAAGGCTGCAGTAAGCCTACAGTAGGCATTGTTACCATCTTGTTGAAATTCTCATTCTCTTTTCCAAAGGAAAGTCTCCAAAATGCAGTATGAAGAGCATACTGTAAGTCCGTAAGGCATAATTGTTAACAATCAGATGGAAAATGTATATTTAGCATAACATTTTCCATGATAGGTATATGGTAACTCAGGTTTTAAACGTGTTTATTCTGAAATATTCTATAACCTGGCAGTTACCTATGAAGGTGAGTCTTCAAAAGCTGCGGACTTCATTACTGTGTATGTCACTAAGCACAGATGTATATTATAGTTCCAGTGAAACACATTTTAAAAATTTATATGAAATATGGAAAAATTACTTTTGAGTTATATCCAACTGCCAAACATGGGACTAAATTAAGGGTTATTTTATCAAACTCAACATTTCTCTACCATTTGAGTTGTAACTCATGTTATATTTCTGTTTGGACCTGAAATTGCCATAATTTGTGACTTTCCCCAAATCCACTTATCTAAAAATACATACAGAGGTGGAATACTGATGGGGAGTTTAATTTGCTGTTGTTCCTCTTGTCAATATAATTCTTGGATCAGTGTCTTCATTCTAACATCCTTCCTATTGCACTCAGGCCCTTATTTTTGCCCCCTAGACTTTTGTGACAGATTCCCACCCCATCCCATCTGCCACCTCCCTTAGAGATTCATTTCCTATTCAGCTGATTATTATTTGAATAAATCAACAATGCAATTCCTTCTTATAAACCTCTTCACAGTATAAACTTTCTCTGCAACTCCAGATATCTCTTTCTCTTCCGTCCAGCATATCTTCAATTCAAGCGTACCAAATATCCTTTCACATCTCTGTGGTTTGAGGCAAGCATTTCATTCTTCTTGGAGCTTTCTCTTCCCAGTCCTTCAACATCAAGAGCAAATGTGACCTTTTTATAAAGCTTGATCAACTGGCCATTTCCTTCTCTGGTATACGCTCCTGTGATAGCATTTGCCTAAGGCGTACTTTAATCGCTCACTCAGGTGTTTATCTCTTTCACACTAGACTATTCCATGAGTAAGAGTCCCAGGTTTCATCTAAGTGAGGTTCAGGTACGTCTGGCAATGTAAAACTGGAAACATGGGTGGCTAACACGCTAACTTACAGGAAGAATCATCTAGATGTAAGGAGCACAGAAAGCCCGGTGGACATAGAAGAGGTCCGATTTCACATGTACCCTAGTGTCTGTCACTCAAATTTATTTCCCAGTTTAGTCCCCATTGTGTCCCAGGTCAATGGAAATATGGGGGTGTGGGCACCTCTGCATTCTGCCTCAGACAGTCAGACAGATTTTGGACTGATGAGCAATCCATCCATGATAGGTGATGTCATAGCCATGATAGTACCCAGAAGAAAAGTGGTGAACCCAGGAAGCTGCGATCGTGGTCCCTGGCAAACCCAGGAAGCTGCGGTCGTGGTCCCTGGCAGAGACCATGATGCTGGGGGCCACAGTATTATTAGTGTAGTGGCTTTGATGCATGCCTAAGCAGGGGTTGACTTCAGAGACACCTTCTGGGTATTCTCAGAAACACCTGATTTCAAGGGCTCTTTAGAAAGCTCGTATCTAGCATTTTGCAGGCAATGATTATTAAGGTGAAAATTAAGTTAATGTAACCTTGTTTGTTTATACAGCCTTTAAGGTCTGAGGAGACCATCTACACATCAATATTAGGATTATGTCTGGTAAATTACAGTGGAGAATATTACTACTCAGGCCATAGCTAAGCACTTTGTATTATCTCCTATTATTACCTATTAAGGAGGTATTATTATGGTCTCTGTCTTCAGAAGAGGAAAGTAAGGATTGGAGACATTAAATCACTAACACAAGATTCTTTCAGCAGCAAGTAGCAGAGCTAAAGCTGGAAATGATGCCACCAGGTCTCATGTTATTTCCATTGTTGTGCTCTAGTGCCCTAATAAATTACATGTGTGAGTGTTGAGCAACTGAATGAATGAATGTAAGGATAACTAGTGTATTTTTTCATTCAAGTAACGGCACAGATGTCTACACTGAAAGTGTGAATATTTTTCAAATGCCTGTGGTATGACCCGCGTGAGCAATAAGACAGTATTGAAGTCCAGTTTACTGGTCAAATCCCAATGCAGTGCCCAAAATACCATTCATGCAACCATCAGAAAATAATAAAATCTTTCTCCATAATCCTTCAAAGCTTTTTAGTCCCTGCTAACACACACTTACGTGAACATTATAATGTGTAATTGCCCAATGAAATTGCTTTTAAAGCCCTTCCTGCTAACCTTTAACCCCAGGACTGTGTATAATTTATTATCCTATAAACAATCAGATCCTTTCCTTTCTCATTTTTTGGGGGGATTTCCTTTCTTCCTCCTCCACCAACATTGCTTCTTTACTGGACAATATTGTATCAAGACATTTTTATTATTTTTCATTTTTATTTAAGGGGTATGCTCCCTGTTCTTAATTAGCATTTAATGAAAGTAAAATATGTTATCTGTAACAAAATCATTGCTTGTATTTTTTTTTTCTTGTTGTAGCCTTTGTTGATTTCTCTCTCATCTTTGAATTGATGTCTATTGTAAAAAAGAAGTTTCTTGCTTCTGTTCTCAGCTATGTTGTTATGTTTTGGAGATGTTGTGATCTGAAGCAAAATATAGCTAAGTTTTTCATCTCCGTACATGGGTAGTGTGGAGCTATAATGCGAAGTCATGTGGAAACGTGAATCCATGCTAGGTGGGAATGACAGAAGATTATAAACTATCAAAGGCTAACTCCAGAATTAATTCTGTTAACTCATTACTTACGTAATGAGGAACAATTACGTATAGGAACGATTATGTTCTGAGATGGCCTCATAAAGTTGTTAATATTATTTCTTAAATTTCCAGGCTCTATAAAACATTTCTTCGTATTAAATAAGAAATTACCTTGATATAAAAATAGATCTGGATTTTTAAAAATTTAGATCTCACACAGGAACCTGAAAACTATGAGCTTTACTCAACATCCTCACCGTGTTTCACTTACCTAAAAAACACTTCCTAAAATCTCATTTCCTCATGACAATTTCAGACTATGGTCAGATGACTTCCTCTTCAAAGTAACATCTCAGAGTGGTGCATGTTTGACTCTTGGGAGGTCAGGGGCTCTGCTTGACTCCACACCACAGTAGGCCACCTTTCCTGAGAGTCTCAGGAAGTCCCGTCAAGCTCCGCCCCCAACATCACTTCAGGAAGCTCATTCTCATTAAGGTGCCCCAAGCGCTTCTCAAGTGGTGAGAACATCTAAAAACATCCTCTCAAATACCCACCTCATTCCATCATAGTCTGGAACTCCAGTAAGCAAGATTTTCTTAGAGAAAATTCCCAGGATTCTTAAAAACACAAAACGTGACTTGGCTGTGTAAAACTTCCCCAGGTGGCCACACTGGTACTTTTGTTCTCTTCATCACATCTTACAGGACAAAAAGAGCAAAATCTTTAGGAGTGCAGATACCTCATATTATTACAGATTTGGCTGAGTAGCAAGTTCAGTGAAGCATATAAACCAAAAGTTAAACTGAACATTCCAACCAAAGATTCTGGAGTCAACCTCCATCTCCTTCACTTTCAGATTCAACGGGTACGAGTGTCACACACTGACGAGGTATTTCTGGGCCTTCTGATCCTCCCCATCTATTCCTTCTGTATTAGACTGGAATCTCATTTACCTCCGGGCTCCTTGCCGCCCCCTTGGTTCTCTACTCCACCCCACAGTAACTTACACAGTGGTTTTCCAAAAGTATAAATATGATCGTTGAACTGCTATGTTTAAAATTCGCTAATATCGGTACCTCCCCACCATCTTCCCGATGAACTTCAAGCTTCTCCATTTGACATTAAAGGTCCCCCAAGATATGGTATCTACTTATATGTGCCTCAAACCTCACTTCCTGTCCTTCTTCATTCACCGCATGTACTTTACACTCAGCCATCACATAACTAATCATAATTTCCCATGTGTACCATTTGATTTCACGCCCCATGACTCCCAGCTCTTCCTTCCCTCAGGCGTGCCCTTTACCCCTTGTTTGTCTTTAAAATATCCTATTTCTCTTTCAGCGCCTACTTTACAAGAGCATTTCTCAGAGAACGTTTCATTATATTTTAAATTTTATTACTATTTTTTGACATTTCTCTCATTTCGTTTTTTTCTTTAAGCTTCTTATTTCAGAAACTTTGTATTATACATCAGTCTTTCCCAATGCATGTTGTGGAGATTTGCTAAATGTCGAAATTGCTATTTAGGGGGGTTTCTAGGAAAATTCAGCTCTGGAGCTGAACAACAGCAAATCAAATTTTCCATTTTTTTCTGGTAAAATTTGTACTTGATCAATTACATATAACTTCATCTGTTTATAATACAACAGTACTTTTTTTCCAGGTCAATGCCACAAACACAATGAATGTTAGAAAATCAAATCACTTTTCCTGATGAAAAGAACATATAAACCTTCTTATTCTTAGTCCACCTATAACTTTCCCCCTAACCCCCATCATCTTCTATCACTCCCTGCTTTAGGAGCAAGAATCACTTTTTTTAAGAATTGGAAGTGAAGAGTATAGGAAGACAAGTAAAGAGAGGGCTTTCTCTAATATTGAGGGTATAGAATCTTTTTATTTTTGTTTCTCCAGTTGATTTACAGAGGCTACAAGCTGAGGTGCCTCTGAACAAGCTTAATGAAGACAGAGTGATGGGTCCATTTTCATAGTCATTTGTTGTCATGACCTGTTGGTTGTTCAGCCTGATCTGCCACTGGCTCTCCTAAGAAAATGTGCTTGTCACAAGGGGCTGATTGTTGTCACTTCAAAGGTGGGTTTGCTTGTCCAACCCTGACTTCCAATTTAAAGAACTTAAAGAAGTCAGTCTATCAAAGCCCATGCTCTACTTATGTGGCCATTTTACAGAAAAGATAGTACGATGATGTAGTTTAATACTAAACAAGTCTAACCTTTTATTTATAAGGTATTTAGGAAAGCATCATACAGACAGAATAAGTAAAAGGTAATATGCAAATCCTTTTGCTTGCAATAAAGTCAGATATAAACAAAACGAATCCATTTTTATCATAGAATAATTAGCAGCCACCATCTGCTTTGTGTCTGTGATATGCCAGCCACAATAATTGAGACCTTTGCCTGAATTGTTCATTTTTTCCCTTTTGCCGACCCAGTGAAATAGGTATATTTCCTCATTTTATATATGAGGAAACTGTAACAGAGCTAGGTAGAAGAATCCACCCCAGTTCAGGTAATTATTAAGTTTCAGAATTGTGGGTTGAAACGAATTCTGCCTGTTTGCAAAGCTTGTGATTTTTAACCTTGGCAATCTCACGTTCAGTAATGTGCTGTAACAGCACTCTTCCCTGCTCCTTACTTATCCTTTCCTAAGTGAAGGTGCCATCAAAGGAACACCTGACAAGCTAAACTTTAAAAAATGTATTACATTCTGAGCTAGTAGTGCTGAATAAGAATGAGACCATCATCGCTAGCTTCAATAATTTTGTCTGAAGATATATTAAAATATGATTTGCTGAAAGACTATATTTTAAATTATATAATCATAAACTAGAAGTATATATTTACTTTATGGCAGAATACATTTTTTAGTAAGATCCTCTTAAATTCCTTTTGAAATGCTGAGACTCTAGGCTGTGATTCTCCAGCATTCCTGGTGTTTCTGTATCTTTGATTGCCATCCAGTGGTGGCAGTCGTATACTTCTGCTGGGAAGAATGCAGAAAACCCCTCGATTTTCCAGGCAGACTGTCTCTTATAATTCAAAAGCAAATAATCGATGCTAATTTTGTGTAGCTAATTTACTAAAGTGTTAGCCATGGATACCATTGAGTCCAATAAATAAAAAATCTATCTCGATATTTAGATGTTGTCAAAAACAACTAGTTCTTGGTAAGGAGAACTTGTTCTTTTACTTTTCTCAGAAAATGTATAACCAACATATCTCCCTTCAAAAATTTGTAAGAAATAAAGTATTTGTGTTAAAATTCCTGCCAAAGCCAATAAGTAACAAATCCCTATATCAGTGATTAATGCAGTCAAATCAAGGGCTGGATTTCTAACATTTTTCTCAAATATAATGTCTCACCAGTGGGAGGAAGCACTAGTATAATCCTTTGAACAAAGAATTTAAGATAGTGAAGTGCATTTAGATTATTTCTTCCCAGATGGCCAAATGGTAGTCTGTGGCATGGATATAATTTACAGGAAGTACTTTAAAGCAATAGTTTCCAGAAATATCATAGAAATTCTGAGAACAGAGATGAGAAACAAATATTTCTATAAAACAAAATGGGATTGTATTTAAGCCACTGGAAATAAGGAAATAAAATAGACACTCTCAATAGTTAAAAAGTACAGTGCTCATCTGTTCATAATACGGAGTACTTTAGAGATTGTATTTTTTTTAAGTTTGAAGATGAGAAAATTTGGTATCAAAATAATTATTAGAAAAATATCCTTCATCTGAGTAAGAAGTTGTGCGTCTCTGGGTAGACCATTTTATTCTGATTTCACAAATTGTGGATTGGAAACGGATGGGCAAAAGTAGAGAAAAGTTATCCCATTTAAAACTACTTATTTAATCTCCAAAATATTTTGATCTAAATAGCAACAATGTAATTTTTCAACACATTTTCCCATCATTTTTGTTTAAAAATTTCAAACTTACAGAAGTACAGTGAATATTAAATCCCCTTTGTCTAGATTAACCAACTGCTATCATTTTGCTGCATTGTATTTACTCTCTATGTGTGTGTGTGTGTGTGTATATATATATATATACATATATACAGATCATATATATTATATATAATATACATTTGTTCTCTTATCTCACATAGTGTGTACACACATATATGTACTTGCACCCATCCTCTTAACTTCCTCTGTGGAACCATTTGAAAGTTGTCACTAACTATTAATACTTTATCCTGAATTATTTGTAACCTAAGAACTTTAATACCTGTATGACCTAAGAACAACAACAAAAATCCAACAAGTAACGAGAATATTATACAATAAATGTAATGTATATGTGATATCTAATATACAGTCCATATTCCAGTTTTCCCCACTTTACCAAAAATATCCTATATAGCTTTCTTTTAAAAAAAATTCTAGGATCTGGTCAATATTAATGCATTGCATCTGGTGGCCATCTATCCTAAGCCTCTTTTTATATAGGACACTCTCCCCATATCACTATTTTTTTTACCTTAACACAGACAATTTTATGTTGTATGTAGTTGTCATACAGAATATGCTCCGATATAGATTGTATAGTGGTTTCCTCATGATTAGATTCAGGTTAAACATACTTAATGAGCATCTTACAGAGATGCTATGTGTTCCGCTTATCACATCACATCAGTAAACACTTCATGCCCATTTGTCATATTACTGACAATGTGATATGCATCATGCACACACACAAATCTAGTGTCTGATAGTTCTTTACATTTTAGTGGTACTCTCTGCTTTTTATTAATATGTAATCTGTAAAATAATACTTTGAAATCATATAAATATTCTATTTCAATACAATATTTCCCCCAATTATTTTAACTATAATATGCTAATTTTTAAACAGTAAACCCAAGAATTGATTTCAGTCATTTCCAGTAGAGAGAAGATATTTTGGTGATGCTGAAACTGAAAGAAATATATACCAGCAGAAAAAAGAAGTTTATGTGTATCAAATGGGCAGGGAAAAGTACATTTAAAATGCCACAAAGTTACTTGAACTTTGTGCAATAAAGGACATCAAAATAGTAAAAATGGAGCCATCTGGGCTGTCCCTTTATATTGTATAAACATAAGGGAGAGATGCTTTTAATTATTATTATTATTTTTTTTTTTTGGTACTCGGGCCTCTCCCTGTTGTGGCCTCTCCCGTTGTGGAGCACAGGCTCCGGACGCGCAGGCTCAGCAGCCATGGCTCACGGGCCTAGCTGCTCCACGGCATGTGGGATCTTCCTGGACCGGGGCACGAACCCGCGTCCCCTGCATCGGCAGGCGGACTCTCAACCACTGCGCCACCAGGGAAGCCCTAATTGTTATTTTTAAAATTTATTTTCACCTGCATGATTTACCTGTCACTATTTATTAGTAGATTACAGTTTTGCCAAAATTAATTAAGCAGCAGTATCACTAAAACAGTGAGAAATACTGACATAGAGAGAACATTAATCAGTGTCTTGGTAATATGTCTTGTAAAATTATTAGTTGGAGCATAGCACTAAAATTCATTTTGCAACCATAGTAATTAGTTTACCACAATTTGCATCTTAGGATCAAAACTGAAGATACATTTTAATGTATCTGGATCTACTGAATCATTGTTTCTAAGAAATTTTAAAATAATTTTATAATTATTCATATGATAGAGGTGAGCATTATAAATAGCAAGAACAGTTTTACTTAAAACAGCATGGGTCAAATTTAGAAAAAGTGAATAAAAAAGATTTATTTAAAAGCCTTGGGTTTAAATGAATTGTATGTTCATACCTTACAAGAAAATGGGTATGTGATCATTAAACAGCAAGACCCCACAGAGCCAGTTAGTAGACAGATTTTAGGTTCAGCTATTGCTGTTTAGTCTGCTGTATTTCAGTGACAGGCAGTTAGCTAATAGAGCAAAGGAATTTGAGAAAAGGGGAAAATATTCCAACTAACATTCTTCCCAGTATCATCATTTCCTTCACAGATACAACTGTCATTTTTAGCAGCTGCTTTTTCAAAACAAATGACAAAGCTCGTTGCATTGATGGAGAACCAGCATACTTAGCATTTATAGCACTTGCACAGGTGTGGTCATTTAGAAGTTAAGTGCAAAATAATCATATCATTAGAAATATATTGGAACTTACGTTTGTTGAGCAAAGCACAAAGCCATTGAGAAATTGTAGAGAGGATGACTCAGAGCTCTCTGAATATTACCTATCAGGTCAGAACCAAGGGAGTGAGCCATGGGCTGGAGTGTGATCTGATGTAGAACAGAGCAAGGAGAATTCAGATGAAGACCAGAAGCAAAACAAAATGTGTAAGAGCCAGCTCATACTGTCTTGGAAAGAGCTGGGTTTTAAGTTTTCGCAAATTTTGAGAGCTAGTTTACTTTACATTGTTAGCTTAAAATTACCATGGAGGGAGTTTTTACACCACAGTGATTAGCAATTGTTATAATTCAAGCCTGCCTCCATAATCTTACAGAGCTAGTTGTTAAACGTTTACCAGTTTATTTGGGTAATAAGCTGGTTTATTAAATAATATATAATTTATATATATTAAATATAATATGCTATTTATAAATATTATTTGGATAATTATAGTAGTAACAATGGTAATAGCTTAGTTGGCTAAGGAGGTCAGAGAGTAGTTGATTAACCACACTGTGGTTCACCCTTGTATGATTTTTAGTTTGTATTCTGATTAGCAATTAGATTAGAAAGTATATCCAATGTTGCTGGTGATAAAGAAGCACCTTTCACCTTCTATCACTCTGTCAAAGCTGCTTCCTCTAATGCAGTGGTCCCCAAACTTTTTGGCACCAGGCACCGGTTTCATGGAAGATCATTTTTCCAGGAACCGGCGGGGTGGGGGGATGGTTTTGGAACGATTCAAGCGCGTTACATTTATTGTGCATTTTATTTCTATTATTATTACACTGTAATATATAATGAAATAATTACACAACTCACCATAATGTAGAATCAGTGGGAGCCCTGAGCTTATTTTCACTTGCCATTCACTATAGGGTTTCGATATGAGTCTGCAAGTCATTGATTTATTATGGTCTCTGTGCAGTCAAACCTCTGCTAATGATAATCTGTATTTGCAGCCGCTCCCCAGCGCTAGTATCACTGTCTCAGCTTCACCCTAGGTCATCAGGCATTAGATTCTCATAAAGACTGTGCAACCTAGAACCCTCGCAAGCACAGTTCACAGTAGGGTTCACACTCCTATGAAAATCTAATGCCGCCGCTGATCTGACGGTAGGCGGAGCTCAGGCAGTAATGTAAGCGATGCGGAGCGGCTGTAAATACAGATGAAGCTTCGCTTGCTCACCCGCCACTTACCTCCTGCTGTGCAGCCCAGTTCCTAACAGGCCACAGACCAGTACTTGTCCATGGCCCGGGGGCTGGGGACTCCTAATGTCACCAAGGACCTCCACTTTGCTAACTCCTAGGATCAGTTTCTCAGGAGTCTTTTTTCTATTTTTTAAGGATTTTATTTTTAAAATTTTTTTGGCTGCATTGGGTCTTTGTTGCTGTGCACAGGCTTTCCCTAGTTGCAGCAAGCAGTGGCTTCTCTTGTTGTGGAGCACAGGCTCTAGTCACGCGGGCTTCAGTAGTTGTGGCTCACGGGCTCTAGAGCACAGGCTCAGTAGTTGTGGCGCATGGCTTAGTTACTCTGTGGCATGTGGGATCTTCCTGGACCAGGACTCGAACCTGTTTCCTCTGCATTAGCAGGCAGATTCTTAACCACTGTGCCACCAGGGAAGTCCCTCAGGTGTCTTTGTAATTGACCTATAAGCAGCATTTGAGACATTTTATTTCTCCCTCTGCTTGGTACACTTCTGCACATGGCTCTAAAGAGACCACGCATTCTTAGTTGTCATCCTACCTCACTGGTCGTCCTGTCACCACCTCCTTTGCTAGTTCCTCCTCACCTCACTGCCCACTTCATACTGAAGCTCAGGCCTTGGTTCTTTTCTCCATTTGCATCAGGGTTTGTCAACCGTGGTGCTACTGACATTTTGCTTCAGATAATTCACTAATTCTTCATTGTGTGGGGCTGCCTTGTGCACTTTAGGATGGTTAGCAGCTTAAACCCGCTAGATACCCACTGCTAAACCCCTGGCTTACATAACAGGAGAAATTCAGGGCCCCATCCTTCACCATGTACATTGCAAACTCTACACCTTGATCTAGATGATGTTTCAGGTCTGGATGTGGTTTCTCATGTCTGGTGACTTATAATCCAAATATAAAATAGAAGAATGTCAAGGGAAAAATAATAATTTTTAAAAATATGCAGCTATATTCATAACTCAAATTTGTGGCTCCAGTCCTTATTTCTGTGATTGGTTACAAGGTCACGCTGGTAACTATCACTTCCTTATTTCATCACCCATTTCATGTTCTCCTTGCTCTCAGAGAGAACCTCAGAGAATAAGATTTTTCCTGGTTGGGTGACTCAAACTTTGATTCCTGAAGGTTCTTAATCCTCAGTGCTCCTGTCCTTACTGTATTGCTGTAGTCTTTCATTAAATGTTACCATTCAACACAAAAGGAATAAGAGGTACCCAGTGAAACTCCTGGTTACAGAAACAGTCTTCCCTGAACCAACTGTGTAACAGCAATCCAGTCATCTCTTGATAATCAGCATCAGTCACTCCATCTAGTATAGCAACACATGCTTGCTATGACTAGGGGCTTAATAGCATGAGAGAACACAAAATAACAAAATGGCAGTCTCAACTACCAACTCAGTAAACCTTTGCATGTCTTCGGGTGGAAACATTCATCCCTTGGAGGAAGTTAATTTCTGGGCCTGCTCAAACAGAAAGTTGGTCACTTTTTTTTTTTTTTGAATTTTTGAATTTTATTTTGTTTATTTTTTTATACAGCAGGTTCTTATTAGTTAACTATTTTATACATATTAGTGTATACATGTCAATCCCAACCTCCCAGTTCATCCCACCACCACCAGCCCCTCTGCCACTTTCCCCCCTTGGTGTCCATAAGTTTGTTCTCTACCTCTGTGTCTCTATTTCTGCCCTGCAAACCGGTTCATCTGTACCATTTTTCTAGGTTCCACATACATGCATTAATATATGACATTTGCTTTCCTCTTTCTGACTAACTTCACTTTGTATTACAGTCTCTAGGTCCATCCACGTCTCTACAAATGACCCAATGTCGTTCCTTTTTATGGCTGAGTAATATTCCATTGTATATATGTACCACGACTTCTTTATCCATTTGTCTGTCGATGGTCATTTAGGTAGCTTTCATGACCTGGCTATTGTAAATAGTGCTGCAATGAACATTGGGGTGCATGAGTTTTTTGAATTATGGTTTTCTCTGGGTATATGCCCAGTAGTGGGATCGCTGGGTCATAAGGTAATTCTATTTTTAGTTTTTTAAGGAACCTCCATACTGTTCTCCATAGTGGCTGTATCAATTTACATTCCCACCAGCAGTGCAAGAGGGTTCCCTTTTCTCCACACCCTCTCCAGCATTTGTTGTTTGTAGATTTTCTGATGATGCCCATTCTAACTGGTGTGAGGTGATACCTCATTGTAGTTTTGATTTACATTTCTCTAATGATTAGCGAAGTTGAGCAGCTTTTCATGTGCTTCTTGGCCATCTGTATGTCTTCTTTGGAAAAATGTCTATTTAGGTCTTCTGCCCATTTATGGATTGGGTTGTTTGTTTTTTAATATTGAGCTGCATGAGCTATTTATATATTTTGGAGATTAATCCTTTGTCTGTTGACTCATTTGCAAATATTTTCTCCCATTCTGAGGGTTGTCTTTTTGTCTTGTTTGTAGTTTCCTTTGTTTTGCAAAAGCTTTTAAGTTTCATTGGGTCCCATTTGTTTATTTTTGTTTTTATTTTCATTACTGTAGGAGGTGGATCAAAAAAGATCTTGCTGTGATTTATGTCAAAGAGTGTTCTTCCTATGTTTTCCTCTAAGACTTTTATAGTGTCTGATCTTACATTTAGGTCTCAAATCCATTTTCAGTTCATTTTTGTGTATGGTGTTAGGGAGTGTTCTAATTTCACTCTTTTACATGTAGCTGTCCAGGTTTCCCATCACCACTTATTGAAGAGGCTGTCTTTTCTCCATTGCATATCCTTGCCTCCTTTGTCATAGATTAGTTGACCATAGGTGTGTGGGTTTATCTCTGGGCTTTCTATCCTGTTCCATTGATCTATGTTTCTGTTTTTGTGCCAGTACCATATTGTCTTGATTACTGTAGCTTTGTAGTATAGTCTGAATTCAGGGAGTCTAATTCCTCCAGCTCCGTTTTTTTCCCTCAAGACTGCTTTGGCTACTCAGGGTCTTTTTTGTCTCCATACAAATTTTAAGATTTTTTGTTCTAGTTCTGTAAAAAATGCCAATGATAATTTGATAGGGATTGCATTGAATCTGTAGATTGCTTTGGGTAGTATAGTCATTTTCACAATATTGATTCTTCCAATCCAAGAACATGGTATATCTCTCCATCTGTTTGTGTCATCTTTGATTTCTTTCATCAGTGTCTTATAGTTTTCTGAGTACAGGTCTTTCACCCCCTTAGGTAGGTTTATTCCTAGGTATTTTATTCTTTTTGTTGCAATGGTGAATGGGATTGTTTCCTTGATTTCTCTTTCTGATCTTTCATCATTAGTGTATAGGAATGCAAGAGATTTCTGTGCATTAATTTTGTATCTTGCAACTTTACCAAATTCATTGATTAGCTCTAGTAGTTTTCTGGTTCCATCTTTAGGATTCTGTATGTATAGTATCACGTCATCTGCAAACAGTGACAGTTTTACTTCTTCTTTTCCAATTTGGAATCCTTTTATTTGTTTTTCTTCTCTGACTGCTGTGGCTAGGACTTCCAAAACTATGTTGAATAATAGTGGCAAGAGTGGACATCCTTGCCTTGTTCCTGATCTTAGAGGAAGTGCTTTCAGTTTTCCACCATTGAGAATGATGTTTGCTGTGGGTTTGTCATATATGGCCTTTATTATGTTGAGGTAAGTCCCCTCTGTGCCCACTTTCTGGAGAGTTTTTATCATAAATGGGTGTTGAATTTTGTCAAAAGTTTTTTCTGCATCTATTGAGATGATCATATAGTTTTTATTCTTCAGCTTGTTAATATGGTGTATCACATTGATTGATTTGTATATATTGAAGAATCCTTGCATCCCTGGGATAAATCCCACTTGATCATGGTGTATGATCCTTTTAATGTGTTATTGGATTCTGTTTGCTAGTATTTTGTTGAGGACTTTTGCATCTATATTCATCAGTGATATTGGTCTGTAATTTTCTTTTTTTGTAGTATCTTTGTCTGGTTTTGGTATCAGGGTGATGGTGGCCTCATAGAATGAGTTTGGGAGTGTTCCTTCCCCTGCAATTTTTTGGAAGAGTTTGAGAACGATGGGTGTTAGCTCTTTTCTAAATGTTTGATAGAAGTCACCTTTGAAGCCTTGTGGTCTTGGACTTTGTTTGTTGGAAGATTTTTAATCATAGTTTCAATTTCATTACTTGTTATTGTTCTGTTCATATTTTCTATTTCTTCCTGTTTCATTCTTGGAAGGTTATACCTTTCTAAGAATTCATCCATTTCTTCCAGGTTGTCCATTTTATTGGCATAGAGTTTCTTGTAGTAGTCTCTTAGGATGCTTTGTATTTCTGCCGTGTGCATTGTAACTTCTCCTATTTCATTTCTAGTTTTATTGATTTGAGTCCTCTCCCTCTTTTTCTTGATGAGTCTGGCTAAAGGTTTATCAATTTTGTTTATCTTCTCCAAGAACCAGCTTTTAGTTTTATTGATCTTTGCTATTGTTTTCTTTGTTTCTATTTCATTTATTTCTGCTCTGATCTTTATGATTTCTCTCCTTCTACTAAATTTGGGTTTTGTTTGTTATTCTTTGTCTAGTTCATTTAGGTGTAAGGTTAGATTGTTTATTTGAGATTTTTCTTGTTTCTTGAGGTATGCTTGTATTGCTATCAACTTCCCTCTCAGAACTGCTTTTGCTGCATCCCATAGGTTTTGGATCGTTGTGTTTTTGTTCTAATTTGACTCTGGGTATTTTTTGGTTTCCTCTTTGATTTCTTCAGTGATCTCTTGGTTATTTAGTAACATATTTTTTAGCCTCCATGTGCTCATGTTTTTTACGTTTTTCCCCCTGTAATTGATTTCTAATCTCATAGCATTGTTGTCAGAAAAGGTGCTTGACATGATTTCAATTTTCTTAAATTTACCAAGGCTGGATTTAAATTGGCCACTTTTAAATGGCAGTTTTTAAACTTTTTCTAGTGAGGCACTCAGTGCTCAAACATAAAGCTGTTTTACTATTTAACAGATTTTTTATAATTACTAGTTTATAGGTATATATTCAACATTATCTAGTCTGATAATTGGGATCAGTAGTTTACATTATACATCTTTGCATTCCGAAATCTAATATAGAAGGCAGCCACTGAATACAGAGTAGGTGAATCGCAGAATGCATATAAGCATGAAGGAAGGAAGGAGGGAGGGAGAGAAGGAGGGAGGGAAGGAGAAAGGGAGGAAGGAAGGAAGGAAAGAAGGAAGGAAGGGGGGAGGGAGGGAGGAAAAAAAAGGAAAGAAGGAAGGAAGAAAATTGGTTTAGTTTACTGAAGAAATTTGGCAGGATCTAAAATTGCTGTCTCTTTATGGATGAACCACAGATGTCTGCTTGGATTAAATTAAAGCAAGAATGTTTTTACGACAGTTCTGCCACCTTCTATTTAATTTTATTCTTTTTTATTTTTTTAATTTCATAACAATCAACACATTTATTGGTAATAATTTGCTTCAGGCATCAATTGTTGATATACCTTGATATTTATGGAACAGATATTATTTCTTTTAAAAAATGTACATGGCCTGATAAATTTTATTTATTATTTTAATATTCTCAAGTAAGCCATACACTCAAAAAGTGTGAAATATCATCAAAGCGTTTATCATGAAAAGTAACAGTTCCCCTGAATTACCTCCCTCTCATCCCAAAGACAACAAACTGTAGCTTTCTGTTTAGGGATTTTCTGTTGTACCTTCATCTCACTCAGTAGATACTTTCATTGTTATTTTCTGGTATATCTGTTGTAGACACCATGTATTGACTACTGTTTTGATGTGTGTCAATGAAGAACACTCAACCTCCTCACTTCCCCTTCCCACCGTTGCCCATCTAGTGATAGCGATATGCTTAGTTGTTCTAGGGTATCCTAGTTACTTTGAATAAAATGTTCACTCCTTTCATTTCTGACTTGCCACATCTTGTGAGTATACCTGGTAAATAAGCTGCTTATCCTGCCCTCCCTCCCATCCTCTCTGAATCCTGAGAGTTGACCCACACCCCTCCTTGGCTGTGTAGCCCATTCTCTGCCCACTCCAGGCTTCCTCAGCCTGCTTCACCTGACACCACTTTTTCCATGTGCTTTCTTTCAAAAATGTGTTGACATTTTTTCTTTGATGTGAGCGCATTCCTGATCTCTGTATGTGTGGGTTTAAACCATTGCTTCTATATCCTCCAGAAGGAGAGGAAGTAAATGTCTTCATTTGACTAGGTTAAAACAGAGTATCATTTATTTCTTTTGTTTTTTATTCAGTATTTTATAGAGTTGTTTAGGTTTTGTTCTTTAGTCTACTTTTCTTTTCTTTTTCTTATTGGTAGATTTTGACTTGATTTTTATCTTCTTCCAGGGGTATGAAACTTTAACTGCTGATTTTTTTCTCATGGTATATCAAATTGTAAAATTTTTGTTTGCTCTTTGAATTTTTTACCTATGTAAACTTCAGTTTCATCTCGTGTGTCGTAGTATTGCTCTACTTTAATAAGCTGGGCTATACTGTCTAACAATAATTATAATTTCTTAATAAAGGTTATAGTTTATAGCACAGGCTCACATAAATTATCTCATTTTTAAAATGACAGTTTTGATGTTTGTCTAAAGAAAAAATTTGTACTCATTTTTTTCCTTCAAAATTAAGCTTTGATAAAGAATTATAATTAACTTCCAGAATCCCCAATTCTAGATTACTTCATCTTCCTGGTATAGTCTCATTTTATTAAAACATTTAGATGGCACTTGTTTGAGCATAGTATAGGTTCAAACGCTTTTAAAAGGAACATTATTGCTAAAAAAGTAGTGGCATTTATATTGATACCAAGTCATTAATTTTTAATATTGAGAACACACTTTCTCCTCCATATTCTTTATTAATAAATAAAAGCACAATTCCCAGTTTTTATTTTTCTTCTTTAAATGAATCATCTGAGGTCATTTCAACAAATCCCTGTTCTTTCAGAATTCCTCAAGTAAGGCAGATAAAATTTAACCAAGATATTTGGAAAAAAAATTTAATATCCAGTTTGTACATTAGAAAACAGATCCTTGAAAGGCAAAATTAAGAGCTCTTCATCTGCCCCTAAAATAGAATCAACAATTGAATGTGTTTCATTCGCAGCTGATGTTGACAGAGTGCTTTTTCTGCTACGTGAGCAGCACAGAACACAAGGAAAACTGTGACCGTGGGGAAAGCAGGTGGCAGGCTGACAGCTGAGCTGCTTGCAGTGCCTCAGCTGGCGCTGTGGTCCTGTTGTTGGGTTGTGTTCACATCAAAAGTGCACCCATGAGAGTCGCTGGATTGACAGCTTGGTTGACACATAATTACAGCTTCTGTAAATATTTACTTTAGGCGTCAGGGAGAAGGATAAGCACACATTATGGGGCGCTGAGTAAATAGGAAGGTACGTGTTAGGGAGAGATTGCTTTTCTAAATAACAAGAGAAGGGCTTTTCTAAAAGGAGTGATTTAAAAGTGTGGGATAATCTTAAGAGAGTATGATGAGCACATTTTCTCAGGAATGTAAAGAAGATGTGTTAGTATCTTAAAATGTTACTTTACACGTGAGTTCCTTTGAAACATTTCCACTTTTATTCACTTCTTGGTGAGTATTTCTGTGTGTGTCTATGTGTGTGTGTATACATGTCCCCCCACCCCCGGTTATAAAACATTTAATGGCAGAATCTATAATAATTGAGGCCTGGACGTATCATAGATTCTATCCTAATTACGACATATTCTATATTAAATATATATACAAAATTAGGATTTAAGCTCGTGCTTTGAACATTGTAGGTCCTCCAAAAGTATTTGTTGAATAAATTTTTTGAAGATAACATGTTCTCTGTAGGGACAGCAACAGCAATATGATTAAAGTTTAAGAAGAAATTTAGTTTGTTTATATTGCAGATAGTGTTTTATTAACTGTCAAATACAAAAATGAACACTATTGCTACCAAAAGATTGCTATCTTTATTAATATTTGAGAATTTATTTTTAACAGTTTAAAGGAAAGAAATATAGGAAATGTTAATATTGGGAACACAAGTCCCACACCCATATTCTCTATGAATGATAAAATGAAAGCACCAACTCTAGGTTTTCATTTTTTCAACCTCTTAGTAATTAAGGTCATTTAAAATTTTCTGAACTAATTTTATTCAGTATATAATGAAGTCACATGTCTTTGAAATGGAAAGAAATTGACATTTTCATTTATAATTTATGAATGCCTTAGAGATGATACTAGCGACCTGATGATTTCTACATTGTTACAAAATAAACCTAAGTTAAAAAAATAATGACACCAAAACCAAACCAAAACAAAATGGTTCTATGAAAACCTCATTCAGACATATACATCATGATATTATTTGAAGAAAACTAAAGATATAACATTTGTAAATTTATGAATCTAAAACTGAATTATATTTGTTTTATATTTACAAGAGATGAAATTAATCCATTTAAGGTGCTATTAAAGTGTCTTACTTAGCTTGCTTTTCCATTCTGTTTTCTTTCCATGTAAGGAAACAAGCACTCAAATCTAAAGGGTCAGAAGTTTAAAATAGTAAACATATGTCACTCAAATCCATGATACTCTAGTGAGATTCAGAGGAAGGAATTTGTAGGAACCCTCTGGATCATCCCATTTCAGCTTTATTCATTAGCTCACAGCAATCCAATTTCCCCTTACAATATCTTCATTGATTTCATTTCCTATCATCTCATCACTCATGTGGCTATTTTCACGTAGAGGTCAGGTTATGCTCAGTCTCTTTTGTTAATAGAAATAAAAATAAAACCACATGTCTCACTCTTAGGGATACGAATATAAGTGAGTCAAATGGCAAGCATTCTGCCAGGAGAATTTTTAGAGATAGGATTGATTTTAAGAGTAGATTACAAAATTTCTTTTCTCTATATATTAAAAAGTGTGCACTAATCTTATTTGTTTCTAGTGGTCTGGATATGGTCTGGCAGATTTTTAGATATGTAAGTCTAGAGACATATTTTAATTTGATTTTTTTCATTTTTATACATTCTTTATTTCAAAGTTATTACCTCATATGTTTCTGTAGGATCTTTACAAGATAAAATGGACTGAGACATCTGGAGCTCTTAACTATAAAGTTAATTTTTTTCCTTTTATTTTTTTAAAACCACATTAACTTTTTACATATATTTATTATTTAAGTCTGGGACAATCTACTTGTCTGTTAGGTTTTAGTCTAGAAGCCACTCTTGCTGCCATTTTCTCTTATCTTTGAATTTTCTTGTGTGGAAATAATGTGGGAAGATTTAGATAGCCTAGTCATTGAACAAAATATGTCAAGACTGTTAATAGTAAGAAAGCAGTTCTTTATGGTTTTATCTAAATCTAAACCAGATTTTGAGTAGGAGTAAATCCCTATGACATCAGGCCTATGTGGGGTTTTTATTTTTCTTCAGAAATCAGTGTGTTTTGTTTGTTTCTTTGATTTTGCTTTTAAAACCTCAGCCCTCTGAACTTGTAAACAGATTTCAGGGTTTACAACTGTTTGCTGACTTGAATTAGATCAGATTTTACCCAGCATTCACAATGTTCCATGACACAAATTTTTGTTGTGTTTGTTAAATGTGTGGATTCCCCTCTTTTTCTGGCTGTCTCAAAAAGAATGCCTCTGAAAGTATGGATTATACCATGTAGCTGATGACATAAAATCAAATTGACAATTCACAAAGAACAGAAACAGAAGTGATTTAAAAGCTGTATATCTTCATGTCACAATTTTTTCAATGCCGCATAACCACATCTCAGCCATGGAAGTATTTCTAATAGCTAACGTTTATTGAATGCTTGCTTTGAACTGGGCATTGTGGTAACATTTCTTGGTGAAGAACATTATTATTATCAGCACTTACACACTGCAGGGCTAGCATATGCAAATCCACATACCTAGTCATTTGCTTCACTGGGATTTCAATCTAAACAGTGTCACCCCAGTGCCCACATTCCCAATCCTTGCATACCACTGTGCCCCAGGCAGACCATGGTCATCTGTGCTTGGGTGCTTCAGCATCCCACATCCTGGAACAGGATGCTGCTCTCCTTGCATGCGCCATGGCTCCTTGGCTCAAGGGCATGGATTAAGCATTTGACCCAATGAACTAAAAATATAAATATTGAAACGCAGAACTCTTTGTGTATTACTATTTACATTTATGTTTCAGATCTTATAGAGCAATATGGAAATTATCAGAAGCCATAGCAAGCAGCACTGAGTAGTAACATGACGTTAAGAACCCTGGACTTAGAAGAACCGAACTCATATTCTGTCTTCTACTTGATAATGAGTGGTTCAGGCTGGTTAGCTGAGCTGATGAGTCTCATTTTCCTCATTCAGAATAAGAAGTAATAAAACTTTTCTCTGACTGGATCGTTGTGGAGATTGTGAAGTAATTAACTTAAAAGAAAGAGTAAATCAGCTGACATATGGAAGGAAATAAATATCTGAAAGTGTTTTTCTTTTGCTTCTTTCTTACAGAGCAGATGGTTTAAAAATAGTTAAAATTCTCTGTAAAAAGTATTTAGAAACACAAAGTGTTTAGCAATGGGTTGTCTAATTTTTGGTAATTGTACTTGAAACCAGAATGTCAATTTTTAAAACTTTGTTTATAAGAATTATGGTTGATACATCATTTTAATACTGTAAGTATTGAGATGTTAGTCTAGGTGATTTATCCTGACCACAAAATTTAATAATTGGAGATAGTTGAATATTTTTCAAATTGTGGAATCGTGGCCCATCAGAAGGTTATGAAATCAATTTTAAAACCATCTTTTTATTTTAATTAAAAAAAAGTGAACAGAATAAAGCAGAGTGTATCACTCAGTAAACATGAATAGTATTTTTGTGAGACTTTTCATTTGGTTTTATACACACACTCGCCTATACCTGGTTGTATGTACGTATGTACTGGTTTGTGATACACGTGTTACTTCTTACTATGGATTTCAGCATTTTAGAAAGTCACTGTTTTAAGGGCCAATTAATCTCTGAACAGTATGTTTGTTTGCTTGTTTTCATTATGGAGATGAAGCTGTAATGCCATTGGTATTGTTTGTCCTCAAGCCTGGTCTTTTCTCTCCTATGGTCCCATTGCCACGCCAATGTGCCAACATACACTTTACAATTATGACACTGATTTTCATCCCAGTGCTCACCAACCACCTATCATGACAAGTAATTTAGAAGAATTTCTTGACATCTCTTGCTTAAGGCTAATGTCTTACTTAGCTGATGCACTCTCTTTGCTACTAGTTACTATTAGCCATCAAAAGGCTTGGTGTATTAAAAAAGAGATAAATTATTCTTTTCCTTATTTGCACTTTGCCTGATAATTCTTGCTCATGTTAATGGTTTTGATGTGTGAAAATGATCTCAAAGAACTGTTTAATAATTGCATAGCCCATTAGGATAACAAATCATTATGTCATCTTGAGTCCCTGAGAGAGGCAGGTTCAGCAGGGCAGAAGTGTAAGAAAGATCTGCCAGTTAGATTGAAATTTTCCTGGAGCTGTACGCATGTGAACTTTCGTTCAGGCTGAGGCAGCTAAAGGAAAGGAGATAGAATCTCAGTGCAGGACCCTGCAGGCCAGGTTGAAGTGAGGGCCATCTGCTTCTTTTCACGGATGTCAGGTACTGGAATGAGCAGAGGGAAAGCATGGTGCTGAGTTGTGTTTCATTGTGGATTTTTTAGAGATTGGAGGGAGTCATCACTTTTCTGAACCACATAACAAAGCATAGCTTTCACTGTCTCTGTTTCACTCACTTCTTTCTGCCTTTAGCAAACTGGCAGAGCAGTGTGTGGCTCAAAAAATAATAGGGCCATGAGAGAGAGGGTGTGATATGGTTGCGTTTTTACTTAAAAAAATTTTTTTTTTTTTTTGGCTGCATTGGGTCTTCAGTGCTCCATACAGGCTTTCTCTAGTTGCGGCAAGTGGGGGCTACTCTTCATTGCGGTGCGCAGGCTTCTCATTGCGGTGGCTTCTCTTGCAGAGCATGGGCTCTAGGCATGCAGGCTTTAGTAGTTTTGGCGTGTGGGCTCAGTAGTTGTAGCTCACAGGCTCTAGAGCTCAGGATCAGTAGTTGTGGCTTGCAGGCTCTAGAGCACAGGCTCAGTAGTTGTGGCACACGGGCTTAGTTGCTCCGTGGCATGTGGGATCTTCCTGCACCAGGGATTGAACCCGTGTCCCCTACATTGGCAGGCAGATTCTTAACCACTGCCCCACCAGGGACGTCCTCAAAAATATTTTAATAGTACAGCTTTACAAATTCTTTCACTGCCAACCCTCTTGGTCTATCCTCCACCCCCATGCAAAACTGAGCTGACAGTACTTAAATATAAAGCTGAAAATAAGCGGCAGGGAAATATTTTACATGTAAATATATGGTTAAAGAATCTTTGTGATTTCTTTTAATCCCTTGATACTTATTTTATGCATATGCTTAAGAGCTATTGGAAGGGAAGATTTAATATTTTATTTTCCAAATGAAAGAGTTATATTTTGCTGCCATTACAATACCCTAGGCTTTGCTTTATTGGATCATTAATTAGCACTTTGAATGGTCGAAGGGACTTATTCAGTTCACATGTATCTTGCAATACACAAGAGGCATACATTAATGAAAGACTAAAACATGCCCAAGAGTCCCTTATTGTTATATTAAAACATTTATAAATGGGACTTTAAAGTGCTACTAAAGTTAAAATGAAATGCTATATTGATTCTGAGGCCAGATGTTCTTTAGAAAATGCAGCGTGTGTATTATTCCCACTCCAAATTATAATTTCACATCTGACCTGGACACACTCAAAGATAATTCTCTAAAGACCAGATGCAAGCATGTAGGGCAATTAAAGTAAGGATCCCTAGGATGACTTTTGTACACAAGGTGGCAGAGGTTTCCCAGAATATTCCTTTTGTATCAAGTGCTATAGTTTTGTTCAGCTTTGCAACTGAAGACAAAAATTCATTAAAATTTTGTTCCTCAAAAGTGGACTAAGGGCTGTTGCTTCAGGAAACCCTCTCAAGTGACTCCCTTTTGACTTGAGCTGGCACAGTGGCCAAGTCGACTGGACGTGGCGAAACTAGCCTATGGCCGAGGTGATCTGAGGGAGTGTGAGAGGGATTTGAATATCAAGTCATTAGGGTCTGGCTGTGTAAAAGTCCAAAATATTGAGTGTGATAATTGCAAAATTGAAACTGAGTGGGGGACCAGCATCTTACAGTCTGTTAAGAGTCGAAAATTACATATTCAAATGAAAGGAGGTAAAGTGGGAACAGTTTATGGAAATAGATATGCATGCATCAAAAAAAAGTGCAATTGAAGGATGAGTTTTGAAACTCAACTTTCTTCAGTGTTTTCCACAAGATGGCGCAATTAGACAGCGTTACTGTTCTCCAAAAGCTTTTATTAGCCATAGGAATTCTGATTGTTATAAGACAGTTTGCAGTTTTTCAATCAACTTTTGTTGCTTTCTGTGATTTATCATAGTATTAAGAATAAAGGTATAATTTTGCCAGAACTTCTGCTGCCAGTGTCCTTGTCCCCACGGTGAGCCACAACCACCCCCTGCCTCTTCAGGAGACCTTCCAACACTAGCAGCCATGGGGCTGACAGGGTCTTGGTGCTCTGGCCTGGTGTCAGGCCTGAACCTCTGAGGTGGGAGAGCCGAGTTCAGGACACTAGACCACTAGAGACCTCCTGGCCCCAGGTAATATCAATTGGTTAGAGCTCTCCCAGAGATCTCCATCTCAACGCTAATACCCAGCTCCACTTAACGGCCAGCAAGTTCCAGTGCCAGATGCCCCAAGACAAACAACTAGCAAGACAGGGACACAACCCCACCCATTAGCAGAGAGGCTGCGAAAAATCATGCTAAGTTCACAGACACCCCAAAACACACCACCGGATGCAGCCCTGCCCACCAGAAAGACAAGATCCAGCTCCACCCACCAGAACACAGGCACCAGTCCCCTCCACCAGGAAGCCTACACAAGCCACTAAACCAGCCTTACCCACTGGGGGCAGACACCAAAAACAACAGGAACTACGAACCTGCAGCCTGCAAAAAGGAGACCCCAAACACAGTAAGTTAAGCAAAATGAGAAGACAGAGAAATATGCAGCAGATGAAGGAGCAAGGTAAAAACCCACCAGACCAAACTAATGAAGAGGAAGTAGGCAGTCTACCTGAAAAAGAATTCAGAGTAATGGTAGTAAAGATGATCCAAAATCTTGGAAATAGAATGGAGAAAATACAAGAAACGTTTAACAAGGACCTAGAAGAACTAAAGAGCAAACAAACAATGATGAACAACACAATAAATGAAAGTAAATATTCTCTAGAATGAATCAATAGCAGAATAACTGAGGCAGAAGAACGGATAAGTGACCTGGAAGATAAAATGGTAGAAATAACTATCACAGAGCAGAATAAAGAAAAAAGAGTGAAAAGAATTGAGGACAGTCTCAGAGGCTGCTGGGACAACATTAAACGCACCAACATTAGAATTATAGGGGTTCCAGAAGAAGAAGAGAAAAAGAAAGGGACTGAGAAAATATTTGAAGAGGTTATAGTTGAAAACTTCCCTAATATGGGAAAGGAAATAGTCAATGCCAGGAAGCGCAGAGAGTCTCATACAGGATAAATACAAGGAGAAACATGCCAAGATGCATATTAATCAAACTATCAAAAATTAAATACAAGAAAAAATAATAAAAGCAGCAAGAGAAAAGCAACAAATACCATACAAGGGAATCCCCATAAAGTTAACAGCTGATCTTTCAGCAGAAACTCTGCAAGTCAGAAGGGAGTGGCAGAACATATTTAAAGTGATGAAAGGGAAAAACCTACAATGAAGATTACTGTACCCAGCAAGGATCTCATTTGGATTCAAAGGAGAAATTAAAACATTTACAGACAAGCAAAAGTTAAGAGAATTCAGCACCACCAAACCAGCTTTCCAACAAATGCTAAAGGAACTTCCCTAGGCAGGAAACACAAGACAAGGAAAAGAACTACAATAACAAA
Organism: Hyperoodon ampullatus; assembly: GCF_949752795.1. Taxonomy (NCBI): domain Eukaryota; kingdom Metazoa; phylum Chordata; class Mammalia; order Artiodactyla; family Ziphiidae; genus Hyperoodon; species Hyperoodon ampullatus. The sequence goes on along the minus strand of NC_136929.1, from coordinate 18,013,564 downwards.
CCCAAAACAATTAAGAAAATGGTAATAGGAACATACATATCGATAATTAACTTAAATGTACATGGATTAAATCCTCCAACCAAAAGACATAGACTGGCTGAATGGATACAAAAACAAGACCTGTATATATGCTGTCTACAAGACACCCACTTCAAACCTAGGGATACATACAGAGTGAAAGTGAGGGGATGGAAGAAGATATTCCATGCAAATGGAAATCAAAAAAAGCTGGAGTAGCAATTCTCATATCAGAGAAAATAGACTTTAAAACAAAGACTATTTCAAGAGACAAAGAAGGCCACTACCTAATGATCAAGGGATCAATCCAAGAAGAAGATATAACAATTGTGAATATTTATGCACCCAACATAGGAGCACCTCAATATATAAGGCAAATGCTAACAGCCATAAAAGGGGAGATTGAAAGTAACACAATCATAGTAGGGGACTTGAACACCCCACTTTCACCAATAGACAGATCATCCAAAATGAAAATAAATAAGAAAACACAAGATTTGAATGATACATTAAACATGATGGACTTAACTGATATATATAGGACTCCATCCAAAAACAGCAGAATACACTTTCTTCTCAAGTGCTCATGGAACATTCTCCTGTACCCATAATGTCTTGGGTCACAAAACAAGCCTTGGTAAATTTAAGAAAATTGAAATCCTATCAAGTATCTTTTCTGACCACAATGCTATGAGACTGGGTATCAGTTACAGGAAAAAATCTGTAAAACATACAAACACATGGAGGCTAAACAATACACTACTTAATAAACAAGAGATCACAGAAGAAATCAAAGAGGAAATAAAAAAAAATACCTAGAAACAAATGTGAAAACATGACAACCCAAAACATATGGGATGCAGCAAAAGCAGTTATAAGAGGGTAGTTTATAGCAATAAAATCCTACCTCAAGAAACAAGAAACATCTCAAATAAACAAGCTAATCTTACACCTAAAGAAATTAGAGAAAGAAGAACAAAAAAACCCCAAAGTTAGCAGAAGGAAAGAAATCATAAAGATCAGATCAGAAATAAATGAAAAAGAAATGAAGGAAACAGTAGCAAAGATCAATAAAGCTAAAAGCTGGTTCTTTGAGAAGACAAACCAAATTGATAAACCATTAGCCAGACTCATCAAGAAAAAAAGGGAGAAGACTCAAATCAACAGAATTAGAAATGTCGAAGGAGAAGTAACAACTGACACTGTAGAAATACAAAGGATCATGAGGGATTACTACAAGCACCTATATGCCAATAAAATGGACAACCTGGAAGAAAAGGACAAATTCTTAGAAAAGCACAACCTTCTGAGACTGAGTGAAGAAGAAATAGAAAATATAAACAGACCAATCACAAGTACTGAAATTGAAACTGTGATTAAAAATCTTCCAAGAAACAAAAGTCCAGGACCAGATGGTTTCACGGGTGAATTCTATGAAACATTTAGAGAAGAGCCAACACCTGTCCTTCTCAAACTCTTCCAAAATACAGCAGAGGGAGGAACACTCCCAAACTCATTCTAAGAGGCCACCATCACCCTGATACCAAAACCAGACAAAGATGCCACAAAGAAAGAAAACTACAGGCCCATATCACTGATGAACATGGATGCAAAAATTCTCAACAAAATACTAGCAAACAGAATCCAGCAATACATTAAAAGGATCATACACCATGATCAAGTGGGGTTTATCCTGGGAATGCAAGGATTCTTCAATATACGCAAATCAATCAACGTGGTACACCACATTAATAAATTGAAGGAAAAAACCCATATGATCATCTCAACAGATGCAGAGAAAGCTTTTGACAAAATTCAACACCCATTTATGATAAAAACTCTTTAGAAAGTAGGCATAGAGGGAACTTACACCATCATAATGGAGGCCATATATGACAAACCCACAGCCAACATTGTCCTCAATGGTGAAAAACTGAAACCATTTCCTCTAGGATCAGGAACAAGACAAGGTTGCCCACTCTCACCACAGTTATTCAACATAGTTTTGGAAGTTTTAGCCACAGCAATCAGAGAAGAAAAAGAAATAAAAGGAATACAAATTGGAAAAGAAGAAGTAAAGCTGTCACTGTTTGCAGATTATGCGACACTATACATAGAGAATCCTAAAGATGCCACCAGAAAACTGCTAGAGCTAATCAATGAATTTGGTAAAGTAGCAGGATACAAAATTAATTCACAGAAATCTCTTGCCTTCCTATACACTAATGATGAAAAATCAGAAAGAGAAATCAAGGAAACAATCCCATTCACCATTGCAACAAAAAGAATAAAATACCTAGGAATAAACCTACCTAAGGACACAAAAGACCTGTATGCAGCAAACTATAAGACACTGATGAAAGAAATTAAAGATGATACAAACAGATGGAGAGATATACCATGTTCTCAGATTGGAAGAATCAACATTTTGAAAATGACTGTACTGCCCAAAGCAGTATACAGATTGAATTCAACCCCTATCAAACTACCAATGACATTTTTCACAGAACTAGAACAAAAAATTTCACAACTTGTATGGAAACACAAAAGACCGTGAATAGCCAAAGCCATCTTGAGAAAGAAAAACAGAGCTGGAGGAATCAGGCTCCCGGACTTCAGACTACACTACAAAGCTACAGTAATCAAGATGATATGGTATTGTTACCAAAACAGAAATATAGATCAATGGAACAGGATAGAAAGCCCAGAGATTAACCCACGCACCTATGGTCACCATATGTTCGATAAAGGAGGCAAGAATATACAATGGAGAAAAGACAGTCTCTTCAATAAGTGGTGCTTGGAAAACTGCACAGCTACATGTAAAAGAATGAAATTAGAACACTTCCTAGCACAGTATACAAAAATAAACTCAAAATGGATTCAAGACCTAAATGTAAGGCCAGATACTATAAAACTCTTAGAGGAAAACATAAGGAGAACACTCTTTGACATAAATCACAACAAGATCCTTTTTGACCCAGCTCCTAGAGAAATGGAAATGAAAACAAAAATAAACAAAGGGGACCTAATAAAACTTAAAAGCTTTTGCACAGCAAAGGAAACCATAAACAAGACGAAAAGACAACCCTCAGAATGGGAGAAGATATTTGCAAATGAAGCAACTGGCAAAGAATTAATCTCCACAATACATAAGAAGCTCATGCAGCTCAATATCGAAAAAACAAAGAACCCAATCCAGTAATGGGCAGAAGATCTAAATAGAGATTTCTCCAAAGAGGATATACAGATTGCCAACAAACGTATGAAAGTATGCTCAACTTCACTGATCATTAGAGAAATGCAAATCAAAACTGCAGTGAGGTATCACCTCACACCATTCAGAATGGCCATCATCAAAAAATCTACAAACAGTAAATGCTGGAGAGGGTGTGGAGAAAAGGGAAACCTCTTGCACTGTTGGTGGGAATGTAAATTGATACAGCCACTGTGGAGAACAGTATGGAGGTTCCTTAAAAAACTAAAAATAGAACTACCATACGACCCAGCAATCCCACTACTGGGCATATACCCTGAGAAAACCATAATTCAAAAAGAGTCATGTACCACAATGTTCATTGCTGCATTGTTTACAGTAGCCAGGACATGGAAACAACCTAAGTGTCCATTGACAGATGAATGGATAAAGAAGATGTAGCACATATGTACAATGGAATATTACTCAGCCATAAAAAGAAATGAAATTGTGTTATTTGTAGTGTGGTGGATGGACCTAGACTCTGTCATACAGAGTGAAGTAAGTCAGAAAGGGAAAAACAAATACCATATACTAACACATATATATGGAATCTAAAAAAAATTTAAAAAATGGTTCTGATGATCCTAGGGGAAGGACAGGAATGAAGATGCAGTTGTAGAGAATGGACTTGAGGACATGGGGAGGGGGAAGGGGAAACTGGGACGAAGTGAGAGAGTGGCATGGAAATATGTACACTACCAAATGTAAAATAGATAGCTAATGGAAAGCAGCCGCATAGCACAGGGAGATCAGCTCCGTGCTTTGTGACCACCTAGTGGGGTGGGATAGGAAGTGTGGGAGGATGACTCAAGAGGGAGGGGATATGGGGATATATGTTTACATATAGCTGATTCACTTTGTTATACAGCAGAAAGTAACACAACATTGTAAAGCAATTATACTCCAATAAAGCTGTTAAAAAAAGTGGACTAAGTTTTTCCTTTTTATTAATATATGGAGAAGTATTTAGTGAAGTTTTTAACTGCATGTTTTGTTTTGTTCAAATCATGGACAAATGTAATGCATTTTGGCTTTAGTGAAGTTTTTTCCAAACAATAGGAGAAATAGGGTTCCGCCGTTCTTAATTTTTAATTTAATTTAATTTCACTTTGTTAATTTATTTTATCTTTATTTTAAATTTTATTTTAAAACAACCAAGAATTCATTCCTCATTCTGAAATAGTGTTATTCAAATAAGTGCATGAGAGGGGAGAATGCCTCACATTCTTGCAATACCTGTTTATTTTTAAAAGACCTTTCATATTAATTGATTTATGGGATCCTTACAATAACCCTGTGATGTATTATCCCATTTTTACAGAACAGGAAATAAAGTTCAAACAAGATGAATTATTTCTCCAAGATTAAGTAGTAAATTATAGAAGTAGACCAAAATGGTGTTGCCTTTCTTTTTTTTTTAATGCCTGATTTCCACGTGAGTACAAGAAAATTCAATAGAAAATTTAACTATAAATGAACTAGGCGCTGTATGTATATTAATTAGTGGGAAGGGGAATGGAAATGTAATATTTTTTTTGTTTTTGTTTTAAGTTGGTGTATATGTACGATTTAGTAGGAAAGGGAAAGAAAGAAACCAAAGAAATGAACTGACTTATCTAAAAATATTATCAGCATTATCCCAAAATTAACATAATTTTACATTACATCAAAATTTGTATTTGCACCATTTGGTGGAAGTATTTATAATAGGGTTTCAATACATTCAGTGCATTTTTTTTCAAGTGTTCAAAGAGTAGTGTACTTCTTGTTAATAAGTCAGTGCTTCTGCAAGCCTGCTTCACAGACTAATATCAAATTTACATAGAGTTTATTAAGAATACACATTTCTAGGTCCTCCTCTTAACCTAATTAATCGTAGTCATTGTAAATTGACATAGTTATCTTCATTTTCAAAGAGCACCCAAGATTTGGCCACTAAGTTTTGAGAAACAATAGGTTTAATTTTTTGACATAATATAAATACAAATGGACATTATCTGAACAGGGTTATGATCACTCTAAATATCCTTTTCAAATATAATAAATTTTTATTCCATGTAAAAAGAGGAGATTACATAATAAATTAATAAGTAATATAGACTTGTAAATAAAAGAAATGGACACACATACACACACGCACACACATGCATAGAGAAGATACATTGCAGTGGAGAGATTTCTTTTCTAGGTAAATGACTGTAAATGCCTTCAATCAAATATTAGTTAGTAAGGCAACATTATACTTTGGAAAGTAATTTGAGAAGTACCGACAACTTTGTTTCTACTTTTATTTTTTATCTCTGACTCCTACGTGGTCTAAGAACTAGCCATTTTATTTCCCTGATTTGCTTTAGCATAAATTTGGCAGATTTAATTACTGGTGATAATAGTAGTATTTTTGAGGGATGATGATCTGCTGTGCATTTTTATGAATAATTATAAAACCCCACATGTCAAATGAATTGGTCAGCTGAACAGTATAGGCATGAGTGTAAAGGGAATTAAACAAGTGGAAGACCAATCTTATAGAGAAATATTTTCCACTATTTGTTTTGAAAGACACTCAGAAGAGCAACAAGGAAGGAAAACTTTCTAATAATTTTGGAGACAGTATATTTAAAAAAATATTACATACATTTTCATCTGTTTTTAACTGTAAGAATTCTTAAAGCAATGAATAGGACAATGCACAGTGAATTCCTTGGAGGCAATTGTATGGTTCATTCTTTTTTGACAGTATTTGGCAACGAAATGTTCTTGCATAGATACCTGTGGGACTAGCGTAGTATGGAACAAAGTTTAGAAAATCTGAATTTTAGATACATAGCACCAGTGAACCAAGTGTATTCTTTTTTTTTTTTTAACATCTTTATTGGAGTATAACTGCTTTACAATGGTGTGTTAGTTTCTGCTTTATAACAAAGTGAATCAGTTATATATATACATCTGTTCCCATATGCCTTCCCTCTTGCGTCTCCCTCCCTCCCACCCTCCCTACCCCACACCTCCAGGTGGTCACAAAGCACAGTGTGTATTCTTTTTAACCTACATAAGATAGCTCTTTCTAGGGAAAAAACAATGAATTGTGGATGATTTGAATATAACTTATTTTAGAAGTTTTAAAACCACTTTCTACCCTCCTTTCTTCCAGGAGCGTAACTATCCCTTTCACTTTAGGAATGAATTCTGCTTTTTCATGATGTCAAACACGATGTAGCAACCTAAGAGCAGCGGTCCCCAACCTTTTTGGCACCAGGGACCTGTTTCGTGGAAGACAGTTTTTCCACGGATGTGGGGCGGGGGTTGGTTCAGGTGGTAATGCCAACAATGGGGAGCGATGGGAAGCGGACCCTTACCGGTCCACGGCCCGGGGTTGGGAACCCCTGCCTAAGAGGACCTAAATACAGTGTGAAAGAAACAAGCTTGCACCAGTTCATTGGGTATTGATTATAGCTCTGCTGGCCTTGATTTTGTGCCTTCTCCTATCTTTGTCATTCTTATGGATTCTGATACATCCCATCTATTAAGAACGGAGCTCTCTGTTCGCCTTTGAACTGACACTGATCACATGGACTCTGATTAGTTCTCCTAGTTTCCTGGACTGCTCTCTCACTTGCCTATTTGAAATCTCATGACTGCATGACAGCTCTTCACTGAGCATCTATCCATGATTCAGAAACAGAGATGGCAAGATGGGAAGTCTAGATCTGCAAACTCATACTACAAAAGAGAAAACTGAAAATATTTATTATGCATGTGTATTATTTTCTATCAACTCCTGCCCACGAAACCTTGTATTGTAATGATGATTTCTTGAAGCCTCTCTGATTCTTACTGGGTCCTTGGACCTAAGTTAGTTCTCCAGAGTGGTGCCTTCATGCTTCATGGAAATATTCGTGTAAATAGGACTAAGCTAAAAATTCCATGCAGCAATAAACCACTTCAGAGCCAGTGCTAGCATGGTTTTATATCTCTGTATTCCAGTACTTAGCTTCCCAGGTTTTAACTAACACAAAGAAGGCCCTTGGTAACTTCATCTTAGAGGAATGATTAGAAAATATAGATAAATGAGTTGAAAGTAATGGCTAAAGTAAACTTTATAATCATGGCTAGTTGTCAGCAATGCAAACTGTAAACCCAAAGGACATGGTCTAAGATTTAAAATTTTAATGTTGTGAAAAGGGTAGCGTTACTATATCTCTAAGGAACATGATTAACTCTCATCCATTTCCATACCTGTTTAATGTGCTTTGGCATTATATTTGTGTATCGCCAGATATTTTAGAGTAATTAGCTGAGAGTTTTGTGCCTTTAATCTGGTGCTTTACTGTCAGTATTCAATAGTTATTTTAGCCACTACTGAAATATTTTAAATCCACTGCGGTTTAATCACAGTAATTGTGCTGTCTGCAGCGTTTCCAATGACAGAGAGCGACCTTATGACTGACAATTGGTGATGAATAGTTTCTCCTGACACTAAGTTTGCATAACAAATAAGAGAGAGTCCTTTCCTTTGTCTTTGCCTTGCCCCACCAGTGTCAAAACTGTAAGTAACCTGTCCACTGGCTGGCATTTGACTTGGTGAAACTATGATCGTCTTGTTGGTTGTGGCTCTGTTAGAGAAAATATGTGTAGTCAAGCAGAATGTCAGATTAGATGAATTCCTCAGCTATTCGGCTCACTTTTGCTCATGGAATTAACTGGAAGTCTAGTATTCTTTTTTGATTTCCTCAGAATATAATATAATAATCGAGCTCATTTCCCCACACATACAATTCCCATCTTCTGCTTTTTTTTTTTTTTTTTTTTTTTAGTAAAGAGAAACTTTTAGCAGAGTGTACATGTCCCAAAGACATAGTGAAATATAGGTTAAATTTTTATGCTGAATATATCTCTCACATATATGAAAAAGTATACATATATGACAAAAATAAAGTGGAAACTATTATAATATCAATCTGGTTTCTGTTACGAAGCAGGCATTAAGAAATAATTCTTTCGTTTTGGGGGTATATCTGCCTATGAGCCTTTAGGGAAGGTTACAGTGTGAAATCCAAGACTCAGGGATGCACATTTTTCTCAGGGAACTATGTGCAATTAAAAAATAGCACTTTGGGCTTCCCTGGTGGCGCAGTGGTTGAGAGTCTGCCTGCCGATGCAGGGGACACCGGTTCGTGCCCCGGTCCGGGAAGATCCCACATGCCGCGGAGCGGCTGGGCCCGTGAGCCATGGCCGCTGAGCCTGCATGTCCGGAACCTGTGCTCCGCAGCGGGAGAGGCCACAACGGTGAGAGGCCCGCGTACCACACACACACACAAAAAAGCACTTTATTTAATGGGTGGTGGTGTATAGTTGTCCTAAATTGTTACATTACAAGGGAAAAAGTCATATTTTATTCCACAGTGAAACTAGCAGAAATTTGGAGGTAATTCATAAAACAATAAAAATTTATTTTCAGGGAAGTAATTAGTATAATAACAGTACTAAACCTGGGACTGTGAGTTTATCATATAGGATGACTAAGTCCTGTGACCTCATTGTCCTCATCTTTTGGTAGGATAGCAAATGACAATTATGGACTGTTTATTATGTTCTAGAATTTGTTAGATATTTAATATAATTACTTAATGCTTTCCTACACGTCAAAGAGACATTTATTATTTCCCTTATTTTGCAGATGAGGGAGCAAAATTTAGAGATTAAGTCATTTAACTAGTATTAGAGAGCCAGTGAATGGTTGAGCTTAGATTTAAACCCAAATCTGGCTACAAAGCCAGTGTTATTTCTACAAACTCTACAATTGTATCATTACAACCATCATTCAGTTGCTATCTGCTTTATAATCACCACTAACCTAATACCATAAACATAAAGCAACTTTATATTTAAAGTAGTTTTGAGAGATTACTTCTTTTAAAAACTGTGATAGTAGGTCATTTATTTCTCTGGTGCAAATTGCCTTGAATAAAATGCTCCTATGGGCAAAACAGAATCATTATTACTATCCACTAAAATAAGGACTGTGTTAAATAAGTCTACTCCAAATGGGAAGCCCCAAAATGTTGGCCTCTGCATCCGAATCTGTATATAAAAAATTGTGGCACATCGCTAACATCTTCTTTCTTCAGTGATCATGCTGCATCACAGCCAGCGTCGAAGTACACACAGCCACTTTCACTCTCAGGACATTTTCTCAGTGTAGCCACAGTGTGGAGCTGCCGTGTCTAGTGAAACAGAACAGAGCAGACAGTGAATAAAGCAGAAGCGCAGCACCTGAAAGCTGGCTTTATGGGCTGAATAACAAAGAACTGTACTTTCAGTGAAGAAAACATTTGTGAATGTGCTATGTGAGAGGAAGTGAACTAGCATACACTCTGACTGATGCTTGAAGTCCAGGTGGACAATATAAAAATGTCGTTGCTTTGGAGTCTATTAAATCTTCCTGTCCTGTTTCTTACTGTGAAATCATGCCCCACTATATTCATGTGCCACTTTCTTTTTAACATATGCATTTTTGTTGCTTTGAAACTACAGAATAAAGGAACACTGCTAGGAATATGAAAAAATAAGAAAACCCAAAATATTGTTACTAAGAAAAAATATTTATGAAGCGCTGGAACACTAGCTCATTTATACTCTACAACAAACTTGTGAAGTGGTCTGAACATGTATTATCATTACTTATGTTTTCCAAGTGGGGAAACAGAGACCCAGAATCAACATTAAGGTTCAATTTTTCCTCTTCTAATTCTTGCATTTCTTCCATTTTTGTTTGGTATTTTGTCCAATATTCCACAATTTGCTGTGTTGTTTGAGTTCCTCTTCTGTACTTATTTATTGCCCCCTTTCGGCATTCCTAACCTACTCACCAGCAGAGAGAGGATAACTTTCTTGATTTCTGTTAGTTCTGTATCACCAATCACTTAACTGCTAGAATAATGTAAACTTCAATAGCAGAAATGGAGACAGGGGTTGAAAAATCAGACAACTCTTGCTTTTATTCCTCCTGTCCCAGTTTCCAAGAGTTGTTGGTAAAAAATGTCTTGACCTCTTTGGATTGCTGTCAAGAAATACAGAGCTTAAATGGAGACTGTACTCTTTGTTTCCCACAGGTTTTACTTGTTAAAAATATACTTTGTGCAGTTTAAGACCACAATGTTATATAGCTACTCCGTTTCTGTGATTTGAAGCAGAAATTCCAAAGGGAGGCATTTCAATCTATGGATATGTACGTTGGTTCTTTAACCCTGAAAAATTCTAATACTTACGACCTCTTGTAGTTTCTGATTCTCTTGCAGTTACCTGATGACTATTGAAAGGAGCTTTTTGACATATATAAAACACGGTTTATGTGTACATGTTTATTTTTATAATTTTTATTTTTGAGGGGTCCACGAAGCCTTCTTTTTTCTTTTTTGTCCTTTTTGGATTACTTTGATGCACCTGTTATGATCCTGCTGAAAGCTCTCTTGCTTCTCGGGAGCTATGAGAAGAGCTTTGTACCTTTGAAATTTTCATTAGCTTTTGACTGGCTGCCAAGATTTCGGCTGCTGTGGTGTGGTACAGAGGCGGCCGTGCGTCGGGCTGCCAAGTCTCAAACTCTTGTTTAGCATGACAGTGAGAACCTCCAGACTTCACTAAAGTAAAAAGCTTTTGCAGAACAGAATCATATTCTTTGGTAGGTGGTTGGTACAAAGATGGGGTTAGTCCTGGGCAATCCAGGAGCAATTAGGGTCAATATCAGAAGCGTTCTCAGGTCAGGGAAGGGAGGGTGGGGAGGAAGGGGTTAGATGAGGTTTGCCAAGTCTTGGATATAAAGGGGGATATTTAGAAAGGTGCCAAGCACTGATCCTATTCAATTTTCTTCCCGTATCTCCTCTTTGTGTGAAAGCAAGATGTTTTGGATTAGAAATAACCTACTTAATTTAGGAAACCAGATTAATTTAAAAACAAATAGTGCATTTTTCTTTTTGAGACTTAGCTAATTCAGCACTTAAAATAACTCCTCCCCCAAGAGTTAAATCCTATCAATGTGTACACTGGTTTTGATGATCAGTATTTAGGCTAAGGTTTTTAAATTATCTTAACTGAAATATTTAGCATCGATTTCAGGGATACCTCTATGTACTCTTGAAATTCTATCATATACACATCTATATTTATATCTATTTCTCTTTGTGGCTCTGTATACATAGATCCATATCCATATCTATCTACTAATCTCCCACTTACAGACTTTATAAATTCAGTTTTAACAGAGTATATAGGACAAGGAGCCTGACACCACCATAATATTCAGTATTTTTACAAAAATAATACTGAAATTTGTTCTCAAGTTTTTGTTGCAAAGCAATAGTTTTTTTTTTTTTAAAACACATTCTTTACATTCAAAGACCTTATTCTTTTTTTTTAAATTAATTAATTTATTTTTGCTGTGTTGGGTCTTTGTTTCTGTGCGAGGGCTTTCTCTAGTTGTGACAAGTGGGGGCTACGCTTCATCGCGGTGCGCGGGCCTCTCACTATCGTGGCCTCTATTGTTGGGGACCACAGGCTCCAGACGTGCAGGCTCAGTACTTGTGGCTCACGGGCCCAGACGCTCGGCGGCATGTGGGATCCTCCCAGACCAGGGCTCGAACCCGTGTCCCCTGCATTAGCAGGCAGACTCCCAACCACTGCGCCACCAGGGAAGCTCGCAAAACAATAGTTTTTAACTGTTTGTATGCTATTGTCACTTTAATTGTTGACCGACTGCTATTATACATGAGTATGGTAAACTTCTGGGATCTACTTTTTTCTACGGCAGGCATTGGACGATTTCAAAAACATCATAGACATGACTTGCATTCTAATGGTCTTCAATGCTGATTTTAAAAGACCAGCAGAAATGGGTGTGTGATAGAATAACTAGAAAGGCTACCACCTTCGTTCAAGAGCGAGACCACAGCAGCCCAGAGCGTGCATTGCTCTTGGTGGATCAGTGAGGAAAAGGAAAATCAATGTGACTCTGTTTATTCTCCTATGGTCCTTTCTTTCCTTGAATCCTTCTAGTACTTGCTTTGTTACAGTATCATCTCCCCAAAAAATGATACAGGAGGGCTCACAGGCCATGTGCTGGTCCCACAGGTACCTGAGTCATGGGACCCACGGTAATGAAAATCTGCACGTGGTGATTCCTAAGTGAGCAGGACGTGATGTACCTTCCAGCTGTCGCCACCTCACAACTCTGGCTCTAGCAGTGCCTCCTCCTAGACTTCTGGTTTTCTACTCAGGTTCCACCGAAATAGGAAAGATTTTTTTTCACAAAGTAGAGATGTTTTCTTTTTCCTAAAGCAAAGAAAAATTCAAATGAGATGCCCCCTTTCTCCTCCTGCTTCTTTTCTTTTTTCTCTTTCTCCACTTCTTCCTCCTTCTCTCATCCCACCTCTCCCTCCCTCTTCCTCTGCTGCAACCAGCACATCATGAAATCCTCGTTGAGTCCTTACTTGATTATATCAGGATAGCAAGAGAGTATAACTCACTGCCCCATTCCTCCCGAAGCTTACCTAGCTTAACAGGGTTACACAGTGTAAGTGCTTTGGACCTCAGGATGATCAGAGAGAGAGACCAATAAGGACTGAATTAGCCAGAAAGGTCTTCCTTTAATAAATATTTGATGACTTACTGTGTGTAATTTATTTGTGTTTGACTGTACCACCTCCTACATGTACCCTTCTGCTACTGTAAGTTCTCTGTGGGCAAGGACTGTGTCTAGTGCAAATTTGCATGTCCTCTGCCTTTGACACAGGTGGGCATTGGGAAGTATCTGTTGAATGGATGCAGGCATATGCAAGGAAAGCCTCAATGAATGGCATTGGGAGAATTGTAGGAGATGCTGTTTCCTTTCAAGATGCTTCTTTCTTCCCATGATAGGGAAGTTATGACTAGACCAATAGCATGAGTTAGAGGAGTGTGACAAGTATGATGGATTTAGTTTCAGAGAGAGAAAAGATGCTGGCAGTTGGGGTTACTCATTGCATGCTCCTATTCTGTCTAGTTGAAGAAAGGGTGAATTCACCCTGCATTGGAATCAAGGGGAAGGTAATTAACTGCTTAGTCATTTATATGCCTTCATCCCTGGAACCAGCTGTTTCCGAAATCATCTTTTATTACAATTTTTATTTATAGTATATCTTTGCAAGGAAAACATCCGGTGCAACAGAGCCCAGCAGTTGGTGTGTAATAATGCGTATTTTAAAGCTACATAGAAGATGCTTTCTGTGAGTTACCATAGAAAAGCCGGGGTGCCAGACCCTTTTAGCCCTTTTTAAATCTGTGGAGGATTTCCCCTGAGGTTTATGGTTGTGGTAGAATGCAAAGACGATTAGCCTTGAGGTTAAATCTCATGGATCTGAATCCTTATGCTACTGCACATTTTAGCAGTATGGCCTGAGGAAATTAATTTGGATGTGGCCCAGTTAACACTTGCCGCACAAGGAGAGGACGTATGAGAATTAGAGAAAAGATGTCAAGTAAGTATACTCAGCGCATATCATTTTTTCCTCCTATGTCTCCAGTATAAAGGTTTTGTTGTTGTTGTTGTCTGAAAAATCTACTCACACAATTTAGGAACTAATTCAGCTCAAATTATTCTACCTGTGCTAATTTTGAATTTTAGCTTGATTTAAGCATTTTGCAGGAAGGCCCATATCATATACCTATTCCATTTTATTTGCTAATTTACCTCAAAATATTAAAATTTAATACCATCTCTAGATATATTGTTCTGTCTTTAGGCATAAAGGTTGAACTCCTTTGGATTATAAATATATGGAGTTTGAATTACATTTTCATGGCACATAAATGAAACGAGTTGTTTTTATAATATACTAAAAAGAACAAATAGTCTTATAATAGTCTAAAAAGAACAAATGTTACAAAATGGAAAGAATCAGGGTTAAAACTGCAGCTTTTGGAATCCTTCATTTCAGCCTTTATTTTGAATCTTTTCAGAGGCACTTGTGGGAGTACACAGTCACGTCTGTAGATGGCACCATTGCACCAGATGGAATAAGACCACGAATAAGTATGCGCATTCTTTCCCAGAGCAGTCAACCTGTTTAGTGTCAAGCGCGTGCTTAAGAATCCACAATACCAGTTTTTGGAACTGGAAAATGATGTGTGGGAAGATTTTTTTTTTTTTGATAAAAAAAGGTGAAAAATCAAGTACATCCTGATGGGTTCTATAGTAATTGTGTCAATTTTTAAAAAAAGTATTTTAGAGGAGAAAAGAGAAGTTGATAAAGGTCCACATGGAAGGCTTTACTTTTATTTTCTGGAAACATTTAATTAAACTATAGAGGACCACAAGTAATTGGACTTACAGTAATCAGTGTCAGTTCTAAGCCACACAAAATAAAATTCTGCAGTGTTCCCTATTTCTTCTACTTCCTATACTTAATGTGATAAAGGACATCTTATGCATCTATATTTTTTTCATTTTCTTTTGATTAGTTTTCTTTCTGGATTATGTCAGCAGTTCACTTATTTTTTTACAGATACGTGACTAGATTTATATGTGGATAATCTTGGCCAGAATAGTAATATTTCATTTTTTACACATACTTTTGTGGCTTATGAATCATTAAGAGAAATTTCACCTCAAAGGGTGTTTGAATAACCGAATTATTGGGGTGTATTATTGGAATAAGTTGTACAGTCTTGTGGTAGGAATTAGTATCTGGGGAGCCCTGTTACCAAACACAATTAATATAGGACATGGGGAAGTTGTTTATTTTTTATTCTAAATTGCAGTTGATGGAACGGAATTTGAAGACAAGGCACATGTTGTTTTTTCCTGAGATCTGTAAATTTTTTATTTGTTCATTGTTGTGTCCTGGAACATCCAGTGGCCTGTATAGCACAACTTCTGGACCATATTCACTTTCAACAAATCACAGTGGGACAAATACTGCATCAGACTTCATTGACACAAATAGCTACTACACTCAACTTTACGTCTTTCTATTTATGAATAATGATATTTATATATTATTGATGTTGTTAATATTATCCTAATAATTTTTACATAAATGAAATCATAGCTACAATTATGTAAGTGTAAATTATTTATATTTATCATTAAACATGACACATAGCATGAAACATGTGCAATTTAATGAGTGCATATAAAGTAAACTTCATGTAAACACAATCAAATCAGAAGGTAGAATTTTGCCAGTATTGTAGAAACATCCCTTCCAGGAAACATGGGCCTCTTGCCAGATTACAAACCCCTTCTATTTTCCCAGATGTATCCAATATTCCTGACTTTACTGAGAATCATTCACATGCATTTTAAAATAAATATTATATTTTCATCTATCTATGTGTCCTTAAATAATAAAGTTTTGCCTGTTTTTGAACAGTATACTGTGTGTAGTTTTGGGTGTCTGACATCTGATGCTCAAAATTATGTTTGTAAGTTCCATCTATTTTAATATATGTGGCTGTGGTTTATTTACTTTAATTGCTGAATATTTTATGACTGTAACACAATTTATTGATCTATTCTGCTGATGGACATTTGGGTGTTTCCAGGTCAGGGCTATTAAGAAAAATGCTGCCAAGAGCTGTCTTATATATACATACATACATACATACATACATACATATATATATATATATATATATATATATATATATATATATATACACACACACACACACACACACAGAGACACTGTTGCACACATATATGTTTCTCTACAGTATATATTGAGGAGTGAAATTGCTGCATTTTCATACACTCAGATTTACTAGATAATGCCACTTAACATTTCAGTATGGTTGTACCAATTCATACTCCCACCCCCATGCAATGAGACTTCTTGTTGTCCACATCCTCACTAGCATATGTATGGTCAGACTTTAAAATTTTTGCTCAGTCAGTGAGTTTGTAGTGGAATCTTACTTGCTTTAATTTAATTTCCCTCATTACTAATAGTTACTGGCTATTTGTATTCCCTCTTTGTAAAGTGCCCATTTTTCATCTAAGTTGTCTTGTCTTTTTCTTAATTCTTATAGGAGTTTTTGTGGTTGTTATTGTTTTTGTTGTTTTGGTTTTGCTAGTCTTTCTTTAAGTATATTAAAAAAAAATCTTCTTCCAAACCATGGTTTGTATTTTCACTATTTTAATGGTGAATTGTGATGCACAGATTTTCCCGATTTTTATACAGTAGAATTTATCAGTCATTTACTTTATGCTTAGTGCTTTGTGGTTTAGAAAATTAGTCCTTACCCAGGGAAATAAAGATATGCTCTTGAAAATTTTTCTCAAAATATTATAGACATGTATTTCACATAAAGGTGCACCTTGACATGAATTTTATACACGGGGCCATGTAAGTTCCATTTATTTTATTTTCTGTTTAAATGGCTTCTCACTGGCTCCAAACCATTTTCTGCAAAGCCTGTTTTTCTCCATTACTCTGCAGCGCTAAATATCTCATTTATCAGGTGTCCATAAATGAATGAGTCTGTTTCTGAGCTTTATATCCTGTTCCGTTGGTCCAAGTGCTTGTCCTTGTGTCAGTACCATAGTTTGTTAATTAGTAGATCTTTATAAGAAGTCTGTATATGTCTGCTTCAGCCTTGTTCTTCTTCGAGTGTTTTGATGCTTGAAATTTCATATGTTTTTTAATTAGCTTGCCAAATTCTACCAAATTTATTGGGATTTTGAGTGAGATTACATTGCATTCACATATTCACAGTATTTCAACTTTCAAACAATGAACATGGCATATATATTGATTAGTTAACCCCTTTTAATGTCCTTAATGTTTCTTAGTAAAATTTATAATTTTCTTGGATGATGTCTTACACATATATTTATAGTGTAAGACATATAATCCCCAAGTATCTAAATTGATGCTATTATAATGTATTAATTTGTTTTTCCTTACTGTTGCTGGTAAGTAGGAATGTAATTTATTTGTATACCAGTTTTATATCCAACAACCTGGTAGAACTCCTTAATTAATTCTACAAATGTACCTATTAGTTCTTTTGTATATAATGGTATTACCTGGGAAAAAGTCATTTTTTCCCCTTCCTTTCCAATGCTTATGCATTTTATTTATTTTTATTACCCTTCTGCATTGTCTTAAACGTCCTATAATATTAGATAAAAGTAGAGATAATGATTCTTCTTGTCTTGATTCCAAAATCAAGGTGATAGGTATAGTTATTTACCCATAAATGTGAGGTTTTCTGTAGATTTTGCATATCTTATGTCAGATAAAGTTCTCTTCCAGTCTTACTTTGCTGAGAATTTTTATAATGAATGAATATTGAATTTTATCAAATGGATTTTCTTAATGTGTTATTATGACCATGGGATTTCTTCTAATCTGTTGATATGATTAATTATACTGATTAATTAATACTAACTAATCTCCATTCCTAGACTAAATTCAACTTAGACATTACATATGTACATTGCTGAAATCAATTTGTTAATATGTTTATGAGATTTTTGCATTTGTGGCTATGAATAGGAACTGGCCTTAAGTTTTTAAATATGCAAAAGATATTGGAATTGAAAATCAAGGTGTAATGTGTCATATACAAGCAAAGAGAAAATATTTTTCTTTAGTTGTGAAATTCTCTATTTTTTTCCTAGTAAACAAAAAGAGATTTTTTTGTGGAATTTTAGTACTATCTTGTTATTCTAAAGATCTATATAACTTGACTCGCTGGAAATATTCACAAAGTGTGTTCAAATGTGAAGTTTAATTTTTTACTTCTCACCTCATCCACAGCTTGTCTCTTTTCTATATTCATGGCTTCAGAAGAAAGTGAAGCAACTTAAATTTCATCCTCCCCAACTCCTCCAAAAACAAAAAGTTAGTTGAAATTCATTGGCATCTAAGTTACACTGTCTGTCCATCTTTTCCTGACAAATGAATCAGGGACTCAGGTGCTGTAACGTAGCTCTCGTTATGACTGATGGCTTGTAGTTGACTGTGACATGAATGACCTCTAATGCTGGGATGTCTGGAGACTACAAACTTGCTCTTCATCTGTGGTTTGAGAATGACATGTATGAAATCCCACTCTGTGTTCCACCAATTCAGTTACACTTGTACTCTGCAGTGTGAACAGAGGTGTGGCAGAGGATTAAATTTTTCCCAAGAAAGTCTAAAAGCACAAAAGCAATATATGAAGTCTTTTCTCTTAAGAATGTTGAAAATGTATTGGAGATAAATACCTATATAACATATTTTTAACATGGTATAAAATAGTGTATGATCTCTTTCCAAAACAGAGAGTAGCAAACAAATGTTTTAATGCTCAGAAAAGTGAAAGATTTGTTATAAATGGTAGTATTTAAACTAGGGCTTGTTGGATTTGTCTGAGAAGATAGATACAAGAAGACAGTAGAAGTGTGGGTAAACAGTATTTGTTTTTTCCTCTCTCACTGTGAATTTTCTGGGTCTTCAGAGGAAGAGTCTACCTAATAACAAACGTATTGGGTGATTAATATTGTCCCAGCCCTGTTCTAGCCTTTACATGTATTATCTCATTTAATGCTTGGAGCAACCCTTCAAAACAGCACTTGAATATCTTGATGGCACTTGAACTGAGGAATAGAGACCACAGGGAAACTTGCGAAAGGCCAGACGAGAGCTAAGGGATGACAGAGAGTTGATCCCAGGCATTCACCTCAAATACTGATGCTCTGAACTATCATGGTATATTCCTGCTAAATGGTGATTGTGAGGAAAAGAAAAGTATATTCTTGAAGGGGAATGAAAACGATAATCACTGGTACCTCAAACCTTTAATGTTCCCTCACTCACTCTTATAAAATTACCTGATTCTCACCCTAAGACTAGGTAGATCTCTTTCTCTCTTATAGGTGTTAGAAACTTCATGTTAGGATACATAGAGTCAATCAAAGATCTTTTTCAGCTTAATATATTCCCCTGTGTTTGTGAAGTTTACTTAGAATTACTAGCAGTTATGAGTCATAGTTATTTACTTAAACAGGAATAAAATTTCTAAAATGTTAGTTTCTGACATCTACTAAACCATTGCAGAGATTGGAGTCAGTACTATAAGGGGATAATGGTAGAAAAATAAGGAGGAAGGTGACAAAACAACAAACTATGTGTTAGTTGAAGTAGCACTTAACACAGGTTTTAAGTCACTGAATAATAAAAGTGGGAGCTAAGGAAATGTGTTCTATCACCCAGCTCTTTCAGTGTATGCTGTCAAAAACGTCATATGGTGTGCCATGGTCCCCTGAACTGCCAGTACATGGAAAAGAAATATCATGTAGAGATCCCATAGACTTAGAGGGGCACTCACCACAGGCTGTACCTGCATGCAATAGACATACTTTAAAAAGTCATTTTTGTTTATTTGATGCTCCACAGATATGAATTGTGACCCCTGTAAACCAGTCCTAAGTTAGGGTACAATAAAAAAGAATATAAGAAATGGATGATCCTATTCAACTTGGTAAAAGAATTGTTAAGTAATATTCTTAGATGTTAGAGGCAAAGCTGAGAATAGAACTCATTTCTTCTCATTCCTGATCTATCATGTATCTTCTTTGTATCTTCTTTTACTTTCTGCAAGTTGAGATGGATGGTTCATTTTGATCCCTAGTTTTTCTATTAATCTTTTAAAAATTATGACCTAAACTGTACAAAATATCATAAATTGCATAAAACCATCTTTAGTATAAAAAAAGAGTACTTTTGAGTAGAATCCAGTGTCATACTCACTCTTCATCCATTATCATTATATGTAACAGTGTCCCCACCCCCTTGATTGCTGTTTCATTTCTGTTGAATCGGTCCTTTCAGTATTTACAGAACTAATGTTTATAACCTTACATATACTATCTGACATTTATTCTCCTATTCCTAAGACCATTTTTCTAATGGCTGAACCACTTTAAAATATCAATATGGTGTACCTTCTGCAGTGTTCTAATTGAAACCATTCTTCAGGACTGCTGGAAACATGGGCTAGTACAGAATGCCTTAGCTAGGTAAAACAGTAAGTGGTCATATGAGATTTAATAAAATCAATGCAGTTAAAACCTTCAGAGAAGGGAAAAGACTGTATAAGTCTAATTTACTTTCTCAATGCCTAAAAGAGTATACTGTGTGATTATGTACTATGTGAAAGGTTTTTGAGGAACATGAAACTACGTTTTGGCACCAATCCAATAAAAATGAAATAAATAGATACAGAGAAAGACAGTAGGATCAAGTTACAGTTGAATTATGTTGGCATGAAATTTTGAAGGAAGAAAATTAGGACAGTAAATTAAGCGAGGTAGGAGAGAGACTGAGGAAAAGAAGTTCACAAAGCATTTAAACAACAGGCTGTGTTTTAATTACAAGTGTATTATGAGACTCAGTACTCACTCTAGACTCACAATACTCACTACAGTCCAAATTTGTAACATGGGGAAGTGAAATGTGTTAGGCAGACTAAGGTTCTAATAGTATCTGAGATAACAGTTTATGTTGTTGGATAAATTACTTTAAATTTTCTAAATTTTAATCTCATTTGTTAAAATGAAAGTCATATTTACTTTATAGTGTGCTGTGAAAATAAAATACAATAATATATTTTAAAATGCCTATCCCAGTGTTAGGCATATAGTACACCTCCAATAAATTTTCATTCCCTTCCTTTTCATTTTGTATTTTATTGGGATTATTTATCCAGCTGTGATAGATCAAGTCTGGTATACAGATATCATGAGACAGTTTTATAAAAAACTGTTTTGCAAGAAGATTAAGTTCTTAGTATCTTGGAATAAAACTCTGATAGTTATTATAAACTCTAATATCTGTTTGGCATTTTCTATGTATATTAGATAGTCTGCATGAAATATCACATTTAATCGTCACAGCAGTTTTATGTTATTACTTTCATCCCCTTTTGTAGATTTGTTCATTACCTGTAGGGAGCAGGTGATGAGGGAGGACTAAAAACCAAGTTTGTCTGATTCTGAAGCCCATGACCTTAACCACTAAATTATACCGCTTAACTTGTAATCATCACTGGTGTTGACATTTTCAAATTATAGACTTAAGATGTAGTTGCTTGAAAGGGGGGTGTAGAATGAATAGAAATAGAATGTGGCATGACTATGATTGATTTTTACTGTACCTAACTTTTTTTTTTTTTTTTTTTTTTTTTTTTTGCGGTACGCGGGCCTCTCACCGCTGTGGCCTCTCCCGTTGCGGAGCACAGGCTCCGGATGCGCAGGCTCAGCGGCCATGGCTCACGGGCCCAGCCGCTCCGCGGCACGTGGGATCCTCCCAGACCGGGGCACGAACCCGCATCCCCTGCATCGGCAGGCGGACTCTCAACCACTGCGCCACCAGGGAGGCCCTGTACCTAACTTTTTGAACTTGCTCAAGCAACAATATTTCTCAACCTTACTTTTGGCAATGTAAAATGCAATAAATATGCTTATCACCAATGTTATTTTCAGGATTAAATGCAGTTATATTCTTGCGTATGGTGTCGAGGTGTGTGGGTATGTATAGTGTATAGCATAGCACTGTTCCTGGCAGAGTAAGAAAAAGAGCTGCCAGTTTTTATAGATTGAAAATATTTGAATCATAATGCCTTATGATGACTGAAATAAAAAAGGAACTACTTGGTTCCAATTCCAGGAATAGCAGCAAAGCTGGAACTCCAAATTATAAACTCTGGGGAAAATATAAAACAGGCATAGGAAAATAATCAAAAGGGAGCTGAGAGGCTGGTGGGGATTTGACCCTTAAAAGAAGAGAACTGTGCTGGGTGAGATTCATATTTATAAGGCTTTCTGTCAGAGGGCACTCCCAGCT
Organism: Hyperoodon ampullatus; assembly: GCF_949752795.1. Classification (NCBI taxonomy): domain Eukaryota; kingdom Metazoa; phylum Chordata; class Mammalia; order Artiodactyla; family Ziphiidae; genus Hyperoodon; species Hyperoodon ampullatus. Next base: position 17,991,421 of record NC_136929.1, on the reverse strand, counting down.
ACGTGACACCAGATGGCTAGAACTCAAGCCAAAAGCCACTATCTTACTGGCTTGAAGAGTCAGATGTTGAAGTTTGAGTCTATTAAGAGAGGCTTGAAAGTAAGAGGGGAATCCAATAAGGGAGGGAACCATGGAGGGAGGGAAGAAACCTCAAATCTGCATATAAACTCTTCTTAAGTCTTTGGCTAATTCCTGAACTGGGAGGGAGGGAGGGAGACTCCAGAAATCCCAGCACAACAGACAGCTGGAAAGCTAAAAGAACTGAGTTAAGCTTAGCTGCTGTCCACCAGAAGGAAGGACAGTGCTTGGAGTCAGTCCAGCTATGTTAACTGCTAGCCCTAACTAAAAATGTTCTTTAGAGGAAAATAACAGAATCTAAGTTTATGATATAGCCACAAAATTTAGTTTAAGAAATAACATACATGCCAAGAAAAAATGAGAAATGGGACCTAGAGTCAAGGTAAAAGAAATATATACTACCAAATGTAAAATAGATAGCTAGTGGGCAGCAGCCGCATAGCACAGGGAGATCAGCTCAGTGCTTTGTGATCACCTAGAGGGGTGGGATAGGGAGGGTGGGAGGGAGACGCAAGAGGGAGGAGATATGGGAATATATGTATATGTATAGCTGATTCACTTTGTTATAAAGCAGAAACTAACACAGCATTGTAAAGCAATTATACTCCGATAAAGATGTTTAAAAAAAGGCGGTATTAAAGAAATCATAAACTCGAGATGCACACGTTTTGCAATTAGCAGATAAGGACTTGAAGTAGCCATATTAAATATGTTCAAGGACCTAAATAAAAATATGTTTCTATTGAGAGAAGAGATGTGAAATAATATCTCTTTAGCTATCTATCTACATATCAAAAGTACCAAAAGGAAATTGTAGAATTCAAAATAAAATATCTAAAATTAAACGTTTACTGGGATGATTTTAACAATATTGGAGATAGCTTGGAAGGAGCAAGTAAATTTGAATTTACATCAGTAGCAATTATCCTTACTTAAGGAAAGAGAATGATTAAAAAAAAACCCAAACTCAAGAAACATGTAGGACACAGTTTGCCTAACATGCAATTAGAGATGCAGGAGAAGAGGAAAAAATTATGGAGGACAAAATATATTTGAATAAGTAATATACAAGGATTTCTGAATTTGGTGAAAAACAAACAGCTTCAAGAACAAAGTAGATCAGCTAACTCAAAGCATGATATAAAGAAACATCAGTGATCTAAATGTATCAGAGTAAAACGTTCAAAAACCAAAGAGGAATAAAAAATTTTGAAAGCAACTAGATAAAAAGATACATTAAATACTGGGTAACAGTAACTACTTTTCAGAAGCAATGTAAGAGAAAGACAATGAAAAGATTTTTTTTTTTTTTTTTTTTTGAGGTACGCGGACCTCTCACTGTTGTGGCCTCTCCAGTTGTGGAGCACACGCTCCGGACGCACAGGGTCAGTGGCCATGGCTCACAGGCCTAGCCACTCCGTGGCATGTGGGATCTTCCCGGACTGGGGCACGAACCCGCGTCCCCTGCATCGGCAGGCAGACTCTCAACCACTGCGCCACCAGGGAAGCCCTGAAAAGATATTTTTAAAGTATTTTAAGAAAAATCATACCAGTCTAACAAGAATTCTATAACCAGTGAAATATATCTAAATAATTGGAGAAAAATACCATGTCAATGATTTTAACAGTCAGTATTGTTAAGATGTCAGTTCTCCCCCAAATTAATATCAGGACTGTGTAATACCAATCAAAATCTCAATGGCCTGTTTTATGCAAAACACAAATTATTTTAAAAATCTGTATGATAATATAAAGGACGTAGAATAACCAAAAATATTGAAAATGATGCTTATGATTGCAGGGCTTATACTACCTGACATCAAAATTTAAATTAAAGCTACAGTATTCCAGACAGTGTGGAACTGGCATTAAATTAGACAAATAGATCACGGAAACAAGAGAGTAAGGCCGATTAATGTTCAAGAGAGTTGCTAAAGCAATCCAGTTGGTAAAGAAAAGCATTGCCAGCAGATGGTTTTATAAAATGTTCAGTTGAGTGTGTATTTTTATGTGCATGTGTGTATGTGTCACACCATACACAAAAATCAATTCATGGGTGGATCATAGACTTAAACATAAACATAAAATCTATAAAGCTTTTAAATGAATACAGAAGTATATCTACTTGACTTAGGGCACAGAAAACAATAGCTAAAACTTTAAAAAATGTTATTAAAATTTGCTATTTGCTAAAAATGCTAATAAAAAATTTTAAATTTCATCTAAAGTTAATGTATGTTTATTAAATAACATAAAATGAGCACAAAGTCACAGACTGGAATAAATATGTGTAAAAACTGTATTGGGGACTTCCCTGGTGGCACAGTGGTTAAGAAGCCTCCTGACAATGCAGGGAACATGGGTTTGAGCCTTGGTCCAGGAAGATTCCACATGCTGCAGAGAAACTAAAGTCGTGTGTCACAACTACTGAGCCTGTGCTCTAGAGCCCGTGAGCCACAACTGCTGAAGCCTGCATACCACAATTACTGAGCCAGCGTTTCCACAACTACTGAAGCCCATGCGCATAGAGCCTGTGCTCCGCAACAAAGAGTAACCCCCACTCACCGCAACTAGAGAAAGCCCACACCCAGCAATGAAGACCCAATGCAGCCAAAAATAAATAAATTTATTAAAAAAAACTATATTGGACAAAGGTCTTTTATCTAGAGTCTAAAAGGAAGGCCTACAAATTAATAGTAGAAGAAGACAACCTAATAGAGTGGGTAAGAGATTTGAATAGGCACATTACAAAGGAAGACATGTGAATGGTCATTTAACACATAAAAATTGCTCAAAATTATTAGTCACCAGGGAAATATAAATCAAAACCATAATGAGATACTATTTCACACATTTGAATAACTCAACTGAAAAAAGACTTACCAAACTAATTGTTGCTGAGTGTGTGGATTAACTCATACATTCTGATTGACATTTAGAATGGTATAATCACTTTGGATTGTGTTTTGACGTTTTCTCACAGTTATAAATACCCCTCCTCATTCACTTGGCAATTATATCCCTACATATTTACCCAAGAGTAATGAAAATATATCTCCATATCAGACTTGTTCATAAATATTCACAGCATCATTATTTAAAATTGCCAAAAGTGGAAAAATACATATATCCATCAAGAGCAAAAAGAATAAGCAAATTGTGGTGTAGTTATACAATGAACCCTATACACTAATAAAAAAGAACAAACTGCTGATACATGCAACATGTCTGAATCTCAAAAATATTACACCTAGTGAAATAAGACAGGATCAGGTGTACCTACTGTATGAGGCCATTTATAAGTGTTTGAAATAGCAATATAATTCAATGGTGAAAAAATTAGAACATTGGTACTTGGTGGAAAGTGGGCAAGTGAACTTTCTGGGGTGATGGTTATGTTCTATATCTTGATAGGAGTATGGATTATGAGAGTTTATGTTTGCCAAAACTCACTGAATGGTACCTTTAAGATTTGTGCATTTCACTGTATGTTACCACTAACCACACTCCCCCACTCCAATACACACATGATCAGTAACTATAAACAAATATTGAACACAATTAATATGATTTATTTTTTGGTAGTGCCATGTGTTCACAATCTTGGAAACATTTTCTCATATTTTAGGCTTGATCAAATGAAAAATACATTGAGGATAATGGGAGTTAGTTCCCAGCTGTTATATACTGTACTACTAATGTGGGAAAGGGAAATATTAAAATGACCTTGGTTTATTGTATTGGAATTGGGACTATAAATGTTAATTCATGGCTTTTCAACATAGATAGATATACAGATAAGTACATGATATTTAGATAGGTAGACGACACACAGATAGACACACACACACACTTTCTAGCTCTGTTGAGAGTATGTAGAAGCAACATCATGTCAATATCAATTGCTATATCTATTGCCCAAATCCTGGTTTTTAAATATCATTCTCCAGTCAACGTAGCCAGGGTTCCTTAGAGAAATGGAGGGTCCCAGAGTCTGGACCGGGAGAGTAAGGATAAGCCTAGAACAGCTTGTCTAGAAAGTAAATAATTTCTCAAACAATAATAGGGACATGTTAAGAGCACCCAGAATCCAGACTGAAGAGTCTCCAAATGGACAAATCTAGCATAATTTGAGGATCAGAAACAAATAAGAACAGTAAAAGATCAGATCCATTTAATATTGATAAAGTGAGAATCGAGTCCAAACTGATATAAATGAATGAATGAACAAATAAATGGGAAAGAAGGAATAACTCTTCCTTGCAATAGAATATCAACAAATAAATGCAGACTTAATGAAGAGGTTAGAAGATCACCATGTTGTAGCTATCAGAGGAACACTTCAGTCAGGAATTATCAGTTTTTGCTAAAATTAATGGGTAAATTTTTGATAAAGAGCATCATATTGACATAGTGTCAAACTATTGATGACATAGTAAGCAAATGTGAATTTTACTGGATAGATACAGGGTACACTTCAAACCAGTCATCAACGTTATTATCATCAGCATTGGGATAAACTGATAGCATATGCATCCTGATATACCTAGAAGGACACATATGACTTCTGTGGCGTTCTTGCCATAAGGACATAAACTTACTCTAATCATGAGACAACAACAGTGAAACTCAGCTTGAGGGGGATTCTGCCGAAGAAGGAGGCTGTACTCTTCAAAAATTTCAAGGGGAGGAATGGTAAAGAAATGCTGAGAAACACTGGCTTCCAGATTAAAGTGGGCTGAAGAGATAAGGCAACTTAATGAAGGATCCTGGATTCCATTGTGGACTGGGGAACAAAGACAAGGTATGAAAAAATCATTGGGATAGAATTATATTAATGTCAAATTTCCTGATATTGATCATTGTTGTGTGGTTAAATTAGAATTTCCTTGTTCTTAGGAAATATACACTAAAGTGTGTGTATCTGGGAGACAGAATGAGAATGAAAAATCAAGTGGAGCTAAATGTAAATAATTAGTGAATCTTGTTTAAAAAGTATACTAGAATCTTTGTATGTTTTGGCAAATTTTCTATACATTTGAAATAATATCAAATGAAATAGTTAAAAGATAAAACCACATACCTAAACTTCTCCATTACCATTTACATCCTATTTGTTCTGTTTCTCTGGAGAACCCTGAGTATTAGTCCCACGATTTAAAAAAAAAAAAAAAATATATATATATATATATATATATATATATATATACTGGCCACTTTAGAAAATCACAAATAATGTTAAGGAGGAAATTAGCTAAAATCTCTTATAGCAGAGGAGAAATGAGACTTTGAGCATAAATGTTTTAGATCTACAATTCCTCCAGTACACCATTTAGTAATGTCTTAACCTACTGTGGTTTCACTGCTTTGTGGTTTCCTTAAAGATTAAAAGAAATGCATTTGACGTGGTGGTGGAGAAGCCAGATGGAAGAAAATACTATAAAATATATATATATATATATATATATATATATATATATATATATATATATGATGTAATACTACCAATATAAAATACAATAGTTGTTAAAAATGTACTTAAATATTGAATGTTACTATGTGCTCATTAGAAAAGCATAGCTATATCTTTTAAAAGAGTAAATATTCTTTTAATGTTGTAATTTGGAAATATTGAATAGTGATATTATAATAGGGGAGACTGATGTTATTATTAGCTTTTTACTACTCCATCAACATCCAAGAAGTTATTTCTCCAGCAATCATTACTTTTTATACAGTTGACCTCTATGACTTTTCATTTAAATGTTTCAGTTTTCATTCCTTAATGGTTTACATTAAATTTATGAACTTCTTCTTCATCTGCAGTACAGTACATTTTAATGCTCCATCTCAGAAACAGAGGCACGCATTTTGATTTGGTGCCACTGCAGATTTATTTCTGACCATATATACAAAATTATTCTCCCCCAAATATATGTCTTCATATTACTGTGAATTTCTTATGCTGAGTGATTCATAGATTATTTCTTTTTTTTAATTAACATCTTTATTGAAGTATAATTGCTTTACAATGTTGTGTTAGTTTCCACTGTATAACAAAGTGTATATGTATATGTATACATATATCCCCATGTCTCCTCCCTCTTGCATCTCCCTCCCACCCTCCCTATCCCACCCCTCTAGGTGGTCACAAAGCACTGAGCTGACCTCCCTGTGCTATGCAGCTGCTTCCCACTAGCTACCTATTTTACATTTGGTAGTGTATATATGTCCATTCCACTCTCTCATTTCGTCCCAGCTTCCCCTTCCCCCTCCCTATGTCCTCAAGTGCATTCTCTATGTCTGCGTCTTTATTCCTGTCCTACACCTAGGTTCATCAGAAACATTTTTTTTTTAAGATTCCATATATATATGTTAGCATACGGTATTTGTTTTTCTCTTTCTCACTTCACTCTGTATGACAGACTCTAGGTCCATCCACCTCACTACAAATAACTCATTTTTTTCTCTTTATGGCTGAGTAATATTCCATTGTATATATGTGCCACATCTTCTTTGTCCATTCATCTGTCGATGGACACTTAGGTTGCTTCCACGTCCTGGCTATTGTAATAAAGCTGCAATGAACATTGTGGTAATTGACTCTTTTTGAATTTTGGTTTTCTCAGGGTATATGCCCAGTAGTGGGATTGCTGGGTCGTATGGTAGTTCTATTTTTAGTTTTTTAACGAACGTCCATACTGTTCTCCATAGTGACTGTATCAATTTATATTCCAATCAACAGTGCAAGAGGGTTCCCTTTTCTCCACACCCTCTCCAGCATTTACTGTTTGTAGATTTTTTGATGATGGCCATTCTGACTGGTGTAAGGTAATACCTCATTGTAGTTTTGATTTGCATTTCTCTTATGATTAGTGATGTTGAGCATCCTTTCATGTGTTTGTTGGCAATCTGTATATCTTCTTTGGAGAAATGTCTATTTAGGTCTTCTGCCCATTTTTTGATGGGCTTGTTTGTTTTTTTTGATATTGAGCTGCATGAGCTGCTTGTAAATTTTGGAGATTAATCCTTTGTCAGTTGCTTCATTTGCAAATATTTTCTCCCATTCTGTGGGTTGTCTTTTCGTCTTGCTTATGTTTTCCTTTGCTGTGCAAAAGCTTTTAAGTTTCATGAGGTCCCATTTGTTTATTTTTGTTTTTGTTTCCATTTCTCTAGGAGGTGGGTCCAAAAGGATCTTGCTGTGATTTATGTCATAGAGTGTTCTGCCTGTGTTTTTCTCTAACAGTTTTACAGTGTTTGGCCTTACATTTAGGTCTTTAATCCATTTTGAGTTTATTTTTGTGTACATTGTTAGGGAGTGTTCTAATTTCATTCTTTCACATGTAGCTGACCAGTTTTACCAGCATCACTTAGTGAAGAGGCTGTCTTTTCTCCATTGTATGTTCTTGCCTGCTTTATCAAAGATTAGGTGACCATACATGCATGGGTTTATCTCTGGGCTTTCTATCCTGTTCCATCGATCTATCTTTCTGTTTTTATGCCAGTACCGTACTGTCCTGATTACTGTAGCTTTGTATACAGTCTGAAGTCTAACAGCCTGATTCCACCAGTTCTGTTTTTCTTTCTCAAGATTGCTTTGGCTATTCAGGGCCTTTTGTGTCTGCATACAAATTGTGAAGTTTTTTGTTCTAGTTCTGTGAAAAATGCCATTGGTAATTTGATAGGGATTGTATTAAATCTGTAGATTGCTTTGGGTAATATAGTCATTTTCACAATGTTGATTCTTCCAATCCAAGGACATGGTATATCTCTCCATCTGTTGTATCATCTTTAATTTCTTTCATCAGTGTCTTATAGTTTTCTGCATATGGGTCTTTTGTTTCCTGAGGTAGGTTTATTCCCAGGTATTTTATTGTTTTTGTTGCAGTGGTAAATGGGAGGGTTTCCTTAATTTCTCTTTCAGATTTTTCATCATTAGTGTATAGGAATGCAAGAGATTTCTGTGAATTAATTTTGTATCCTGGTACTTTACCAAATTCATTGATTAGCTCTAGTTGTTTTCTGGTAGCATCTTTAGGATTCTCTATGTATAGTATCATGTCATCTGCAAACAGTGACAGCTTTACTTCTTCTTTTCTGATTGGGGCTCCTTTTATTTTTTTGTCTTCTCTGATTGCTGTGGCTAAGACTTGCAAAATGATGCTGAATAATAGTGGTGAGAGTGGGCAACTTGTCTTGTTCCTGATCTTAGTGGAAACGGTTTCACTTTTTCACCACTGAGAACAATGTTGGCTGTGGGTTTGTCATATATGGCCTTTATTATGTTGAGGTAAGTTCCTTCTGTTCCTACTTTCTGGAGGGTTTTTATCATAAATGGGTGTTGAATTTTGTTGAAAAATTTTTCTGCATCTGTTGAGATGATCATACGGTTTTACTCCTTCCGTTTGTTAATATGGTGTATCACATTAATTGATTTGCGTATATTGAAGAATCGTTGCATTCCTGAGATAAACCCCACTTGATCATGTTGTATGATCTTTTTAATGTGCTGTTGGATTCTGTTTGCTAGTATTTTGTTGAGGATTTTTTCATCTATGTTCATCAGTGATATTGGCCTCTAGTTTTCTTTCTTTGTGACCTCTTTGTCTGGTTTTGGATCAGGGTGATGGTGGCCTTGTAGAATGAGTTTGGGAGTGTTCCTCCCTCTGCTATACTTTGCAAGAGTTTGAGAAGGAGAGGTGTTAGCTCTTCTCTAAATGTTTGATAGAATTCACCTGTGAAACCATCTGGTCCTGGGCTTTTGTTTGTTGGAAGATTTTTTTTTTTTTTTTTTTTTTTTGCCATACATATGCCTCTGACTGTTGTGTCCTCTCCCATTGCGGAGCACAGGCTCCAGGCGCGCAGGCTCAGTGGCCATGGCTCACGGGCCTAGCTGCTCTGTGGCATGTGGGATCTTACCAGACCAGGGCATGAACCCATGTCCCCTGCGTTGGCAGGCGGACTCTCAACCACTGTGCCACCAGGGAAGCCCTGTTGGATGATTTTTAATCACAGTTTCAATTTCAGTGCTTGTGATTGGTCTGCTTATATTTTCTATTTCTTCCTGGTTCAGTCTTAGAAGGTTGTGCTTTTCTTCAAATTTGTCCATTTCTTTCAGGTTGTCCATTTTATTTGCATATAGGTGCTTGTAGTAATCCCTCATGATTCTTTGTATTTCTGCAGTGTCAGTTGTTACTTGTCCTTTTTCATTTCTAATTCTGTTGATTTGAGTCTTCTCTCTTTTTTTCTTGATGAGTCTGGCTAATGGTTTATCAATTTGGTTTGTCTTCTCAAAGAACCAGCTTTTAGTTTTATTGATCTTTGCTATTGTTTCCTTCCTTTCCTTTTCATTTATTTCTGATCTGATCTTTATGATTTCTTTCCTTTTGCTAACTTTGGGGGTTTTTTTTTTGTTCTTCTTTCTCTAATTGCTTTCAATATAAGGTTAGGTTGTTTATTTGAGTTGTTTCTTGTTTCTTGACATAGGATTGTATTGCTATTAACATCCCTCTTAGAAGTGCTTTTGCTGAATCCCATAGGTTTTGTGTCGTCATGTTTTCATTGTCATTTGTTTCTAGGTATTTTTTGATTTCCTTTTTGATTTCTTCAGTGATCTCTTAGTTATTTAGTAGTGCATTGTTTAGCCTCCATGTGTTTGTATTTTTTTACAGATATTTTCCTGTAATTGATATCCAGTCTCACAGCGTTGCGGTCAGAAAAGCTACTTGACACCATTTCAGTATTCTTAAATTTACCAAGGCTTGTTTTTTGACCCAAGATATGATGGATCCTGGAGATTGTTCCTTGAGCACTTGAGAAGAAAATGTTTTCTGTTGTTTTTGGATGGATTATCGTATAAATATCAATTAAGTCCATGTTGTTTAATGTATCATTTAAAGCTTGTGTTTCCTTATTTATTTTCATTTTGGATGATCTGTCCATTGGTGAAAGTGGGGTGTTAAAGTCCCCTACTATGAGTGTGTTACTTTCGATTTCCCCTTTTATGGCTGTTAGCATTTGCCTTAAGTATTGAGGTGCTCCTTTTTTGGGTGCATAAATATTTACAATTGTTATATCTTCTTCTTGGATTGATCCCTTGATCACTGTATAGTGTCCTTCCTTGTCTCTTGTAATAGTTTTATTTTAAAGTCTATTTTTTTCTGATATGAGAATTGTTACTCCAGCTTTCTTTTGTTTTCCATTTGCATGGAATATCTTTTTCCATCCTCTCACTTTCAGTCTGTATTTGTCCCTAGGTTTGAAGTGGATGTCTTTTAGACAGCATATATATGGGTCTTGTATTTGTATCCATTCAGCCAGTCTGTGTCTATTGGTTGGAGCATTTAATCCATTTACGTGTAAGGTAGTTATTGATATGTGTGTTCCTATTACCATTTTCTTAATTGTTTTGGGTTTGTTATTGTAAGTCTTTTCCTTCTCTTTTGTTTCCTACCTAGAGAAGTTCCTTTAGCATTTGTTGGAAAGCTGGTTTGGTGGTGCTGAATTCTCTTAGCTTTTGCTTGTCCATAAAGGTTTTAATTTCTCTGTCAAATCTGAATGAGATCCTTGCTGGGTAGAGTAATCTTCGTTGTAGGTTTTTTCCCTTTCATCGCTTTAAATATGACTTGCCACTCCCTTCTGGCTTGCAGAGTTGCTGCTGAAAGATCAGCTGTTAACCTTATGGGGATTCCTGTATATGTTATTTGTTGTTTTTGTCGCTGCTTTTAATATATATATATATATATATTTTGTATTTAATTTTTGATAGTTTGCTCAATATGTGTCTTAGAGTGTTTCTCATTGGATTTATCCTGTACGGGACTCTCTGTACTTCCTGGACCTCACTGACTATTTCCTTTCCCATATTAGGATAGTTTTCAAATATAATCTCTTCTCAGTCCCTTTCTTTTTCTCTTCTTCTTCTGGGACCTGTATAATTCAAATGTTGGTGTATTTAATGTTGTCCCAGAGGTCTCTGAGACTGTCCTCTGTTCTCTTCTTTCTTTTTTCTTTATTCTGCTCTGTGATAGTTATTTCCACTATTTTATATTCTAGGTCACTTATCATTCTCCTGCCTCAGTTATTCTACTGTTGTTTCCTTCTAGAGAATTTTTAATTTCATTTATTGTGTTGTTCATCATTGTATGTTTGCTCTTTACTTCTTCTAGGTCCTTGCAAAACGTTTCTTGTATTTTCTCCATTCTGTTTCCAAAATTTTGCATCACCTTTACTATCATTACTCTGAATTCTTTTTCAGGTAGACTGCCTATTTCCTCTTCATTTGTTTGTTCCAGTGGGTGTTTTCTTTGCTGCTTCATCTGCTGTGTGTTTCTCTGTCTTCTCATTTTGCTTAACTTACTGTGTTTGGGGTCTCCTTTTTGCAGGCTGCAGGTTTGTAGTTCCCATTGTTTTTGGTGTCTGCCCCCAGTGGGTAAGGTTAGTTCAGTGGGTTATGTAGGCTTCCTGGTGGAGGGGACTGGTGCCTATGTTCTGGTGGATGAGGCTGGATCTTGTCTTTCTGGTGGGCAGGACCACATCCGGTGGTGTGTTTTGGGGTGTCTGTGACCTTATTATGATTTTAAGCAGCCTCTCTGCTAATGGGTGTGGTTGTGTTCCTGTCTTGCTAGTTGTTTGGCATAGTGTGTCCAGCACTATATCTTGCTGGTCGTTGAGTGGAGCTGGGCCTTAGCTTTGAAATGAAGATCTCTGGGAGAGCTTTCGCCGTTTGATATTACGTGGAGCTGGGAGGCCTCTGCTGGACCAATGTCCTCAACTCGGCTTTCCCACCTCAGGGGTACAGGCCTGACACCTGGCCAGAGCACCAAGATATTGTCAGCCACACGGCTCAGAAAAAAATAAAATAATGGACAGACAGAACCCTAGGACCAATGGTAAAAGCAAAGCTATACAGACAAAATCAAATAAAGTGGCATACACATACACACTCACAAAAAGAGCAAATGGAAAAAAAAATATATCTATATATAAAAAAAGAAGGAAGAGAGCATCCAAATCAATAAATCAATCTATCAAGGATAATAAACTCTAAATAGTAAACTAAAATAGACATAAAACCAGAAACAAATTAGATGCAGAAAGCAAACCCCAAGTCTGCAGTTGCTCCCAAAGTCCACTGCCTCAATTTTGGGATAATTCGTTGTTTATTCAGGTGTTTCAGAGATTCAGGGTACATCAAGTTGATTGTGGAGATTTAATCAACTGCTCCTGAGGCTGCTGGGAGAGATTTCCTTTTCTCTTCTTTGTTCGCACAGCTCCTGGGGTTCAGCTTTGGATTTGGCCCCGCCTCTGCGTGTAGGTCGCCTGAGGGCGTCTGTTCTTTGCTTAGACAGGACAGAGTTAAAGCAGCAGCTGATTCAGGGGCTCTGGCTCACTCAGCCCGGGGGGGAGGGAGGGGTTACGGAGGCGGGGCGAGGGAGGGAGGGGTTACGGAGGCGGGGCGAGCCTGCGGCGACAGAGGCCGTCGGGACGTTGCACCATCCTGAGGTGCGCCGTGCGTTCTCCCAGCGAAGTGGTCCCTGGATCCCAGGACCCTGGCAGTGGCGGGCTGCACAGGCTCCCGGGAGGGGAGGTGTGGAGAGTGACCTGTGCTTGCACACAGGCTTCTTGGTGGCGGCAGCAGCAGCCTTAGCGTCTCATGCCCGTCTCTGGGGTCCGCGCTGTTAGCCGCGGCTCGCGCCCGTCTCTGGAGCTCTTTTAGGAGGTGCTCTGAGTCCCCTCTCCTCACACACCCCGAAACAATGGTCTCTTGCCTCTTCAGCAGCTCCAGACTTTTCCCTGGACTCCCTCCCGGCCAGCCGTGGCACACTAGCCCCTTCAGGCTGTGTTCACGCCGCCAACCCCAGTCCTCTCCCTGCGCTCCGACCGAAGCCCAAGCCTCAGCTCCCAGCCCCGCCCACCCCGGCGCGTGAGCAGACAAGCCTCTCGGGCTGGTGAGTGCCGGTCGGCACCGATCCTCTGTGAGGGAATCTCTCCTCTTTGCCCTCCGCACCCCTGTGGCTGCGCTCTCCTCTGCGGCTCCGAAGCCTTCCCCCTCCGCCACCCGCAATCTCCGCCCGCGATGGGGCTCCTAGTGTGTGGAAACCTTTCCTTCTTCACGGCTCTCTCCCGGGTGTGCAGGTACAGTCCCTATTCTTTTGTCTCTGTTTTTTCTTTTTTCTTTTGCCCTACCCAGGTACGTGGGGAGTTGCTTGCCTTTTGGGAGGTCTGAGGTCTTCTGCCAGCGTTCAGTGGGTGTTCTGTAGGGGTTGCTCCACATGTAGATGTATTTCTGATGTATCTGTGGGGAGGAAGGTGATCTCCATGTCTTACTCCTCCGCCATCTTGAAGGTCTCGATTATTTCTTTTTGATATAACAAATGTATTTATAAAAGCGTGGGTGCTCTTTTATCATGAATTTATAACGTCAGTGCTAGTTTAATCTTAAGGTAAATTTTATTGCACTTTTAAATATCACTTAATGTATCTTGAGTTTTATTTTATGTTTTAAAGAAAAGACTTTGTGTTCATATTTGCCACCGTATTTATATTCACACTCTAGACTCCTTAGGTTTATGCCAGGTGGTAGATTTTAACTGACTGGGACAAAATATTTATATTCCAACCATTTTATTTACTACTTTAAAAACTTTTATTATGCTCAAATAGAAGAGAAATCTGCTTCCTTAATAGTTAGATTGTTTGGTTTCTTGAAATAATTTTTCAAATATATTGCCAACTTGAATAGTTTGGCAGTTTTTAATAATTGAAGGGCTTTTTAAAATAATTACATCAGAAATTAATACTATGGTATATTGATAATTTGGCATTTGAAATAAAATATATGTATTTCTCTTACTCCTTAGGCAAACTTAAAATTTCCTTAATTGTTTGTATCTGTCATGAATTTCTGAGAAATACAATGACTGTCTAAACAACTATTTATTAGAACCCCCTATTTTAAAAGAAGATTTTTGTCAAGATCCCATTCTACAGGAAAGCAGAATTCACCAAAAACTTCTTGATCTGATTGCCTTTCATGTGTGAGACTCAATTATGGTTCTATTTTTGGGAATCAGGAAAGTTATTCCCTGAATAACAGTACAGGTCAAGATCACCTTTATGCTCGTTAAAGAAGATGCTCATCCAGAGACCTTTAGCTTAATGACCCAGTTTCTTCTACATAAGTTACAGTCTGGGACCTTGGTGGGAACTTTTGAAGCTTCATTAGCCTTTTAGACCACAGGGGAAACATTAAATTAACAAAAAAGGAAAGAAAGAAACAAAATCTCAAGTCAGTGATCCCAGAGAGACTGGAGCCAGCAAACTGTGTTGACTTTCTTGTTTTCCTTAGCTGTGGAACACTGCATTGAGTTGTGTTTTGGTAACTTTGTGTAATTTCTTCTGCCATTTAACATTTGCACCTGTCTGACTCTGTTAAACAGTGTTCCATATTAATAACTTTTGTGTAGTTAGACCATTATTATGCCATACTCATCACACTCTAAAGTTGAATCACCTTCACTGCAGAGTGGAGGCTGGCTCTAATAAAATGAGCAGGGAGTCAGGGATTACGAATCAGATTCTCTAGAGAGAAATGAGAGACAAAGCTATGAATTTGGATGTCACAATGAGAGGTGAGAAAACGACATGGATGAGGTCACCCGGGGAGAGTGTTTACAATCGAAATCCAGAAAGCCAAAGATATGACCTTTGAATCACCAAAGCAGAGCAGCAGGAGATATAGTAGATGAACCTGGAGAGAATAATGTACTGAAACTAAGAGAGGACACATTGAGCAGTGAAGTGACAAAGGGAGCAGAGAGGCCTATCTTCAGATATATTTAAGAGGGTACTTTGGGCAATTAGAAGATTCAGTGGATATCGCCAACGAGAAACGTTTCGGTGCTAATCTGTGGATTAAATTGGATAGACCTGAACTGAGGCATAAATAGGAATATGGAGTTAAAAAATTTTTTTTAAAATAGTTTTAGGTTCACAGCAAAGTTAAGAGGGGTGTACAGAGATTTCCCTTCTGTGCCTTTCCATATGCAGAGCTTCCCTCATTATCAGCATCACCCACCACTCCACCACAGGGGTACCTTTGCTACAACTGATGAACCTACACCTACACATCATAATCACACAACATCTATAGTTTACCATAGGGGTCACACCTGGTGTTGTACATTTTATGGGTTTGAATATCTATAATGACATCAATCCATCTGTACAGTATCATTCAGAGTAGTTTCAGTGCCCTAAAAATCCTCTGTACTCCATCTATGCATCCCTCCCCTGACACACCTTCTGACAACCAGTGATCTATTTTTTTTCTTTTTCCAGGTTTGGAAGTTTCTTTTGTTTAAGTTTAATTTAATTTATTTATTTGTTGTTTTATTTTATATTGGAGTATAGTTGATTAACAGTGTTGTGTTAGTTTCAGGTGTACACAAAGTGATTCAGTTATACATGTACATGTATCTATTCTTTTACAAATTCTTTTCCCATTTAGGTTGTTGCAGAATATTGAGAGTTCCCTGTGGTATACAGTAGGTCCTTGTTGGTTATCTATTTTAAATATACTAATGTGTATATGTCAATCCCAAACTCCCAGTTTATCCCTGCCCCCTCCCACCTTTTCCCTTTGGTAAACACAAGTTTGTTTTGTAAGTCTGTGGGTCTGTTTTTGTTTTGTAAATAAGCAAACAGTGATCTTTTTACTGTCCATGGTTTTACCTTTTCCAGAATGTCACATAGTTGGTCTCACAGCATATGTAACCTCTTCAGACTGGCTTCTTAGTGACATACATTTAAGTTTCCTTCATGTATTTTCGTGGTTAGATCGCTCATTTCTTTTCAGCACTGAATATATTCCCTTGCCTGTATGTGCCATAGTTTATCAGTTCATCTACTTGGTTGGATATCTTGGTTGCTTCCAAGTTTTGGCAATTATGAATAAAGCTGCTGTGAGCATCCTTGTGCAGATATTGTGTGGACATTAGTTTTCAACTTTTGGGAGGAAGTTCCAAGGAGTGTGATTACTAGCTAAAATGGTAAGAGTATGTTTAGTTTGTAAGAAAAGCCAAACTGTCTTCCAAAGGGGCTGAACCATTTCGCATTCTCACCAGCAATGTCTGAGAGTTCTTGCTTCACATTCTCACCAGCATTTGGCATAGTCAGTGTTCCAGATTTTGTCTATTCTAATAGGCGTGTACTGGTGATAAATAGCAGTTTAACAAATCGTTGTAGTTATAGTCCGGTGGACTTTTATTTCAAGAATTGTGCTGTGAAAGATAAGTAAGAAATGGGATAGCAAATAGGTTAGAGTCAGCTAATATACAATGGAATGTCTTCTTTGTTGTCAAAATTTTGACAAATTTTGAAACTTTAACTTCCAAAATTTGGCAATTGATAACAACAGAAAATGTGATGGATAGCCACTGCCCAAGCTTCCTTTTTTTTTTTTTTTGCGGTACGCGGGCCTCTCACTGTTGTGGCCTCTCCCGTCGCGGAGCACAGGCTCCGGACGCGCAGGCTCAGCGGCCATGGCTCACGGGCCCAGACGCTCCGCGGCACGTGGGATCTTCCCGGACTGGGGCACGAATCCGTGTCCCCTGCATCGGCAGGCGGACTCTCAACCACTACGCCACCAGGGAAGCCCTGCCCAAGCTTTCTTAATGCCCACTGCCATCCCAGCTGTCGTGGACACGCCACAGGAGCTTAGTGACCACCCCAAGATCCAGAAACTAAGAGGCGCTCTTAGTTCAATAGGAACCACAGGCCCTGACTCAAACTTTTGTATGAGAGATGCTGTATGATTATTAAATAATTTTAATAACATGCCATGAAGGGGCCATTAGATCAAAGGCAGTTGTGGGCTTTTTGTCTTGTTTTTGAGAAAAGAGAGACTTATGCATGTTCACAGATAGGGAAGGTTTGCATGGAGGTATAAATGTTAAAATCAGTCAGAGATAGAGTGGGAGAAGAATCCAGGGAGCACAGAAGTAGGCATTAGCTTTGGGTGAGGGGAAGACCGTCGTTCCACTGGGGTGGAGGAATAGACTGGGAATAAATATGGACAATTTTGTACATTGGTAGGTAGGAAGATGAAGAATTTCCTAGTCAGGGGCCCTTTGTTCTCTGTGTAAATTGGGAGACATTGTCATCAGTGTGAGTGGTAGTGAGTGAAGAAGCTTGTGGAGAATTGTAAAATTTTCTGTCAGGCTCTTTCCGCATGCCTCCTATTATTGAGTAGATTTGAGGTTCAGGATACAATGCTGGTATGTGCTTCATCCTCTCTCTCTTTTTTAAAAAAAATTTTATTGGAGTAAAGTTGCTTTACAATGTTGTGTTAGTTTCTACTGCACAGCAAAGTGAATCAGCTATACATATACATATATCCCCTCTTTTTTGGATTTCCTTCCCATTTAGGTCACCACAGAGCATTGAGTAGAGTTCCCTGTGCTGTACAGTAGGTTCTCATTAGTTAACTATTTTATACATGGTATCAACAGTGTATAGGACTGCCCTGCTGGCACAGTGGTTAAGAATCCGCCTGCCAATGCAGGGGACAGGGGTTCGATCCCTGGTCCGGGAAGATCCCACTTGCCGAGGGGCAGCTAAGCCCTTGCGTCACAACTACTGAGCCTGCGCTCTAGAGCCCGCATGCCTAGAGCCCGTGCTCTGCAAGGAGAAGCCACCGCAGTGAGAAGCATGCACACTGCAACGAAGAGTAGCCCCTGCTCGCCGCAACTAGAGAAAGCCTGTGCGCAGCAGCAAAGACCCAACGCAGCAAAAATAAATAAATAAATTTATAGACCAAAAAAAATAGTGTATTTATGTCAATCCCAATCTCCCAATTCATCCCATCCCCCGCCTTTCCCCCTTTGGTATTCATATGTTTGTTTTCTATGTCTGTGTCTCTATTTCTGCTTTCTAAATAAGATCGTCTATACCAATTTTTTCAGATTCCACATATATGTGTTACTATATGATATTTGTTTTTCTCTTTCTGACTTACTTCACTCTGTATGACAGTCTCTAGGTCTATCCACATCTCTACAAATGACCCAATTTCATTCCTTTTTTGGCTGAGTAATTTTCCACTGTATATGTGTACCACATCTTCTATATCCATTCTTCTGTTGATGGACATTTAGGTTGTTTCCGTTCCCTGGCTATTGTAAATAGTGCTGCAGTGAACATTGGGGTGCATGTGTCTTTTTGAATTATGCGTTTCATTCTCTTAATTTTAAAAAATGTGTCTCAGTAGCAGTCATGCTAATAGCAAGAAATGTAACTACCATGCTTTCATGCTCCTACATACATATATACTCATAATAAGGTTTTTGTTAGTGATAATATTTACAAAGACATGATTATTGTATATACTTACTACCCACATTCAACTCTAATTTTTCTCTCTCATCATCATGTTGTAGTCCTTTCATTAGCTGATGTGTAAATATTCCACTAGGTTGTTTTTTGTTTTTTTTTTAGTAATTGTGTAGTATTTGATAATATGCTTTAGCCAAATTGATTCTGTTATTTCCCTCTAAATGAATACTTCTGAAGGTTTATTTTTTGCCCCTACAATGTGCAGTGAATAACAGCATACAACTTTGTATACATATACTGGAATTTCTATATGGATTGCTCAGATTTTTATATTTACATTTGCATCGCTTGGACTTTTGATATTTTAATACATTATTTTCCAAAGCGTTCTAGCAATTTTTACCCCCACTGGCAATTCATTCCTCATTTCTTTGCATCTACATCAGCATTGAACATTACTGCTGTCTCTTGTAGGGGGGTAGAAATGTGGGGATATTACTCCCTTTTTGTTTATGTATGATTGAAAGTTAATAGAAATTTCTTAAATATTATCAAGCTAATTTTTTTTCAAGAGTCTCCTGACTGGAAACAATTATTTGGTTCAGACAATCCTTCATCTTTCACTCAGTGCTTTGGGAAGATAGTTCAGTTTTTCTCTTTAGAAACTAGTTCATACACATTAGCCTACTGTGCTGGTCTGGGCTGAAATAAGAGCTTCAGAAATGTTTGAATGCATAATTTTTTCATCACATAGTTTTGAAATCTGTACCAAAACTGTCTATGTTTTGTTGCCCTGGATACTGAAAAGTTCTGTCAGTTTATTAACCCTGCTTGTTATGATGTGTTATGAGAGAGTAAGAGAATTATCAATCATCAAAAAAGGGTGGCTTTGATTTCCTTTGAGATGGTACATATTTAGTATCATCAGGGAGGTCTCAGAATTTGCTGAAACAGAGTTCACACACAACTCAATGACAATGAATAAAACCTAATTTAGAGGTGATAGTAACTAAGGCCCTCTATCATAGTCTGGAATTTGCTTTTTATAATTTCTCTCCTTCTAGATTCTTCTTTCCTTATGTGCTAGCAATAGTGAATTATTCATGGTTCCTGAGATATGCCATACACATACATTTATTTCTGTAATAAGTCAAGCCATTTTATTGAATTAGAATTCATTTCCCACATCTCTGCCTGCAAAAATCGTATTCAACTGACAAGATTCAGCTCAATGGCAACTCTTTCCTGAAGAGTTTCCCAAATTAAAAAAGATATATATTTCCCACTTTTATCAATCAGGTACTATATTTTATATTATCACTATAATTACACATCGCTGTCTCCTTTGCTAGATTTTAAGAGTTTTGAGATTAGAGACTTTGTCTTCCTCATCTTTTTAATTTAGCAACCATTTGTATTACTTGACATCTAGCTCAATGCATCACACGTAGGAGATACTCAATAAGATTGAATGAATGGAAGTATGTGCAGGTGATGGAATAGGCTAGCTAAACCAGGTTAGGAAAGGTGCAGCTGTCAATGTCCACTGCTGGTTATAAATCCTGAGAACACTGTATTAAGGGCTTCAGGATATAATGAAGCTTGCAATGGGTCAGAACACCCTTTCATAAAACCCTCTGAGAATAAAACAGACCAATAGATTACACAAAGAGCCCGTGGGATGATGAGCAAAACTGCCCTTGTGTGTTCTTCTCCCTTGAGGGTTAATCACATTTGACCATGTGATTTCATACTTACAGTGTATTTTATATTCAAACAATCCCATATATTTAGCTGTAGAAATTTTACCTAATTTTGATAATTTATAATGCTAGTCACATAATAATTTATATATTCTTATTTTTCTGGTTTGAAAAAGGATATTTAGTTGCTTTTAAGTGTTCACCAATATTCGAGTATCAATTTTAAATACTCGGAGTATATTTGTGAATTAAGAGTAAATATTGTATTGGTTAGAAAAAATTCTGCTGGTAATAGCGTAGTGTGAGTCCAGAGATATCTGCTTCACTTTTAATTCTCTGGCAGTATACTCTCTTCTATAAATTCTTTCATCTCATAGCTGTAGATAAATCCCTAAGAACCAGAAAAATGTGATCATAATATTCTGAATTGATTTTTATCCACTACTTTTGGAACTGTAAAATATATATATATATATTTAATTTGTAAAGAAGTAAGAAATCTACTCTCTGGAGATGCTAATCCGTACAGAACAATCCATATATGAATTCAGAAGGAGCCTGGAGGAAGAGCTTTCACACATAGACAGATGAATTAGGGTACTTAGCTGACAGGGTCATCACTACATTTCTTATCGGAAAAATGGATTTCTACTGCAAGGATGGAAAATATTAAAGAATTCTCAAGTAGGCAGTAGCATTCAATGAATCATGTCATAAATTGAATGGGAAGAGACTTTGAGCATGTCTCGCAGAATATGGAGTGAGAAAAGGTCCTGCAACATCAGTCCTGCTAGATAAAGAAAAATACCTATGCCAGCAAAGAGAACTTTTGGGCTTAAGGTAGAAAATTGAATGGTTATGTTTAAGTGAATGCTTCGATAGCATTTTACGTTAAAAAAATCATCTGTTTTTCAGAGTAATATAATGTGCTAAATGCTGTGTATATCATCGAAATTATTTTGCCCCACTTAAAGATTATGGAGAGAAATGCTATCATTGTAGAAGCAGTCACTTTTATGAAGGTGGCCAATGCATAATGCTAATGGTATTTACTCTTTGCAGAAATAACTTAGGCTTTGAATTGATGCTAGTAATTTAGAGTAGCTTAGAAAACCTAAGGAAGGAAAGAAAGGTGGAAAGAAGGAAAGTCAATGAGTTATCTCAAGTAGAACAAACATAAGTACAACTGGCAAACTATATCAACGAGTTTTAGAGCCCATGCATGTGCAGACTGAAGTTCTATTTAAATTTGTCTAGAGACAAGATCTTTTTGGAATATTTTAGTGTCAGCTGGACTTAGTGATTCATACTCTTGTTAGTACAATAAAAGTTTCAGTTTGTGCTAGCGAAGAACAACCATTTTGAAGGAGTATTTGAATTTTGATTGTATCCTTCCACTCTGTGTAAGCATGACCTTATTTCGTGCAGGAATTTTGAGACTTTCTTTGATTTTTGTACATACCATGCATCTCTAAGCCTTAAAGAATAAGATTACATTCTAAGATTCAAAAAGGGTTTCTTTCCTAGTTTAGACATATTTGGGTTTAGAGCAAAGGAATGTGAACATATTTAGAAGCAAGGAATTCTCTTAACATTTATCTAGTTGATGGTATAAAAGAAATAAAGGGTGGAAGAATAAAAACATTTTGTTTCAAAAGTTTATCATTTAAAAATATATTTTGTTTTTTCTTAAATATTTAAAATTTCTGTGATTTGAATTATACTGCTGCCAAAAGGGAATGCTGTTTTTTTTTTTTTTAAAGAAAACTCATGAGGCAAGTTTGACTCATAAGAATGATATTTATTTTATATTCTCAGTGACAGCCTATATTTCAATTTTATGCATGTTGCTCAAGATTTTCAAAAATATGAGCTGAGGTAGTATTAAAAATGTTGGATATGAGCTCTAAACTTTGAATTATCTTTAATGGACTCCTCCTAAGACCTTAACATGAAAATAGATTGACATAACTTGAATTGCATCACATGTGTCAACTAATGCTTTTCTAGTATTAGCTGTGTTAACTTGTTTGACAGTATTTCAATGACTTTTATTTTGGAAGTTTATTATCCCTTTTTTCTTTTTATATTTTTAAGATTTTATTTGAATAGGAAACATAAATCTGCCGAAGCCATGATTGTTGATTGATTGTGTAGTTCATAATTTTAGAAATGAGTTCCAACATTTACTGACCTACTATTTTGTGTAATGCCCTATGCTACACACCAGAATAGACATAAAAAGTGATGATTAATGATCTTCATGTTTCTAAGTATTTATAATCAGCCTTCTAGGAAGAAAAAATATATACATAAAACTATAAATATGCCAAAATATCCAACCTTAATAATAAATATATAAAAATGTATTTATATACATTTTTGGGTTCATGAGGGAGGGAGGGAAAATGTATTGGTTGAAATACTGCATAAAAGGTGAGTCATTGGAATTTAGCCATATAAGGAGTCACATGAGCTAGTGTGTGAAGGGGCAGGGGCATTACGGGAAGAGAGAGAAACATGAACACAGCCACTGAAATATGCAAATGTGTGATGTATTTTTGGAATGGCAAATTGACTGGTATTGGTAGACCATGGGTTTTCTGAGGAAAGTTGGCAGAAAATGGGATAAAAACATAATTTTAAATTTCTTATAAAAAACGTGGAGATCTGCAAAGTTCTTAAATAGGGAAGTGATAGAGTCATAACACATTTTTAGAAAAACAATGCTAGTGGCTATATGAAGCACATGTGGCTGGCCCAGCATATTGAGGGAAGGGAGATACATTTGGTTGTATCTGAAAGAATTTTTGGTGAAAGATAAACTTTCCAGATGCAATGTTAATAAAAAGGAGAAAACATCTGCAAAAAATAAAACGCATTTCCTATTGCCATGAATTGGTGACTGACTGGTATGAGAAGTAAGGGAGAAGATAAAGGATTAAAGATGAATGAACTCAAGATTTCAAGCTTTGGTGGCTTCAGGGAGAGTGATGCCTTCCATAGATAAGGGACACAGACACTTTTTTGTGGGGGGATACTCTTTTAGGCATGGGAAATTAATATACATTTGGGAGTTTTATATCTATCTAATATTGAAGCTTCATGGTAGATTTTACCAGGATAAGAAGTAAAGTATAAGAGAAGGGAACGTAGGCTTTAACAAAACACAGTGAGAAAGAATATAGTGAAAACCATGAAATCTTATTTTAATTACTTCGGAAAAAATACAATTTCAAGAAGGGTCATGGCAATAAACAATTTTAGAAGTTACATAGAGTCTTAGAAGGATGAAGATTGAGAAGAGGATGCTGGGCACTTCCATGGTGGTCCAGTGGGTCAGATTCTGTGCTCCCAATGCGTAGGGCCCAGGTTCGATCCCTGATCGGGGAACTAGATTCTGCATGCATGCCGCAACTAAGAGTTTGCATGCTGCCACTAAGAAGTCTGCATGCTGCAACAGAGATCCAGCATGCCACAACTAAGACCCGGCGCAGGCAGAATGAATGAATTTTTTTTTTAAAGATATGATAAATTGATGCCCTTTAAAAAAAAGAGAGAGAGAGAGAGAGAAAAGGATGCTGGATTTGAGAAGCAGATCATCAGTGATTTTTTTTTTTTTTTTTTTTTTTTTTCCGGTACGCGGGCCTCTCACTGTTGTGGCCTCTCCTGTTTTGGAGCACAGGCTCCGGACGCGCAAGCTCCGCTCACGGGCCCAGCCGCTCCGCGGCGGCATATGGGATCCTCGCGGACCGGGGCACGAACCCGTGTCCCCTGCATCGGCAGGCGGACTCCCAACCACTGCGCCACCAGGGAAGCCCCATCAGTGATTTTTAAGACTGGGTTCCCTGGAAGCTGAAATTCTAGTGCGAGTGATTTATTGAGGGATTGCTCTCCGAGGAAACTTATGAAGTTATCAGGGAATCATGATACGGGAAGAAAACAAGCTGGCATGGAGTCTAGCTTCAGTGTGATTCCAGGGGGAGCTCTAGAGTAGGGATTGCACCAGAGTCTGGAGAAGAATGGCCTGGGCCTTTATAGCCCTACATCAATCAGTCATTGGTATGGGCTAGTGATTGCAAGTATGAACCTCCACGCAGGAGGTTTCCTTCAGCCAAGGGCATTAACCCAAGAAAGGTGTCTTACTGACCCTCAGCAGCCAACAGCCCAGCAGCTAGGGGAGGACTCCGACCTGGTCAGTGGGATTTGGTGTGGTGCACACAATGTTTTCCACAATCTTTAAGAGAGCAGTCTCATTTGAGTTGTGGTTGCAGATACTAGACTGCAGTAATCTAAGGAATGAGACTAAGGGGACACAGTAGCTAAAAGGGATATTACAGGGCCAATCTATTTATGTTTTTTCGGTTTAAGAAGATTTGGTAATTTTTGAGAGACCAAGAGTAAAATGGAGAAAGAAATATGGCTCCTATCAGGGTAAAAATGAATTGTAACCAAAGATGGCATGAAGTGTTTAGCTTTGGAAAGTCAAGGTTCCTTTAATAGACCGTTAACTTGTCAATAGAGTAATATGGTAACATAAAAATTTTTGTTGTGATTGTTATTTGTTTCCTTTTGTCTTAATAGAAAGGGTAGGTTTAGAACTGCGGTGTGCCAGTAAATTTTTAACTGTCTCTCTAGAGAAAATTAAAAAGCCCTGATTTGCAGCGTTTGTCAGTTTCTGTAGTATAAAGGTGTAAATATTCTCACCACAGCCAATTTCAAGCTACCAATGATGACCCCAAGTGGCTTGCAAGAGTCCTGAAAATGTAACAATCAACTCTGCTTTGGAATAACCTTTGATTACTGTGGGAACTTTCAAATTAACCTTAGTGAGAAAAAAGTTAAGGATACTCTTCTTGAAACCCTTGCCTCTATCATTGAAAAGTGAAAGGTTGCAATAGTTCATCTCTGAGAAGAATGGAGAACATAGGATTTATTCATAAAGCCAAACATGGTACAAGGCTATTATTTTAGGATGGTTCTGATACTTAATATACAGTGATCGTCCACACAAAAGAATGCTAGTAATAAACTCATGGATTCTATTTTTATGATACAATAATTAATGTCTTTAATGTTTGACCTTTGAGAATTTTTTAAAGTATGTTTCTTTGTTTTAAATCAGTGAAGCTTATTTATTGGGTTCTAGTGTCACATCTCAACACAGAATTCTTAGATATTTCTAAACTGCAAAAATTGATGAGTTTGCTTTTTTAAGTCATTTAATCTTATTGAGTAAATTCAATTTTGCTTCAACCAGGAAGGCACAAACAAAAGTCCTTTGCTCTTCTCCTGCAATTTGTTCTACCTGCAGGGTTTTATGAAGAAAGGAACTATTTCATCAATAGACTACAAACTATTAATAAAAATAATAAATATTATTAACCTGTTTGAGTGCTTTTCCTATATTTTCTAACTTAATCTTATAACAACCCTGTAAGGGGATATTGTTATTATTCTCCCTTAAGAAATAAAACTTGGTTAAAATTCAAGATTTTTCGCTTATAAGATGCATGATTTGCAAAGAATACTTAAATTCTCTAAGCTTCTGTTTTTTCATCAGTAAAGTGGAGACAGTAGTACATACCCCATAGCAGTTTGTTAGATCATGGCTAAATTAGACCATGGTTAATAATAATTTAACTGAAGCATTAATCATTGTCATTCATTTCAGTCCCCATTGTCTTTCCCTCTTGGCTGCAAGAGGCACAGTGGACAGTTAAATTTATGCACAATTGAATGGGCATGTGGGAAACTGTTTCTTCCTTCTACACAGAAGGATTTTTGGGGCTTCCCGTACGTTCCATGAAAAGTACATGTGTGGTTGCGAGAAATTTTAAACATTACGTAGCCTTTCCCTGACATGCACGTGCAATTTACTAAATCATGTAAGCAAACCAAATTCTAATATCATTCGATTCATTTCACAACCTCTCAAATTAACTTATAAACACAAGTTTCATGTTTTATCTTGAAGGATAAAACAACACCTATTGAACCATATTTGTAGTGCACTAAATGTTAAGTGTACTTAGGGCAACAATTTCAAGTTTTAGGGTTTTATTGAAAGTTTCACTCTTTTATTAGTCATGAGTTTAGTAAATTAGTACTTCCTTGGAATAGAAGTAAACATGTAAACTGAATGTGATGTTTAAGTAGTAACTTTTGGAGTAAGTGAAGCAGCTTTAGGACATTTGTATCTTTTGTGAATTGAAAATTCACGGAGTGAAAGGCAAATTCTCAGAGTTAAGCACCTGCGTGCTTAGGCTTCCCATCCATTGACTGATTTTTTTTTTTTTTTGACTTTTGAATGGCTCTTTACTGAAGAAAAAATGGAGAGAGCTAAGCATAATTCTAAACACTTGGATACCTCTGCAACTGTGGTCAACTGTTTGTTCTCCTCCAAGCACTCTCCTGTTTCTTTTTATCAAATTGGCCAATCTTATCTCAGTGCTCTAAAGAAAGGTTTGGAAGTACCCTAGAATGAGAGAAAGTTTCTCAATGTTTGTGGGAATCAAAGAGGCTTTTGAGAAAATGGATAATGTTAATGGAAAAAATGTATATTTCTCCCTAAATTAGAGAAATCATTGAAGTGAAGACTAAGTTCAATGAAACAATATATGCTTCATTATAATTTTGTGCAGTTGAAATAAGTATGAAAGTATGATTGACAATTAGAAATACAATTACTGTAAGTAACAACTCTTTTAAAACAGACTTCATTTCTGGTGACAGTTCAATAGGTTTCTGCATGACATTTATTATGTTTGTACATATACATACACACTTAGATTAGAACAGATTATTGCCTTTATGGTAACTGTGTCATAGATCAATGAGGAAAAAATGCTCTATTCAAAGAGAAACTATGTACAGTTAGACATGGTTTCCTTTCTTTCAGCTGTTGTGAATTAGGATCCTGGTTTATTATTCAGAGGGGAAAATAATTGTTTTCCATAAGATTTGATGTAATACTTCTGCTTTGGTTCCAAATTTCAAAGTGAAGAAAAAGTTAGTAACATCAAAAGAATAATGAGAGGGGCTTCCCTCGTGGCGCAGTGGTTGAGAGTCCGCCTGCCGATGCAGGGGACACGGGTTCGTGCCCCGGTCCGGGAAGGTCCCACATGCCGCCGAGCCGGCTGGGCCCGTGAGCCATGGCCGCTGGGCCTGTGCGTACGGAGCCTGTGCTCCGCAATGGGAGAGGCCACAACAGTGAGAGGCCCGCGCACCGCAAAAAAAAAAAAAAAAAAAAAAAAAAGAATAATGAGAAATATTTTCCCTGGTTAAAATATATCTTATAAAAGGAAGGATATAAGGGAGTATTTAGAACTAGTGGTACAATTTTAAAAAATTCTCCTAATCTTGTTGATAGTATAATTGGAATTACATCTCCTGGTTTAATTATCTCTGAGATTATTTTTTAAATAAAGACATATGTTGGCAAGAAATTTTATCTCATTTTCAAAATAAATGCCCTTTAATGACCGTGTGTCTGATTGTTGAATAAAATAGTTATTCTTTGTAGACTTGTAATAGAACATACATTCTTAGGTGCTATACCCTTTCCATCATTTTGGAGAACATCATTCTAGTTGAGCAAAATACTTTTTATATTTAGGTATAGAAGTAGCCTTCTAGAGTAGTAGTAACAGTAGTAGTAGTTATAGTATAGTAGTAGTACTGTAGTAGTAACAGCTGCTGTTATACATTTATTTCATGTACCTGCTTGTTTTTTGGATAGTGAATAAATCAGTTCACGGTGAAGAAATAGGCTGTTCCTTTTCTGTCCTAAACTTTTCATCTAAGAGTCATGATTACTGATTTGAACAAGTTTGATACTGAGTATTTGAATGCCAGTTTTTATTTGATTGTCCATTTTATCCCTTATTTACTTCACCCAGAAAAGTGATTTGCTCTGTTTTGTTAAGGAGGAAGCTCAGTTCTTTAGTGTGGCCTCTCAGTTTGTTTGTTGGATGACCTGGACAGAAATTATTTATTCAGTTTTTTAGTTGAAAGAATACTTATTGGATGTTCCGACATACCACAAACAATGGTAGAAACTAGGAATGAAAGCTGTAAATAGGCTCATCCCTGTCCTCTGGAGCTATGATGGGTGGAGAGGGTTGAAGTGGATACAGTGAGAGAGGGGTGCATTTAGGAACGTGCCGGAGGTGCCTTGCCTACAGGGAATGTTTTCTGGAGAGGGCTGTGCTTTCGAGAGTCAGAAGAGAAGGAAGTAGAAATGGAGGGGAAGGAGGAAGTAGATGGAGCCAAGGACAAATGTGCAAAGGAGGGTGTTTGGGAGTAGTTGAACTTGTTTCATAAGCGAGGTATACGTTGATAACTAGATTAGAGAAATTCAGTATTTGAACTAATCTCTTAAACCATAGTGGTCAAGATTTCCAATATGTGTCTTCTACAGAGATTTCCAGAGTTTGATCCATTAAGAGTCCTGTGTATTTGAAAGTGAATTGTTATGCAAATAATTTACAAGATATTATGCCAGTAGCCTTGTATAATGAGTAGCTTTAAAAAAAAAACCAGGTATTTCTTAAAAGATGGTTTTTATGCAGTATGATTATTTTCAAGGCTTAATCACATTGGCTGTGGATATTTTATTATTTTGAATCCAGTAATGCTTAAATGTGATACAATTTTTAGAGCTGCTGTGTAAAAATTAGCTCTTGGTTTATTAAAAGAAAGTGGTAAACTCCTCTTAGCTTTTCCTGCTAGCTCTGCAATTCTAAAATCTCTCCCTTCCACCCATGTGTTACAAACCTATAGATCTTTCCTTGGTGTGATAATGCATGCGTTGCTCTTATTGGGTCTTCATATCATATACATGCCTGTTTCAAAACCATGCAACTTTCAACACACTGCCACCTGCCCCTTTAGTAGGATGACGTGACATATATTCCTACACTCAGAATTACCAGTGTTTTTGTGTCTGACTTTCCAAGCTTGTTTATCCCAGACAATGTTCTCTACAGAAGCACCATCATCTCCCCTGACAAGACTGCTTTGAAAAGGAGAGTGAGTGAAACTTGAAGTTCATTGTCAGTGAACCACACATGCTTTAATAGCCCTACAGACACTTGCAAAAGTGCATATATATGTGTGTGTGTATGTATAGATATATATGCACACATACACACACACACATATAAAAGCTTTCAGTGATTTTCATATCTAGCCAAGTCCTATGTTCAAACAGTTTTCTTGCTGAACTTTAATAAATAAAATGATGAAATCTTCTGTTTTCTGTTTGAATTATTGGGTCTGGAGCATTACCTGCTTATCTGCCCTGTAACGTACACCCCTGAGTATCTATAGTGCACAGTTTGAAAATTATTGCCCTAAGTCAAAGAACAAAATATCAGTTTCTAATAGTAGAGTTTCAGTCATCTTCAACTAATATCTATTGATGAAGGGAAAACTCCAAAAATCACACAATCTATAAAAATCTTTTATGTTTAATATCAGCTGTGGTGCAATACGATGCATATATCAAGAAGGGAGTGGGTTTTTTTATTCAGTTGCTTCTGAAATATACATGAGATGATGTCCTATAATTATGGAATGTTCGATCTGAAAGGGACTACAACATCAAGTCATTCATGCCTTCAATTTAAAGATGAGGATAGTGAGGGACAAAATTTAAAGAGGATTGCTCAAGGTCTAACAGGGTAGGGGCAAAGATGAGTCAGGAATTTAGATTTCTTTGTTCTCTCTTCCTATATACCAAACTGAGCACTTAATTATATATTGTGATTGCTGGATTTTCTATCTTGCAGCAGAGGAGTTTCAGGTCAATATTTGTTTGAAGTTACAATGCGAATATTTTGTAGAGATTTCATATTCAAAGTTTAGCAGTGCAATATAAATATCATCAAATTGACTACAAATCCATCACTTTATCTTCTATGCTTTTAATTAAATCTACCTTAATACTATAGAACAACCAGGGGCAATTTTTGCCCCTCAGGTGTCAGCCTTCAATGTCTGGAGCAATTTTTGATTGTCATAACAAAGTATTTTCCAGCTCAAAACGTCAAGTGTGCCAAGGTTGATAAGCTTACAATAGGGGATTTAATGGTGCCCTCTGCAACATCTAGATGTAGTGAATGACATGTTTTCTATATTAGTTAAAAAGAAGCCTGGTCCTCCCTATCATACTAGATTTTAAACTTTAGGGTTGTTCCTACCTTACAGTATTTCATATTTTGGTGAAGAGTTTCAAATGTTGTCATCTTTATTTTATAGAATTTGATCCTCTTCCCTTTTGTTCTAAGTTTTTTTTTTTAAGCATAACCTCGTAAGAATGCCAGTGCTTTTCCTTTTTGACTATTCAAATTCCATTTGTCAGATATATCTCCAGCTCTATAGAAAAATCTGACTGTTGTATTTTAGCTGGGGTTCCACCATAGATCTACCCTAGAATAAACTTGTGTTTTCTGTTTTTGGGTGTCTTCTGGTATTTATTTGCCATTTAGGTTCTGTCCTTATTAATGATTTATGATTTCATGTAATGATTAATAATTCTTTTTTATATATTGAAGAAATAGTTATTAAGTCCAGGGAATATAAGCTAAATACCTACCTGCCCTTTTGGAGCTCAGTCTTTTGGAGGATATACATAAATGAACTTATAAATAAAATGTGATATGATGATAAAGAATGTGGAAGCTGCTATGGATGCACATAATAGGGGCATCTAATCCAAGCTTCAGCCATCAGGAAAATGACATTTGAGCTGAGACCTGATGAATGAAGTGGGGAAACATATTGTTTCTGGCAAAGAAAACAATATGTTTAAACACTTAAGCCATGAGACACAGACAGTGCCCCATAGGATTTAAAAGGCATTTATGAAATAATGTAGAGCTTGGATAACTCATTTCATATGTATTCATTCATTAACAACCATTGATAGAATGTCTACTCCAAGACTGGCAATATTCTAGGCATCAGAAGAATAGCACTGAAAAAGCGACTGAAGACTGGCATTCTAGTATGGTAGCTTATTAGTATTATGTATCTATATAGGTTCCTTTTCATAAAAAGGTTTCCCTCTGTGTACAAAGTTGTGAGTGCAGTATAAATCTGTTGGCTGAGCAATGCACTGAGTGGTAAATTAATGGAATATATTTTGAAAATCATAAAAATAATGTTAAGTTGTTGTTAACTTGTGGAACATTACAAATTTATTCAAGAAAATGTGATATCCAGTTTCTAATTCTCCAAGCTCTCCTTTCGGTGTTTCTCTTTCTCTTGGAATACACAGCTTGTAGATGAGACTTTTCCTTTTGGAGAGGGTTTATTCCTTTGTTCAGTTAAAGTATTATAGTTGATTTGGCAGATATATTGATCAACAGTACTTACAGGGGCTTCCCTGGTGGTGCAGTGGTTAAGAATCCACCTGCCAATGCAGAAACACGGGCTCGAGCCCTCGTCCGGGAAGATCCCACATGCCGCGGAACAACTAAGCCCGTGCGCCACAGCTACTGAGCGTGCACTCTAGAGCTCACGAGCCACAACTACTGAGCCCACGTGCCTAGAGCCCGAGCTCTGCAACAAGAGAAGCCACTGCAATGAGAAGCCCACACACCGCAACGAAGAGTAGTCCCCGCTCACCACAACTAGAGAAAGCCCGCATGCAACGAAGACCCAACGCAGCCAAAAATAAATAAATTTTTTAAAAAAGTACTCACAGAAGGAACGTACTTTAAAGCAGCATAGAAATTAAAACACCTTTTAGAAAAGTGATTCCGTGCTCTTACACTAAGACCTACTAAAAAACTTTACACAGGCATTGCAGCATGAAGAGACTTAACTGACTTCCATTGGGTTAGATATGGCTGAAAAATTAACAGAGGATAAGTAAGTAGTATTCTGCAAAAAAACTGCATTCATGGGAAATTTAAGGAATTTCTAGGAATATAATCAAGCAATTGTATTATTTGTTACCACACTTCTAACTGGTGAATATTTCCCAACAACATTCATGAAGTCAACTTTGAAACATTAAAAAGATTTTATAATTCTTTGAAACCATATTTCAAGTGTCCTGATTTCAGTTTAGTCATGTTAGAATAAAAAAGTCATTCAAGAAGCTTATACTAGAGATAGCTGTTTCAAAGTCATAACATTTTATTAGATACAAATAGAAAATATGGTGTGGTTGGCAAACCCTACATTGGGTTTTGAAATTACTGTGCTACCAGTGTGTTCCAATCAATGAGAACTTTTCAGCCATGAACTTTTATTGATTTGTTTTCCTCAGAGTAACATAAATAGCTTTCCTTAAGTCTTCCAATTTCACTATCATTATTTCTTTTTCTGAAATCTCTGCTTTTAGAAGGTATATCTATGCACTTACTTTTTTGCTTTACTTTTTTGCTTTGCAATTCCTTCATAGTTTTTTTTTTAAACATCTTTATTGGAGTATAATTGCTTTACAATGTTGTGTTAGTTTCTGCTGTATAACAAAGTGAATCAACTATATGTATACATATATCCCTATATCCCCTCCCTCTTGTGCCTCCCTCCCACCCTCCCTATTCCACCCCTCTAGGTGGTCACAAAGCACGAGCTGATCTCCCTGTGCTATGCAGCTGCTTCCCACTAGCTATCTATTTCACATTTGGTAGTGTATATATTGTCAGTGCTACTCTTTCACTTCGTCCCAGGTTACCCTTCCCCCTCCCCGTGTCCTCAAGTCCATTCTCTACGTATGCATCTTTGGTATCAGTGTTCAAAATAAAGTAGGGGAAAAAAGTTATGGTATAACCAATTAAATTATTCCAGAACAGTTAACTTATACTATTAATACTTTAATGGGAACAATACGTTTAGCTTTTGAAGAACAAATAAAGCTTACTGAAAATTTCAAACAGCAAAGAACTGGAATGTTTCAACTGCTTCTTTTCACTTCTAAAAATTTATGTGAGACCCAGCCCTCAAATCCCTGCTATTGAGAGATGTATTTTCAAAATTTGTTGAAAAAAAAAGGAATTTAACTTTTAGACTTACCATTTAATGGTCAGAATGATAATTCAGTACTTGCCAAGGCACGCTTGTTTTTTTCTACTCTCTAAGATGTTAATTATTATACATTGCCTAGAAATGTGAATACATGTATTAAAGAGCAGTCACATTGCACTCTGAAGCATAATTACATTGAAATATTTATGTTACTGTTTTTAAAAATCATCCATTTGAATTGTTTTTTATCCTGTTTTCAAACATTAGTCTATATTTCAGAAAATATGACAGTAACAATTGACAAGGAAGGCTGATAATAAATGTTGAAAGACTTTATCTTCTGTGAGTTTTAACATGCTTTTCTAACTATTTCCAAGTAACTATGGAAGAAAGCAAAAAAAATGTAGCTTCAAACTTCATTGACTTTTCAGCTCTTAACATTACAGTCATATCTAAGCAGTGAAATCTTGCTTAATCTTCCTTTAAAATATCTATAAAATGTGTACTTTGCCACTAGCCATTACAACCATGAAAATCTACATTCAAACATGCATATAAAAATCAGTCACTCTTTCCTGATATAATAGAGTTATGGAAAATTAGTCCTAATGGTGTAAGGACTGCTTACTTTGTACTAATCCTAGTACTTTCTACTGTAAAATAATAGCAACATTCTAAATTGGATATATGAATGAGTCAAAATTGGCAATAATCCCTAATAACTTAAAATTAACATATAGAACCAAATCCTTGATTAATGCAACCAAAGCAGTTATTACTAGGACATGAAAAAAGGAAAAGCGTGATTGTTTTTCTTGATATAAAGCTTAGGTTTAGTGGTATTCCAAAACTCTGAAGGCGTAAAATAAACTCTGTTGCTTCTATCTCTAGTACACTCGTAAACGTCACATTAGATATTCTACTTTCTTTGATGGTTCAGTTTAGCTACTGAGTTTTCAATCTTAGCTTTTCGTTATTTTTTAACATTATTGAAACATTATCTTACTGAGGGAAATTTACCTATATTGAAATGCGTAGATTTAATGTTAAATGTACAAGTCAATGAATTTTAAGAAATATATACACCCATGTAGCCAAAACCTAATCAAAATACAGAATATTTCCACACCCTAGAAAGTTCCCTGTACCCCCTTCTAGTCATCCCCCAACTCCCATAGGCAACGCCACTTCTTTTTTTTCTTTTTTATAAATTTATTCTTTATTTATTTATTTTTGGCTGCGTTGCATCTTTGTTGCTGTGGACGGGCTTTCTCTAGTTGCAGTGAGCGGGGGCTACTCTTCATTGTGGTGTGTGGGCTTCTCATTGTGGTGACTTCTCTTGTTGCGGAGCACAGCCTCTAGGCACATGGGCTTCAGTAGTTGTGGCATGCAGTCTCAGTAGCTGTGGCTCACGGGCTCTAGAGCGCAGGCTCAGTAGTTGTGACGCACAGGCTTAGTTGCTCGGCGGCATGTGGGATCTTCCTGGACCAGGGCTCGAACCCGTGTCCTCTACATTGGCAGGCGGATTCTTAACCACTGTGCCACCAGGGAAGTCCGGCAATGCCATTTCTGAAGTCTATCTCCATGTATTAGTTTAGTATGTTCTTAGACTTTATATATTTTTGCATCTGCCTATTTTAGTTCCACACATATTCTTGATATCCATGTTGCATGCATTGGTAGTTCATTATTTTTATTAATGAGTATTATTCCATTACATGACTATACCAGAAGTTTTTTATCCATTTTCCTGTGGATGGACATTAGTTTTTTTCCTACATGTCAGTTACTTTTAGTAATGCTGCTATAAACATTTTTGTAAAAACCTTTTTCTGAACATATTTCTATTTCTTTTGT
The DNA here is from genome assembly GCF_949752795.1 of Hyperoodon ampullatus. Taxonomy (NCBI): domain Eukaryota; kingdom Metazoa; phylum Chordata; class Mammalia; order Artiodactyla; family Ziphiidae; genus Hyperoodon; species Hyperoodon ampullatus. The sequence continues at coordinate 17,956,463 of NC_136929.1, read as the reverse complement.
GTAAATGCCTAGAAGTAGAATTGTTGAATGACAGGATACTTGTATATTTAACTTATAAGAAACTGGAACAGTTTTCAAGAATGTGTACATTATTTTAGTTTTCCATCAGCAACTTATGAGAGTTCGAGTTGCTTTATATATTCATCAACATTTAGTGTTGTCATTTTTTCCATCCCAGTGGGGAAGGAAGTATTTCTTTGTGGTTTTAATTTCCCACATGATGTAAGATGCTAGGTGCATTTTCATTTGTATCTTGGTCATTTGTATTCTTCTCTTTTGAAGTATCTAAGTCCTTTGGTTATTTCCAAATTTGCTTGTCTTTTTATTATTGATGTGTAGAGTTTCTTTACCTATATAGGATACAAGCTCTTTGTCAGGTATGTTTTAAATATGTCATCCCAGTCCATGGCTTATCCTTTTATTTCAACAGAGTCTTTTGGCAAGAAGTTTTTTTTTTTTTAAGGAATTATATTATTAATTGTTCTTTTATATTTATTGTTACATATATCCTGTCTAAAAAATTCTTTCCTTTCCTAAAATGAGGAAGATAGTCTCTTAAGCTTTAAAGCTTTATTCTAGAATCTCTATAGTTTTAGACTTCACACTTAAATCTGTTAGATACCTGAAATTAAGTTGGTGTATCATGTGATGTAGGACTTAAGCTTCTTTTCTTCCTTTGTGCTTATAAAGTTGTTTCATCTCCTTTTGTGGAAAAATTTGTCCTTTCCAATTTGAATTGTCTTGATGCCTTTGTTGAAAACCAAATGACAAAATGTGTTTGTATATATATATATATTTTTTTTTCTGCTTTGTTGACCTACATATCTTCACTTACCCTGCTACCACACTGTCTTGATTATGGTAGCTTTTGTAAGTCTTGAGCTAGGAATATTAAGTTCTCCAACTTTTTGCTTCTTTATCATTATTTTTATTTTTCTACTCTAGGTCTCATATTTCCATATACATTTTTATATCAACGAGTCAATTTCTTCAAAATATATGATGGGATTTTGATTTGGATTAAATCTAATAACCAAATTGGCTAAATTTGGCACCTTAACACTATTGAGTCTATTCAGTCTTTTACTTCATGAATATGGAGTTAGGTCTTATTTAATTTCTCACAGCAATGGTTAGTGGTTTTCAGAGCAGGATTTTTTGTATATTTTTGGTTAAATTATTTTTTTTGGATGCTAGTAAATAGAACTGCATATTGAAATAAAATTTACCTTATTTTTACATATGGATTTTGTGTCCTCTATTATAAATTTCTTATGAGTTTCTACGTAAATGATCATCTCTGTTAATAAGACACTTCTTTGGCTTCTTTTCCAAGTTTTGTATTTTATTCATTTTTCTTGCTTATTGTGCTGATTCAGACTTCCAGTACAATGTCAAGCAAAAGTCATAAAGACAAGCATGTTTGCCTCATTTCCAATATTAGGGAGAACTCATTCAATATATAATCATTAAGTATAATCAGTAGTATTATATATTGTAGATGCCCCTCTATACGACTGAGAAAGTTTCCTTCTACTTTTAATCTGCTATGAGAGCTTATCATGAACACTTATTTAATTTTGTCAGAAGTGTTTCTCCATCTATTGAGATCATCATATGGGTGTGTCTTTTTTATTCTCTTAATAAGTTCAAATACATTGACTTATTTTTTCAGATATTAAAATACCCTGTCATTAGTACACTAAGTCCCATTTACTCATGATGCATATATTATCTTTCTTATTTGCTGAATTTGATTTTCTAATGTTTTAAAAGAACTTCTGCATAAAATCTCTCTGCCAAATTTTGATATTAAGGTGGTACTGAGATTGTAAATCAAGTTAGTATGTTTATCCCTTAGTCTACTTTCTGGAAGAGTTTATATACAATTGTCATTATTTCTTCCTTACATGTTTGAGAGAATTCATCAACCTATGACTGAAATTTTCAAACTGTGAATTTAATTTATTTAATAGATACAGAACAACTCAGGTTATCTAATTCTTCTTAAATAAGCTATGGTAATTTGTCTCTTTGAAGAACTTTACCAAATCTGTCAAATTTATGAGCATGAAGTTGTTCATAATATTCAGTTATTATCATTTGAGTACCTGCAGGGTCTGAAGTGATATTCCATCTTTCATCCTTTTTTTAACATTAGTCTTGCTAAGGTTTAAAATTTTATGAATCTTTTCCAAAAAGCAACTCTTCAGTTTGCAAATATTTCCTAGTATTTTAAAATTTCATTTATTTCTTACACTGTTTCTATTACTTTATTTTTTCCACCTTCTTTTTATTTAATTTGCTTATAATTCTCTTGTTCTTTAGCTGACTTTTAAACATGTAGATGTTTTTCCTATAGAAACATTTTATATGATCAAACTATCCTCTCAACACAAATTTAATTTCACCACATAAATGATGTTATTTTATGATATTTTCATCATTTTGTATTATTTTCTAAATTATCTTTTGATGTCTTTTATGAACTATGGGAGACAAAGTATTTGCTTTAATTTACAAATATTTGGGGAGTTTCTAGGTATTTTTTATGGTATTGATTTCATATTAAATGCTACTCTGGTCAGAGAATATATTATGTAAGGTCTAAAACCTGAAATTTGTTGGAACTTAATGTTTGGCTCAGCATATGGCCTATCATGGTGAATGTTACTGCTGTTTTTATTATGGTAAAATACATATAACATAAAACTTACTGTCTTAACCATTTTTAAATGTGCAGTTCAATGGAATTTAGTATATTTATATTGTTTTGCACCCATCAGCACCATACATCTCCAAACTCTTTTCGTCTTATATAAATGAAACTCTGTACCCATTAGACAGTAACTCTCCATGACTTCCTCCCCTCAGGCTCTGGCAATCACCACCATTCTATTTTCCTTTTTTTAAAAAAAATCTCCCCTTTCCCCCCATCCCCCAGCCTCTGGTAGCCACTGTTCTACTCTCTATTACTATGAGTTCAACTTTAATTTTTTTTTAATTTCACATGTAGTGAGATCATGCAATATTTTTCTTTATTATTTGCCTGTTTCATTTAGCCCAATGTCCTACAGGTTCACCCAGGATTTCCTTTTTTTTAAAGCTGAATAATATTCCACTGTTGTATATATGTCACTTTTCTTTTTATCCTTTTGTCCATTAACAGACATTTAGTTTGTTACTGTATCTTGACTGATGTGAATAATGCTGAAATGAATATGGGACTGTAGATATCTCTTCAAGATCCTGATCTCAATTCCTTTGGATATATATCCATAAGTGAGATTGTTGGACCATATGGTAGTTCTATTTTTAGTTTTTTGAGGAATCTTCATTCCATTTTCCATAATGGCTGTCACAATTTACATTCCTACCAATAGTGCACAAGGTTCCTTTTTCTCCACATTTTTGTTCACACTTTTTCTTCTTTTAATAACAGCTATCCTAACAGGTGTGAAGTGATGTCTTACTGTGGTTTTGATTTGACTTTCTCTGATGATTAATGATGTTGAGCACCTTTTCATATACCTGTTGATCATTTATATGTCTTCTTTGGAAAAATATCTATTGAGATCCCTTGTGCATGTTTCAATTGTGTTATTTGCTTTTATGCTTTTAGGTTGTAAGTTTTCATTATATGTTCTTATATATTTTGGATACCTTAACTCCTTATTAGATATATGATTTGCATATATTTTCTCCCATTACATTAGTTGTTTTTTCATTTTGTTGATGGCTCCCTTTGCTGTGCAGAAGCTTTTCAGTTTGACATAGTTCCACTTCTTTATTTTATTTTTTTTGTTTCCTGTGCTTTTGGTGTCATGTCTGGAAAAAAATCATTGCCAAGACCAATGTCAGGAAGCTTTTTTTCTAGGAGCTTCACAGTTTCAGGTTTTATGTTTAACTCTATAATCCATTTTGAATTGAATTTGGTGTGTGATGTAAGATAAGCACCCAGTTTCATTCTTTTGTATGTGGATATTGTTTTTCCAACACCATTTATTAAAGAGACTGTCCTTTCCCCATGATGAATATTTTAATTGCACAAAAACACACTGTGCATTTTTCATTTGTTTGATGTAGTTTATAAATGTCAATAAGCTCAAGGATCTGTAACCATACTGAATTTTTTGTCAGTAAGTCAAAGAATTGTTCTATCAATTACGGACAAAGGTTTTATAAGATTCAACTATGATTGCAAATTTATTTATTAAACCTTTAGTTTTGTTTCATGTATGTTGAAGCTCTATTCTTAGGTAGATACGCATTTTGGAATAGTACTGCTTTTTTATGCATAGTCTAGCTTTGTCCACATGTTTGCTTTCAATCTATCTTTCCTTGTATTAAAAATATGTCTCTGGTATACAACATTATTGGGTCTCACATTTTTATCCAGTGTGACAATTTTTGCCTTTTAATTAGAAAATTTAGTTTATTTGTATGTAATGAATTTACTGTATATTATATACATATATTTCTATCTTTACATGTGTATCTATTGATCTATCTATATCTATATATTTGAGTTAAATGAAACATATTCCTTTTTTTGTATTTGTACGATCTGTTTTTTATTTGTTCATTTTTTCTTTCTTCTTATTTTTTTCCTTATTTTTGTTTTATTGAATTTTCAGTATTAATTTTTAATTCATCCATTGCAGAGTTAGTTGCATGTCTTTATGTTATTTATTATTAACTTATTCTTATTGATTACCAAAGTCTTCAATTTATCCTTAACCAATCTAAATTCTGCGTACTGGTAATTTTTTACTACTTTACACATAGTGTAGAAAACTGGGAAAAGTACATTTCTTTATTTCTTCTATGTCCTTTGTGATATATTTTGTAATATAATTTTATCTATATAATCATAAACCCCATCATGAAACTTTATTTCTTCTTTTAAACAGATAATTGCCTTTCAAAGAAATTAAGAGATTAAAAAATCTAGTCTTTTATATTTGTCCTCATACTTATTATTTCTGTATTCTACTTCTAGATTAGAATTTTGATTTGATGTCTTTTCTCTTCATTTGAAAAACTTTTGTTAGCATTTCTTGTGTTGCAAGTCGGCTGATAACCAATTAACTTTTTTTTTCTGAAAATGTCTTAATTTTACCTTTCTCTTTGAAGGATATTTTCATTGTATGTAGAAATCTTGGTTTACATTTTTTTCTTTCATCATTTCACTGTTTTCTAGCTTCATATTTTATGAGAAAAGAGCCATCATCTGTATTATTGCATCACTGTGTATTTCTTTATTTCTCATGTTTCTGTTAAGATTTATCTGTATGTTTTTTTTTTTACCATACTGAAAAAACTGTTTATAGATTCTTTTCTCTCTGTACATTTTCATCTTAAACTTTGCTGAGATTTTTTTATCCTGAACCATTTTATATTACGCTGCCAACCTGATGACCCATTATCCCCAAATACTTTAGTAGTTGTTCTTAACCCAAGGACAATTTTGCCCTCTAGGAAACATTTAATAATATCTGAAAACATTTTTGGTTGTTAACTTGGAGCAGGAGGTGGGGGAAGAAGGGGAAAAGTGCTACTGGCATTCAGTTAACAGAGGCCAGGCATGTTGCTCAATATCCTACAGTTCACAGGAAATCCCCACAACAAAGAATTAACTGGCCCCAAATGTCAATACTGATAATGCCATGGTTGAAAAACCCTCCTTTAGTGTGTTTTTCCTACATATATACAACAAACACACAACACAATATGTGTACATCATACACACATGTGTATATGCACAATACATATGTAATACAACCATCAAAACCAGGAAATTAATATTAATACATTCCTTCTGTCTGATCCTCAGACCACTATTAAAGTTTCAACAATAGTCCCAATAATAGCAAAAAGATCAAGTTCAGAATTTTGCATAGTTTTTAAAAGTCAAGTGTTTTTAGTGTCTTTGTGTCAGGAAGAGATCTTCAAACTTTCCTTTACTTGACCATGGCATATTTGATAATTTCTGGCCAGTGTTTTCTTTACTTCCTTTGTTCCTTCCTCCCTCCCTTCCTCCTTTCCTCCCTCCCTTCCTCCCTTCCTCCCTCCCTTCCTCCCTTCCTCCCTCCCTGCCTGCCTCCCTTCCTTCCTTTTTTCTTTTTCGAATACCTCAATTTAGGTTTCCTAATGTTTCCTTGTGATTAGCTTCACTTAAACTGCATTTTGACAAGAATATCACAGAATTGATGATACATTTTTTTCATTGCCTCCTACTAGGTGGTATATGATTTCAATTTATCTCATTACTGATGATGCTTCTTTTGACAGGTTGTTCAAGGTGGTATCTACAAGTTTTCTACCCTGTTAGTCTCTATCATTATACTCTGTTCTTTTATCTTTTGTCACTTTTCTTAAAAGACAATAGGAATTGTATCTGTTTCTTTACCTGTTTGTCTATTATCTCAAGCAGATGGTTTTTATTCCTTACTGTACTTATAGTTATGGTACCTAGTGCACACCTCAAACATATTTGTTACCCATAACTGAATCTATACTTCTAACACAAAATTTTCTCCCAGTAATATTTCTCTCTGTAGTGATACCACCAAATACCTAGTTTTTCAAGCTGAGACTTCTTAGTGGAACAGACTAAAGCCCTTACATCCTTCCTTATTATCCATAGCCTATTATATTAGTGAACTAGAGATATAACAAGGGGTTAACTAGTCCTTCTTGTTAGAATATGAGGGTAAAAATTGTTACTGAACCAAACTTGGGTCCACTCGACTGCCACACATCAAAGCCAATCTCCTGACACCAGGTTGTGGTGAAGGAAAGTACAGCCTTTATTGCAGGGCCAAGCAAGGTGGATGGGCAGCTCATGCTCAAAAGACCCAAACTCCCTGTTGGCTTTAAGGGAAGAGTTTTTAAAGGCAACATTAAGGGTGAGGGTTGCAGGGTGCGTGATCAGCTTGTGGACTTTTTCTGATTGGTTGGTGGTGAGATAACAGGGTGATATTTTGTGAATCTTAATCATCAACCGTCTGAGTACATCCAGTCTGGGGTCTACATGCTCGTGGTCAGCATGTAGTCACCATCCTCCACTTGGGCGGGTATGTCTTAGTTTCTGCAGAACAACTCAAAGATAAGTGTCAAATTGTTATATATATCCCTTGAGGAGGAACTAGGACTGTTTTATGGCTGAACTATTGTTTAAGCTATCATTATTTTTCTTGCTTGACTGCTTTTCCTTTGTTTCTGTATTCCCTCACTTCACTAATTAGTAACTGCTTGTGCCTGCTCCTTGAACTCAGGGAAGGCCTAAGAGACTAAAGCTTTTTTCTACAAATAAGAAATGAAGGGCACCAAGGGGCTTTTGTACTCAGGAGGCCCCTGCAGGGTCTTGCTGGGTTTCAGAATCATACAGAAAGGAGATAAACAGTGAGGGATCAAAATAGAAAGCTTTTCCTTTTTTTCTGGCACAAATCCAGCCTGGATTCATCAACTCCTCTTTTAATTATGAGTGAATGGGAAAATTCCATCATTGGATAGAGTTAGTTTCTCTTACATAATAATGGAAAATGCCTATAGCTCACAAATCATAGAAGAGAAAACATCATGCTTTATCAAGATAACTGCAGGAAGCAGAAATGAAGTGTAGAAAATATTGACTTTGTGCCATCAATTTTTTTTAAGAAACATAAGAAACAAAGATGGGATGAAAAGATAACAGTGTAAGATGTTTTCCAAAAAAAAACATAGTGTGCAAGGAACATTGAGAAGACAAATGAATGTGTGAAAAGCCTTGGATAGTAAACCACTTTTGTTACTATTCCTGAAAGATATATGTAAAGTAATTTTTTAGCCAATTAAACACATGAATCAAAAACTAAACTTTCGAGAAGAAATATAAATGTTCTGTCAACAAGGCACGGGAATAAATGTAAATCAAGACTTAATTCTAATTATTTTTTTAATCATACACTGTAAATATAAATCAGAATGTGATTGCCATAAGAGAAGACGTATGATCTAAAAGGAATAACTTAACAATTACAACCTGAATCCAAAATGCAGGAGGATTTGGCAGGAAGATTTGATAAGATGAATGAAATTACAGTCTTTAAAATTCCCCTTCTTTTATAGAGCATGTAAGATAGATTTGGTGTTATTCATTAGGAAAATATGCAGGAAATATACAGGAAAATATACATTTAAGTATCTCTAAAGCTTTAAGGCATTTAAGAAAGGACATGTATATTCTGGATTACAATGAGAAATGGCATAGAGTTTGTTCAGCAAAATATGGCAAATATATAAGAACAAAAATATTTAAAATAAGATGACAAAAGTAAAGCTAAACATGTCATTTAGGAAAGTAATTTTAATAGATAATTGATCTCTCATTTGGGTCAAAAAAACTGAAACTGAGCAGAATCCTGTGGGGCCCTCCCAAGTACAAATTCTGTGTCCCCCATTTCTTGTTTGTAGGAAATAGGCTCCATTCAGCCTCCTTTACCTTCCCTGAGTTCCAAAGGGCAGATTCAAACATTGCTAATCAGGGAAGGGAGGAAATGCAGAAACAGAGGTTAATCAAGAAATAATAGTGCAGCCTTGGGGCAGGGTCCTGGTTCCTTCTCAAGGAATATATATAACAATATCTTTGAGTTCTTCTGCAGGAACTAAGGCCCCCATCCAGGTGGAGGATGGCAACTTCAGGCTGAGCACAAGATTCCTGGAACACTGCCCTGTTACCTCACCACCAACCAATTCAAAGAAAGCCACAAACCTGGTAGCCCTTACCCCAAATTTTGCCTACAAAAACTTCTCCCCAGATACCATTGGAGAGTGTGTGGTTTTTGAACATGAGCCCCCTGCCACTTGCTCTCCTTGCTTGGCCCTGCAATAAACCTTTCTCTGCTCCCAATTCTGGTGTTTCAGTTTGTTTGGTCTCAGTGTGCTTCAGGCACATGAACTTGTGTTTGGTAACAAAACCTTAATAACCAAATATATACTGTATCAGGGAGGAAAAACTTTTGTTCTGCCCTTCTAAGTCCTTCTGGTTAGCCTGAGAATTAAATTGACATGAAACAGATTACCAGGAGAAAATCAAAAAAAAGTTGAATAATGTGTATACATGACAGAGACCTAGGAAAATTGAGTAACTCACCAAAATGGCCAACATCCTTACTATAATTAAGCTGAAGACAAAAAAGTATGTTGGGCTGGAGGGCAAAGTGGTTTGGGACTTCATAGGGGAGGAAAGCAATTCACATGGAGATGGAAAAGTAAATGTTTGATAAATAAATGTTTGCTGGACCATACAGAGACATGGGACTTCGGGTAGACTCTGATCTTGAGGCCTGTCCATTTCCCCCACCACATAGCCTATATTCTTTGGAGATATCCCTGGTAATAGCTGTGTCCTGGGAATGTTACCAGAAGTGGGACCCCTTCCAGGGCCCAAGAGTGGGCTCTTGTTTAACACTCAGAAATGAAATGTCCAAGGAGACACATGTACCGACAAAGCAAAATGCTTTATTGGGAAGGGGTGTGTGGGTGGAGAGCAGTGGCATAAGGGACCCCAGGAGAACTTCTCTGCCACGTGGCTCACAGTCTCAGGTTATATGGTAACAGGGTTAGTTTCTGGGTTGTCTCTGGCCAATTATCTTGCTTATGCCCATATTTGGTCTGACTCAGGGTCCTTCCTGGTGGCACGCACATCTCTCAGCCAAGATGAATTCCAGCAAGAAGGATTCTGGGAGGTTGGTAGGACATATTATGGGCTGGTGTCTCCTCCCTCCTTTTTGTCTCTCCTTAATTCTTCTGGCTGTCTGTAGCTTGTTAGTTCTGTGTCCCTTATTGGGACCTCCTGTTGTGAGATAACTCATGAAACAGGTCATTATCATGCCTGGCCAGGGCACGTGGTTTGGGTCAATGGTTCCCTAACAGGAACAGGCCCTTTACCTAAATTCTTATAGGCAGTTAAGAGGAGATAATAAGCAAAACTTTCTGAGTCTTCTGTTTCTTAAAAATAATCAGCCTAAATTAATCCTTATGTCAAAGAGACATATTTTGGTGTGGCAAATCTTGCTCCCCCTACAACTGTTAATATGAGAAAAACCTAAAATAAAGGAATTTGGAGAATACAAAGAGAGAAGATAGAAAAAAGATACACTAGTAGAAGCAACATTAAAGCAGTGATGAGAATATTAAAATTAAGCAGTATAATGCTTAGTTTTTAAAAGCATTAAAAATGGACCACTCTTTATTTTTGAAGCATGAAACTGGCAGTAAAATCATACCAACATTCAAACACTTTTATGTGCTAAATAATGTGATATTTAAGTGTCCATTTAATCAAACTGTTAGCAGCCGACATATAGGGGCATAAAATTCAAATAGTAATAGGAGCTATGAATACATTGCTCAATTTTTCCCATGCCAAGAAGACTAAATATGTAAATATTAAATATATAAATGGATGTGGAGAAGCTGAACAACATAATAATTATGGTTTATTAAACAAACAGTGAACTCAGTATCCTCCAAACATGTATTATAACCAGGAGTGTCCCCTGGACATATATAAAATATGTCTGCATATTAAGCCTCTGCACAAATGTTTGTAGGAATTATAGAAAGCCTGACTGTAGTCACACTCAAATATAAAAGAAAATAAATTTACAAAAAGTATACAATTTAACTTCCTAAGGAAAAATCTGAGATGAGAACAAAGCTTTTGATATATGAATATTAATCACTGCATTACTTATGATATGAGCATATCAGTCATTTTGGAAATGACTGATTAAAAACAGTCTGATTTTACTACTATTAATATTTGTCATCTAGAAGTTGTTGAATATTATTTGTGTATCTACTGATGCAGATGTCTAAAGATTATGTCTGAATACAAACTTATAACAAGGATTATACTAATTTCATTCTTATTAAGCTTGATTTTAATTCTCATAAAGTTAATGGTTATTAGAATAAATGCTAATAGGAAATTTTGTCTCATTGAAGTATTTTTATTTGTGTAGTTATAACTATATGCCAAAATTTTGGAAATTAAGGGAAAGGTTGGGTTTAAATAATTTTATTTACTATCTCAACAGTTGGATTTAAGATGTTACCTTTCTTTGTAAGATTTGGAGGATTTCACAATGACTTTTACTTTTGTTAGTCATTGATATTTTCATATATAAAGAAGGTTTAGGGGCCTCCCTGGTGGCGCAGTGGTTGAGAGTCCGCCTGCCGATGCAGGGGATACGGGTTCGTGCCCCGGTCTGGGAGGATCCCATATGCCGCGGAGCGGCTGGGCCCGTGAGCCATGGCTGCTGAGCCTGCGCATCCGGAGCCTGTGCTCCGCAACGGGAGAGGCCACAACAGTGAGAGGCCCGCGTACCACAAAAAAAAAAAAAAAAAAAAAAAAAAAAGAAGGTTTACTTGTATAGGCGCAAGCAAATCATACCTTTGCTCAGGCTAATAGTAAGTCCAAAGGTTTCTTTTGTCTTTACTCTAAAGAAAATATTCATTATTGTGTTTAAATTATAGAAGCTTTTGTGTCCTTTACATGTAATAGAAATTTGTGAGGTATTGAATGTAAATGTCTCATGGTATATATTGTATAGAACTGGACCCATGTAGCAACTTCTGCCATACTATTTATAAATAATAGTAGTATAGGTCATCTTTAGCAAAATAAATGTAGGAACTATAAACTATGGTGGAAAATGAGTACAATTTTGTTTAAATTTTACTTTTAAGTAATGTTAAGTACCATTACAGTGTTAAACGGTAGTGCATTAAAATTAAGTGATGATTAAAGAATAAAACATTTAAAGGAGATAAAATATCCAAAGTTTTCAAGTTAAACAGAAGTGTATTGGGAAAGGATATTTGGAATGACTGTTTTGAATGTTTGTTTCTGGGATTCTGAAGTCAAAGCTATCAACACAAATTACATCAAACACATCTCTACAGTTTGTTTTGTCTTAATTTTCAAATAAAATGTCAATGAATTGTTTGGATATTACTTTGTTTGCCAAACATGGAAAGTATCCAAACAAATTTTTAAAAGTTTTCTTCTGCCTATCTTTGTTTTCTACTTTCTCTTAAATGAGAATGAAGCCCTTGGACAAATAGTACTATGAATTTAAACAATTAAATGAAAACTTTTGGCGACCATCAATTTGCATAGACATTAACTTAGCTAATGCACCAGTTGTTTGGTATAAATACCTGCAATAAGAAGAAAGTGGAGAGAAGATAATTAAAAAAAAAAAAGTAAAGATAAAATCCTCACCTTCAAGAAGGTTCTCTTAAAGTCACCTCTAGTTTCTCTTAGAAGTTGTAACTTCATTCCACTAAGATCACATTTTCTTCAAAACTTTTAGATTTTCTAAAATTGTAACTATTTTAGGACCCCATGGCAAGAAACACCAGGTAACAGCTGTTACTCATTCAAATATTCTTGCTTTTCCTTACTTTCTTTTTCTTCTTTTCTATCCCCATTTCTTTCTCTACCCTCCCCTCCCCTCTCTTTCTGTCTCTTCTATTTTTCGGTCTCCTGAGACTTTCTTTCTCTTCATCCCGTTCTTACTCCACATAACAAAAAAAATTTTTTTTTTGCAGTACGCGGGCCTCTCACTGTTGCTGCCTCTCCCGTTGCGAAGCACAGGCTCCGCATGTGCAGGCTCAGCAGTCATGGCTCATGGGCCTAGCTGCTCCGCGGCATGTGGGATTTTTCCGGACCGGGGCACGAACTTGTGTCCCCTGCATCGGCAGGCGGACTCTCAACCACTGCACCACCAGGGAAGCCCCATACCATATAATTTTAACTGACCTCAAATTTATGCTAATACTCTTAAATTCACAAATAAGAATATTCAAATGATTAAGATATTTAAGTATCACAAACAGTTGATTAAAAGAAAATGAATACAATTTCTCAGAAAGGACGAGAAACTAAACATAAATTCAAACAATAAAGTTCTGTCAATTTTGACAATATACACCTTTCAAATTAAAATGTAATTTATACATTCACTTGTTTGTTGAGGTTGCCTTCTACATTTCCTCTGAAAAATAATGAATTCTATATCTGACCTTAAATGTGCTTGAAACATTTATTTTTTAGCTCTATTTTCAGAAACTGCCAGCTTTCACTACTGACTGAATATGTCAGCATTAGAACACTCCTGCTGAGGTAGCTGTTCTCGGATTCTCTTTCAGATCCAGATCTACCCCTGTCCCAGGGAAAAGAGGGCATCATCTCACCTTATAATCCGTGTTTGCTTGAACTTTGAACTCCCAGGCTTGTTATAGAAAAGACAAAGGAAGTGGCTGTCCAGAGTAGATTACCAAGTGTAGAAATGATGTCAGTTCAGCATTTCCCTCTGTGTCACAGCACAAAAAGTAAGAGTGAAGTTAAAAAATAAAAAGTGGGGGTGTTAAACATAATTTAAAAATTCTAATAAAGATTTAAGGACACATGAATCCACATGTTATCTAAAGTGTCATTTTCAGTGACCTTGCTCATGTCACAAAAAGGCAGTGATTTTAGTTTCATTTTGATTTAGCCAAATTTAAATCTATTTAACAGTTAGTTCCCAGAATTAAACTAGAGTGATTCAACAACGTAAATTCACATGTGTTGTGGATGATTTAGAAGTTCAAGTAAATTATTTAAATGAGGAAAAATCATTCAAAACATAGTTCAAGGGCTTTCCTGGTGGCGCAGTGGTTGAGTCTGCCTGCCGATGCAGGGGACGCGGGTTCGTGCCCCGGTTCGGGAGGATCCCACATGCCGCGGAGCGGCTGGGCCCGTGAGCCATGGCCGCTGAGCCTGCGCGTCTGGAGCCTGTGCTCCGCAATGGGAGAAGCCACAACAGTGAGAGGCCTGCGTACCGCAAAAAACAAAAACAGAAACAAAAACAAACAAAAAAAACTTAGTTCAAAAAATTCAGTTAGGGCTTCCCTGGTGGCACAGTGGTTGAGAGCCCGCCTGCCGATGCAGGGGACACGGGTTCCTGCCCTAGTCCGGGAAGATCCCACATGCCGCGGAGCGGCTGCACCCGTGAGCCATGGCCGCTGGGCCTGTGTGTCCAGAGCCTTTGCTCTGCAACGGGAGAGGCCACAACAGTGAGAGGCCAGCATACTGCAAAAAAAAAAAAAAAAAAAAAAAATCAGGTAGTTCAGATCAAACATCTTAATTTTTTTTATAAAAGAACAAAAAATTTGTATAGCATTTCAAAGAAAATGGGTTTTCCCATTAGAAATGCTATTTAGAAAATACTATTCATGTATCTGTAATATTCAAAGTAAAGTCATAATTTTCAAAAAGGCAAAATAGCTAAATTTCCAAATGTCATTGCTGGTGAATCTTGTCCTCTCAAATGAGATATCTGGTTAAAGCAGTATGGGAAATATTTATAGATTTACAGATACAGGAAAATGGTATATTTAAACTATTGTATTGAAATCAGGGTGATATTTTTCAAGGAATCACTCTTTTTCGAGGTCATGTAGAAGAGCAGTCTGCAAAGGAGTCTGAAAAAGAGCAGTCACTGAGAACGGAGGACAGAAAAGTATGCTGTACCACAGAGGGAGAAGAATTAGAAAGGAGGGACTAGGCTACCATGTTCAGAATAGGAAGATGAGATGACCAGAGAGGCAAAGTCAGAAAGTGACCATAGGATTTGACAACATGGAGATCATTAGAAACTCTGAAAAGTACCAATTTTGGATGATTTATGTGATAGAAATTTAATAAAGGGAGCTGAGAGTAATATGAGGTTAAAAATCGGAGACAAGAAATTTGACTGGATAGAACCCCAAAATGAGGAGAGATTGGAGAAGATGTAGGGTATCTATGTTTAATTACTCTTTTTGTTTATGGGGAAGATACTAATGTCAGTTTCTCTGGTCAATGACCAAGAGATGGATGAAGCAAAACAGAGAGGCGCTAAGATAAGGAACAAGCTCCTTGATAAGACTAAAGGCGTTTGCCTTAGAGAGGAGGAAGGTCATTTTCTTTATGGAGGAAAGAAAAAGATCAATGTGGCTACAGGTAGATATGGGAAACTGTCCGGGGACAGTGTTTCTCTCCACCAGATAATATAATCCTTTTATTTGGGGATTATAAATTATTTTCTTAGACAAAGTCAGTACTCCAGAAGAAAGATAAATGTTCCATACTACCCCAATAGCTTATGAAAATTACTTTGATATATTAGGTTTTAATTTTTTAAATTTATTATCCAATATACTTGCCTTTCTTTGTCACTGCTGCTATTCTGAAAACTTGCACATTTTCTTTTATATTATCATTGAGATTTCAATTTTGGTACTTCTAATACCTCTTTATCAAAACAGTGAAGCCCAAGTGTTGATTTAATTTTCATAATATTAATATAGCATGACTTACTGAGAAGGTTTTTTGTGTGTGTTTTTTTAACCTTTTTGGATGCCCCCATTGATAAAGACTATATATGAAGAGTTATATGGCCTAAAACACTACATCAAATACTCATATTTACTAAGGTAAATTGAATATCTGTTTTCGCTTTTTCATACTATCACTGAAGATAAAGCACTCCCTTATTCACTATACAGTGTGAAATGCTTCAAGAACAAGAGAATGGTTCATTAGCAAAGGGGTAGATAAAACTACATATACAGTGACAGCAATTTCTATCCTGAGCCTTAATTTCCTTAATTTATCACTCCTGAGGGTTTTCTACGGTAGTGAAACATGATGAAATAGTATTTAAAATGTTAGAAAGTGTGGAGAGAAGCTCAACCACCCTAAGCTTTTATGAAATTATCATAGTACTGCACTATAAGGGCTAGCCTCCCTCTTTATGATTATAATTGTGATTAAGTGTATGTATTACTCAAAAGCATAAGACATGATATTTATAGTGTAGTTAATTTTACCCATACTAACAGGGTGCTTTTCATGAATCTCTAGGAAACAATGAGTAAGTTTTCTCATCACTTGGAGTCTTTATACTAGAGATACACATTCTGAAAAACTGTGTAATAAGGATACAATCAATGTACTTGCATTAAGAGTCTAGGAAACAAGTATCCATAATATACAGGATGAAATTAATATTGTTAGTATATTTGAATGAATTTTCTTTTGGCTTCATGCTTAACCAATTATGTTTGAAGAACCCAGTCTTGATTAATTTATTTAAATTGACCAGTGTACCATTTGGAAAGAAATATAAATTTACCTAAGTTAGAATCTATGGCAATAAAGCATGGTACAGTCTTTTAAACTTAAGACATATGATGAATGTATAGTTTGTAGCTTAATTTTTGGCTCAGAGTGACAAATTACAAGGTTGTACTCCAATGTTCTGAAGTCAGTATAGATTTAATATATTAATTCCATTGGTATTTGTGCAATCTCATGTCTTTAATTCAGTTTTTTTTTCAGTCACTTTCATCTAGATTTTACATATCTAACATGATTTGTTTTTTGTAAATATGTCTACTATTTTACACAGTAATGGGATGAGGTGGAAATAAATGCACTACCATGATTCTACAGAGTTAGTACAGAGCCAAAAGCTTTTTTTCTTGCCAATAATAGGAAGCCTGCTTACGGTGTTTGTTGGAAAGAATAAGAAGGGTAAAGAATGAATGTAAAGTTCCAATAAAATAGGGTAAAAAAATAAATAGATTGGAGAAGGCGAGATTATGGTAGAAAAAGAAATCAGAATTGGTTGTTGTGACCATTTACCTTTGAAATGTAAGAACTTTGATAATACCATAGGAGAGAGGTTGCCAAGGTGTGGGTGGGGTCACTTCATCTCTCTGGGAACTATTTCCCTTTTCTGTAGAAATGGAAGAGTTAAACCAGATGATGGTTAAGGTGCCTCCCTTCTAGCTGTAAAATTCTGTTGTTGTAATTGGTACCTTAGCTGTGGTTCCAAGTGTAGTTGGTTAAGAGTGAAATAGCAAAGTATATGTGAGATACCTCAAAATATAGGGAGAAAAAAACCCTGGTGAATCATATCATTGAAATAAAAGTATTAGTAAGGGTTTCCACAATCAGGGGTAACATTAAAGTTCAAGAAATCAAATATACCTTATGACAGGCTTGGAAACATTTAGGACAAGATTCACATTAAACAATAAATGGAAAGTAAGCATTCTTTTTTTATTCTTGTTTTCTTTTTTAATCAGCACAAAAAGAAAACATATTTATGTATTCTTTTTTGTTTACTTATCAGAAATATGGGTATAGAACCTGTACAATTTTTTTCAAAATATTATAACCAAGAGAATGAGGATTTTAATATGTGTATGTCTATCAATCACCACATATATATGTATGTATATGATATTGTATATATGGAATATATGATGTATATATACAGATATCAGTCCATGAGCATTACCTTGTTAAAGTTGATTTATTTCTCACAGTAACCATATAACATATACAGTGTAGCTTGCCTAATGCCCATGCAGATTAATATTGATGGAGAAGAATATGGTTACTGATTGACTGTTTTATAGCCTATATTCCTTACCATTATGATTTATTGATATGGTTAACTTATATTCAGTACAGAAAAAAAGTCAATAATAAACCTGGTAAGTAATATTTGGTGGATACTTCAGTGGTGTTTAATAGAAAAGGTCCATGGAGTCAGGAAATGGGATGCCTCTAGCCAAAGATTCACATTTCCTGATTCCAAAATATATTACAAAGTTGTATTAATCAAAACAATATGGTACTGGCATAAAAACAGTAAACACCTAGATCAATGGAATGAAATAGAGAGCCCAGAAATTAACCCATACATGCACAATCAATTGATCTTTAGCAAGAGTGCCAAGAATACAAAAAAGGGAAAGGATAGTCTCTTCAATAAATGATGCTGGGGAAACTGGATATACACATGCAAAAGAATGAAATTGGATCTATATCTTATACCAACACGAAAATCAACTCAAAATGGGTTAAAGGCTTAAATGTCAGGCCTGAAAGCATAAAATGCCCATGGAAGAATATAGGGAAAAGGCTCCTTGACATTGGTCTTGGCAATGATTTTTTTGGATATGATGCCAAAAGTACAGTGATAAAAACAAAAATAAACAAGTGGAACTATATTAAACTAAAAAGCTTCTGTGAACTAAAGGAAACCATCAAGAGAATGAAAAGACAACATATTGAATGGGAGAAAAATTTTGCATATCATATATCTGATAAGGGGTTAATATTCAAAATATATAAGGAACTCCTACAACTCAATAGCAAAAAACAACCTGATTAAACACTGAGCAAAGGACCTGAATAGACATTTTTCTAAAGTAGACATACTAATGGTCAGTAGGGATATGAAAAGTTGCTCAACGTCACTAATCATCAGGGGAATGCAAATCAAAACCACCATGAGATATCACTTCACACCTGTTAGGATGGCTATTTAAGAACAGCAACAAAAAAGTGTTGATGAGGATGTCGGGGAAAAGGAGCTCTGGTGTACTGTTGGTAGGAATGTAAATTGATTCAGCCATTAGGGAAAACAGCATGGAGGTTCCTCAAAAAATTAAAGCTAGGACAATCTTACTTCTGGGTATTTATCCAAAGGAATTGAGTTTAGGATCCTGAAGAATTATCTATCTGCACTCTGACGTTCATTGCCGCATTACTTACATTAGCCGAGATATGGAAGAAACCAAAATGTCCACGGATGGATGAATGTATAAAGAAAATGTGATATATACACGCAGTGGAATATTATTTAGCCTTTAAAAAGGAGAGAATCCTGCCATTTACAACAACATGGATGAACGTGGAGGAAATTACAGAAAGACAAAAACTGTATGACCTCATTTATATGTGGACTCTAAAATAGTCAAATTTGGGAATTCCCTGGTGGTCCAGTGGTTAGGACTCTACTTCCACTGTAGGGGGCATGGGTTCGATCCCTGG
This sequence comes from Hyperoodon ampullatus, assembly GCF_949752795.1. Classification (NCBI taxonomy): domain Eukaryota; kingdom Metazoa; phylum Chordata; class Mammalia; order Artiodactyla; family Ziphiidae; genus Hyperoodon; species Hyperoodon ampullatus. The sequence goes on along the minus strand of NC_136929.1, from coordinate 17,937,529 downwards.
TTGGGGAACTATGATCCACGAGCCACGTGGCAAAACAATTTAAAAAAAAAAGTCAGCATCATAAGAGGAGAGAGTAGAATGGTGATTGGCAGGGGCTGGGAGAGGGGAAAATGGGGCAGTGATGGTCAAAGTGTGCCAAGTTTTATTTATGTAAGGTAAATAAATTCTGGAAATCTACTATACAATATAGTGCCTATAGCTAACAATACTATATTGTGTACTTAAAAGTTTCTAAGAGGGTAGGTCTTATGTTGTATTCTTACCACACACACAAATAATAATAAAGGGAGCAGGAGGAAACTTTGTGAAGTCGTGAATATGTGTACAGCTGGATGGTGGTGATAGTTTCAAAGGTGTAAACTTATCTCCAAACTCATCAAGTTGTGTACATTAAATATGTGCTTTTTTACATGTACATTATTCCTCAAGAAAGTAGTATTAAAAAACTAAAAAATGATTTGAAACCGAAAAAAAAAAAGAAAAGAGCTGTGGAAGAAAAATACTAAGAAATTCATTTTTCTTTTAGGGTTTTTTTTTGTGAGAAAACATTCCCAGCTTGATATTCTTATAAATTCCAGAGAAATCACTCATTTGTAAAGAGGGACAAAAAAGGAAACTAGATGATCATTGTACTTATAAAATCAGCAAATAATTAAAAAAATAAAATTACAAATGGTTTCAAGATATTGATTTGTTAATCCACAATCACTATTCTTTTATAGTTTATTTTATACCAAAAGGTGGGCAAATAGGTGCAGCATTTTCTTTTATGTTAATAAATTACAGATTCATTTCAAATGTTTTTCTTTTGAACATGATATGCAATTGGCATAGACAGTATAGAAAATTTTGAATCATTTAAGAAAGCATTACAATTTCTCCAAATTCAGTCTCCACTGTTTGGTGTGTTTCCTTCCCGTGTTTCTAGGAAGCATTTTGCACAGTGATTAAAAGCACGGACTCCTTAGCCAGGCTGGCCTTAAATTCAAACTTGCCAAGTTGGGGCAAGTTATTAAATGTCTCTGTGCCTCAGTGTATTCACCTATAAAATGTGAATACTAATGTTATCCACATCCCTGTGTTCTCATATGGATTAAATGAGATTAAATGTGCAAACTACTTGAAGCCCTGTCTAGAACATAGTAAAACACAACACAGGTAGGAGGAGACCTGTCCTGTGACTCTAGGACATTCCCAATTTAGACCTCTTGTCCTAAACTATTTATTAGTAGTCACTTTTTCACTCTTAGTAATGGCTTGGATGTCCAATAAATTTATGGTCACCATATACTTGAAAATGTGTTATTAATTATTCTAAGCATAATTTTCATATGGCTGTGGTAATATTATATAAATGATTTTAATATTGCTTTTGTCACTTAACATTGTATAGCCAGAATTTCTCCAAGTCAACTTTTTATAAATAATTTTATAAATAGTTTTTAATGTTTGTATGTGATTCCTCAGAATGAATGTGCCATAATTTGCTGATGTATACTTCAATTACTTTTAATTTTGCCCACCACAATAATGCCATGATGAATTTCTTTCTCCTGGTATTTGGACTACTCTTCTGTGGCTTTACCCACCATAGTAAAATTTAAATTATTGAGTCAAAAGTAATAAACATTTGTTAGGATTTTGCTAATGGTTTATATCTGCAGCCATGGAGAATTTCAAAGTATAGCTTAAGCAAGAAAAAAAGGCAACCAAACTCTGTTTGTCCAGACTTTTGCTGAAACTGCATTTCAGAGTTGACATTACATAGGAACTTAGGTTGATTCTTTCATTTGACCTTTATTTGCTGACCGCCCTTCTTATCTTGTGTTGGCAATAATATTCAAGTTTTTCGTCTGCTTGGTATTCTTACACCGTATCATAGCTGTCATTTTGTGCTAATTTTCCATAAATTATCTAGCAAAAACAAACCACTCAGTAACAAAGAATGAATTGAGTGTATGCTCCTTTGACTTATGATTTCTGGAGCTGGAGATCTCCTGTGGCTAAAGGAAAATATGCAACACGTCAGTGTTATGTCAAACATCAGTTCTGAAATTATTGGGTAATCTCAAATCTCCAAGTGTGTTGCTGTGGGTTCCAAGATATTTGCAGGGTTGTTTTAAAGGAAATAGAAAATGTCAGACTTGTGTCTCCAGGGTTTGGTCTCCTGAGTAATGTATGGTATGTGTCCTTTATCGGATGTCCTTTTGTCTGCATAAAGTAGAAATATTCAGTCTGTGTCAGGAATCTTTACTCTCCTAGTTGATTCTAATTAGCCTTGACAATTTCATATCTTCCCTTGCTTTGCATTTTCGAAGAATAGTAACCTTTGTTTTTGTAGCTCCCCTTAGCATACAATAAGGTTCTTTTTAATGGTAATTGATATTTTATAGTACCACTAAATAGGTATGTTAAAGGGGCTACTAATTTTCAAAAAGAACTGAGATTTTGGAAAACTTCAGATGTAGTGGATTGGTAACTGCAGGGGTTGCTGCTGCTTAATTTCATCGGATTTTTTTCAGTAATAAATTTGTATTTCATTAAATCATATTTTTTTAAATGTTTTTCCTCAGGTAAGAGTTCTGTTTGTTCCCAATTCTTTCATTTTGAAGGGTTAAATTCACTGTTTCTAAGACACTCTCTAATTTGTCTTGCAACTTTTCTCTCTCCTTGAGTCACATTCTCTAGGATTTCAGTTTGAATTTTTTTTTTAACTTTTTATTTCGAAGTAATTTTAGACTCACAAGAAGTTACAAACAAAATACAGAGAGACCTTCACGTACCCACTACCCAGTTTCCCCCAAAGAGGACATTTTATATAATTGCAGCACATTATCTAAACCAGGCAATTGATATTGGCATAATAAAACTCACTAGATGAGCTAGTTCCTCAGGATTTTGTACTATTTTCAAGCAGTTTATGTAAACTTCTATCTGCGGGAAATATTCTTATAAGAAATAACTGACCTTCTTATTTCAAAAGTATTATTCTCAGTATTTTTTCCCTTTGATTCTGTGTATCTCTTTTATATCTATGACTAGAGAAAAATGAAGCATTCTAAAAATGAATAGTTTTTAATTCTCTTTTAGATAAAAATAATAGTACTAATATTTATTAAAATGCTTATTGTTGGCAGTATACATATATAGTTTCACTTAGTACTCAAAGCACCCTGAAAATTAGACCACATCACTGATATTTTAGACATTAAGGCACTTGAGGTTCAAGAAAAGTTAATAAATAACCAAATTCGTGTTGTGAGTTAAGACTAAAATAGGACCCAAAGTCAATCTTTGTGATGATAAGATTCAATCTTTGGGATGAACAGTTTGAGATTTTTCTATACAATCGTATTGAGATTTTTGGTAGGTAATATAACCCACATAATTTCTACTTTTAAAAATATAGTGAGACTTTCTTTGCAGTCTTAAATATAATCCACTTTTCATCTTCAGTGGAGACCTGAAAGAAAAATATTCGTCATGGTACACAAATTTTTTTTTTTTTTTTCCGTACGCGGGCCTCTCACTGTTGTGGCCTCTCCCGTTGCGGAGCACAGGCTCCGGACGCGCAGGCTCAGCGGCCATGGCTCACGGGCCCAGCCACTCCGCGGCATGTGGGATCTTCCCGGACCAGGGCACGAACCCATGTCCCCTGCATCGGCAGGCGGACTCTCAACCACTGCGCCACCAGCGAAGCCCTGAATTACTTTTAATAAGATCTCTTTGTCTCTTGTGTAAAGAAAAGGTGAAGGGTATCAAGGTGAAGCTGGGAGTCCAGGAGGGAGTCTTTTGCCATAATCAGAGAAGGAAAAAGATATGGTCTAGCCTAGAATGATCATGTTGGAAATGGTCACTAGTGTTCTGAATCTGGACACTTTCAGTAGAGCCTACAGGAATGTTTAATGCTATCTCTTGAGTTCACTCAATGTTAGATGAGGGATGTAGAATGCTTTTCCTTCCCTTTGCCCCTAACAATCCTCAACATCTAGTATTATAACTAGGAATGTGAAATATCATTGCATTTATTAAATACTTATTTTATTTTCTTTTGAAATTTTACTTTAATCATAATTTTGTGGTAAACAATTATAAAACATGTAAAATGAACTTTAATTGGATCAGTTGTCTCCTTTCAGGATTTTGGATTCACAACTTCCGAATTCTTGAAAGTTTAGTTTTGATATTTTTTCCCCAATATGTACCGATATGTCCTTGAGCAAATTATTTTTGGAAGGACAGATCAGTGGGATATATAGAGATGTCATCCCTTTGCATTCAGCCTTGATACAGAACCTGATAGATATGATGTTTTTGGTCATATTCTTATTAAAGTCTCCATATCTTCTAATATATTCACACAGCAGAAGAAAGGTCTAAAGTAAACCTGATATAGTTTATTTTTAACTAACTTTTTTCTATATATATATATTAGTCGGATATTTTCTTTATTTTTGCAGTTTTGGGGTTTGGCTAGTTTCTGTCTACATATGGGTAAGTCTTCACTGTTTTCCTACCACAACCACTAGAATCTGGTTAGTCCTTTTCTTCTTCATATTAAGTTATGGCTTTGATAATTGTTTCATATCAAGTTACTCTTGTTTCTTTCTCAGGTTCACAAATTATTCTTGAGTCAGAACTCCCATCTCTGGCATTCCATCTACCATCTTTTCTGTGATCATTTTATGCCTTTCTCTTTTCCCCCTGGGCCCTGATTCAATTGCTGCTTGAGCTTTTCAGGGCATCAGTTTTGTTCTCCACGGATCCCATTGTGGATGGAAATTTTGCTATTGAATTTTAGTTTTCATATAAACCTCCTAATCTCACCCATCTCCCATTTTGCCATTTAGGCCCATTTTGTCATTATAACTTTCAACTCTTGTTTCATAAATGACCTGTCTTTCTACATACTCTTCATAGTTTAAGTAGTTTAAAGCAATTTTCTAAATATTTCTTCTTGTTCAACAGTAAAATCATTTTTAGGGGTATTCTTTCCCTAAGTCTTCATCATGATATTCCCTTTCTTGTTTTCGCAGGATGATTTTTAGCTGTGTGTGTGTGTGTTTTCTGTTATACTTTCCCCATTCTCTTTACCTAGAAGGTAGTAATATTTATCTAAAATCAGGTTTTTGAATAAAAAATAAATAGCCACATTTCCATCTCACTTACCTTTGAGATGATGGCTGGGCTTCTTTTTAATTCTAAACTGGAGGAGAGTAGGTTGATATGCACATCCTCTCAGTAGCCAGCAAGCATTTATTGGAGTAGCTCAGCTAGGCTAAGGTGCATACCTGTCCTGTGCTGTCTTATTCAAGGCACAAGACGCATTGCAATGTTCAGCACACATGTAGAGTGGGGGGCAAGAATGAGTAGTGTTTGTAAATGATATATGTTACTGATTTCTGGGTGGGGATTCTAAAGCAAGGCTGTATTTTATTTTGGAATTAATTTTAAATAGCCCGTTGGTATGGCGCAGGTCATGTGTTTATCAGGAATTTCCTGATTTGCTTTATACTCTCTCCATTGTTCCCTAAACTACATGAAAATCTTTTTGTACTAAATAGCAAAGTTGTAATGTGGGAAAAGGAAGGGAAAATAGGAAAAGAGGCTGAATTCTTGCTAGGGGGAGCGAGATCAGGGAGGCGGCAGCAGCAGAGGGAGCGAAGATGCTGGGAAGACTATGTGATCAAGACCCGAATCACTTGGGTTATAAATCACTTCAGGTACCCAGGCTCCTCTGTTGCTTCACCCAACAAGGCTTTTCTTTCTTTCTTTTTTTTTTAAGGCTTTTCTTGAGGGAAATATTCTCCAGGTCCTGGCAGGATCTTGCTGCATCTTGTTCTTTTATTGTAGCTTCAGTCTCTCAAGGAGTCTATATTAGGCCCCTCGGAAAAACAGGACTGGGGCTGTAGAAGAACAACTGCTGCTTCTCAGGGCTCCTGCAGGAATGACTCAGCGACAGGCTAGGGGGAGCCAACTGCCTCTTACCAGATTTTATATAGAGGAAATTCTTCCCTCCTGTGAAGTAACATATGGATAGGAAGGTTTAACTTAATTGTTTTTACAGTTAATTTACATATGGAGTGTCAGTTTTAGGATTTAGTGTTTCTGTTGTTTGTTCTGTTTTACTAATTTATTTTTATTTCTAATGAGAAATTGGACGAGACTCCATTAAAAAGTGCTATTCAGAAACTATTTAAAACTGGACCAAATCAGCATTAAAATGAAATTACAGATTCATGGGATTTGTTACCAAATTCAGGAACATTGAGGAATTTCATAAGAACTCGTTCTGGAAAAGATAACTTATCTCTTGAAAGTTATTTTTTGGTTTACTTTTGTATCAGTCATATATGCACTCAGATAGCAAATATGTGTTAAGCTCTCATATTCAAAGCATTTTGTCAAGCCCTGGAACTAGAGGATCATTAAGACAGACACACTGGGCTTCCCTGGTGGTGCAGTGGTTGAGAGTCCACCTGCCAATGCAGGGGACATGGGTTCGTGCCCCGGTCCGGGAGGATCACACATGCTGTGGAGTGGCTGGGCCCGTGAGCCATGGCCACTGAGCCTGCGCATCTGGAGCCTGTGCTCCGCAACGGGAGAGGCCACAATGGTGAGAGGCCTGCGTACCGCAAACAAACAAACAAAAAAGACACACTAATTGACCTCAAGAATTTACAGTCTAGAAGGGAGTTATAGGCACTAACTATTGTGCAGTTAATTACTTAATTACAATAATGATACATGTATACCAGAAAAAAAAAGTGTTAGCAAGCAATATTTACAAGAGCCAGTAACCTAGAAGAGACACCCTAGTTGGCAGTTAGCTGTGTTAGTTTCCTGTGACTGCTGTAGTAAATTACCAGTGAGTGACTTACAACTGCAGAAATGTGATAGCTAACAGTTTTGGAGGTCTGAAGTCTGAAATCAGTATTGCTGGGCCCAAATCAAGTTGCACCAAGGCCGTGGTTCTAGGGGAGAATTCATTCCTTGCCTCTTCAAGCTTCTAGCATTCTTGGGCTTGTGGCAGCATCACTTCAGTCCCTGCCTAGTGGTCCTATTGCCTTCTCCTTTTACTTCTGTAAAAAAACAAAAACCAGGGGCTTCCCTGGTGGTGCAGTGGTTAAGAACCTGCCTGCCAATGCAGGGGACATCGGTTTGAGCCCTAGTCTGGGAAGATCCCACATGCAGCGGAGCAACTAAGCCCGTGCACTACAACTACTGAGCCTGCGGTCTAGAGCCCATGAGCCACAACTACTGAGCCTGCATGCCACAACTACTGAATCCCGCATGCCTAGAGCCGGTACGCTGCAACAAGAGAAGCCACCAAAATGAGAAGCCCGTGCACCGCAAGGAAGAGTAGACCCCGCTTACCACAACTAGAGAAAGCCCACACGCAGCAACAAAGACCCAACACAACCAAAAATAAAATTAATTAATTAAAAAAAAATCCAAAACCAAAAAACTCCCTCTGTCTTCCACTTAAAGGGATACATGCCATATGGGCATTTGGGGCCCACATGGATAATCCAGGGTAATCTCTCTATCTCAGAATCTCAGATTTAATCCCATTAGCAAAACCCCTTTTAAAGCTTGGTGTAGTGACTTGGGGGAAAGAGATAGAAGTTTCTAGGCAGGAGGAAAAGAGTGTAAACCGAAGGACCTTGCAGAAATCATTTAAATGACTGAAAGAGGGGAAGTACAGGGAAAGCGCAGAGAGTGAGGGAGAGGTTGGTCAAGTTTGCCTCGAGGTACAGAATCTCCAGGTCATCTGGACCAGAAACACCCATTCTGTTTGGACTCTGCCAGCCATCAGAAACCTCCTGCCTTCTGTGCATGCATCTTTTTCACATGCTGAGTCAGCCAAGTGTGTCCAGAGAGGAATCACAACTGTAGGAATCTGAAAGTCCCTAGGCACATAGAGTTCTGTCTGTGGAACTAGGTCCAGCTGTCTTTTTGCACCGCATAACTGGGTTTGCCAAGAAATAGCTGGAGAAGCAATTTTCTCCTATATGCAAGTGAACACAAATTAGAGTCCATTACACAAGTGGATTGTTTTTTCAGGACTGTCTGATAGTAGGAATTTGGCTGTGGTGTAGTTAAGATGAAGTATGGACAGAAAGCTGAGTTATTTCCCCACCTCCTTCAGCTTCCTCTCCATAACAACTGTGATGTGAAACCTATCAATTTGTATTTTTTGAGATTCAACAGACCACAAAATGGACAGAACTTTAAGTTGGGATTGGAGACAGGGTTGAAACTGGGTATTCAAATGGATGTGTTATGCTCAAGTTCTAATTGTTTTCTATATACTAATTAATTACTGCAGGCTTACTTTCCTTAAGAAAAATTATTTACAAATCTTTTAAAATTTCAAATCTCTGTTATGGGCCCAGGAAGTCCACTTTTTTGCTATTGAAAATGAATGTAAAGAAAGTGAATACGGGAACAGTAGGGTATGTGTGTGTATGTGTGTATAAGTACATATAAATATATGCCTATATATTATTGTGCATATAAATGTTTATTTTATGTATATGTAAATGTTTACATGTATATTCATTATATATTATATACTATATTATTATATTATATATTATGTCTATGTTATATATAAGCATTTTTTCCATGTAGTTCTTCTTATGTTATTATGTCTGACTTTCATTAATATTGTAACCAATTTATTTGGCCATACCTAAAATAAGAGCAGACAGAAGTATGTACAATAAAAGCTACATAATACTGAGCTTGTTGGCTTCCTTGACAGATTTCCACCACCAATCCAAAAATACATGGACCAACCACATATCAAAACTGTCCAATTAATAGAGTATTGATGATGGATTTAAACTTGAAAACTGTATATGTCAAAGAGTGTCCTTTATAAAAAAAAAAAAAAAGCTGCAAATTTCCAAAAGTAAAGAAGAAAAAAGAAAATGATTCCATTAAAGGTAGGATTAATAAATATATTAAAAAATATTTAATTAACTGTCCATCAGTTAAAATATATCTTACCATTATGAGTGCCCTTCCCCCTCTCGTTGGTGTTTATTTGTAAATTGCTCATCTGTTTGCTGTGTAGGATTGTGGAAACAGCTACTTTGTGGTAGTTTGTTATTGTGGCCCTAGGAAACTAGTATTCTCTGAAATTCAGTTTCTTTCTCTCTGATTTTATTGTGTTATGTATTGGTAGGAAATACCTGGGTGGTTCATTTGCATGGTAGGTTGATAATCTGAGAATTATTGTATCTCGCAACTAATTTTAAAGTATATTTTGATGCAGTTGTTAGTTTCATGTCTGAAGTTTAACTAATGTTGGTGCCAATTACATTTGCAAAACAATACAAAAAACTGTAAGATTCTAGGGACTTTTAGGATTTTGTAATGTCTCTAACAAAAGGTTGGTGAAATGAAATTTATATAACGTTATATGTAGTGATCTGCTAAAAATTCCTTGTTGATTGCTATACAAAGCATCACATTACCTTATTAGAATAATGTTATATCACAAACTGTGATATCCTCAGTAGCTACTTAGTTATCTATAAATAATAATAAAGGCCATAATAAGGTCTCTATCAATTCTATTTATCTTGACTTCATTATTTAAGGTCAGAAACATATATTTCAAACTTAGACATTATTATCTATAATTATAAAGTCAAATAAATGGTAGAAATTAACTTAAAAATAGTTTGTGGCTCAACAGTTGAAGTGAGATAGTGGAATCACAGAAGGTTGAATCTTTTTGAATTGATTCTACAGATATCTGCATTCTCTAAATCCCCTGTAGGCCTCTTACCTATCATGAAAGGTTATTCTCTTAAACCTGGCACATGAAATCAATCATATGACTCCTATCTGTTCTGAGAGTTCGAAGATTAAGACCTTCACTGTCAGGGAGAAGGACTGTATAGAAGCTGCATGTGCACAAAACAGCATTCAGCAGTGGCATCCAGTGTCACCCAGGTATTTGAGAAAAAGTTACAAAAGCAGATCACTAGTACTTACTTCACATTTGCTACCAAAACCAAGAAGGGGGGCCCAGAGATGATTTGAGAGAAAAATTTGTTCTGGTGGAAGGGGTTCACTGATGAATACCTACCCTGTGATTCCCAGATCTTTAAACCAGAGACAGCAATGCATTTACCAGAGTCAAAGACACCTCCTAAAACTAGGAGACTCAAAACTCTGGAAATGGAAGGAATTTTAATATACAATCACCTAACCAAGTCAGAAAAAAGGATATAAACAAAACATCTACTTCTGCTGCTACTATTACCACCACCACCAACATGGTCCTCATTCTCAATCCCGAATCTCTAACAGAGATTGCAATAATAGTAGAAAGAGAAAGCCCCTGATAAGGTGTTTTCCTCATCTCTGATCAATGATCATATTCTTATATCTTGTCCCAGTGAAGCTATCAAAAACTTCTAAGACAGATCACTTTAATGATTCATAATGAATGTCAGGGTCAGATTTTATATATTTTTCCACCTGAAATTGTATATGTACACATCAAAATACCATACTTTTGATGTTAATCTAAACAAATTCTATTGCATTCCCAAGAAAATGAAATTAATATCAGCCAAGAGGGCATGGTGTGTTTCAAATAAGAAATGTTGGTAATGTCAGGAGAAATGACTTCCTAATGACATATCGTGTGTAGATGTATTAGCACTTCTTTTTAATATTTCATCTGTTGAACACAAAGAGAACTGGAATCTTGTTAATCATCATTTTAAAACATTTTTATAGAATGTAAATATATCCGTACTTGCCTTTTTGCCATGTTAATGAGAAACAAGTCATACTTGTGGAATGAGTATTCCTATTAAACTGCTGTCATCCATTCCCAGACCTGCTTAAAAGAAACAGGCACAGATGGTGGGTCTATTACTTCTCTAACAAAAAAATTGCCTCTCTTTTGTGTGTGTTTTGTTCCCTCCTTCTCATTGAAATGTGAGCAGTTTTTCAAGTCAAGAAGCCTCTGTAGGGTTCCTTGAAATGTTTTATCCATTACTTGTACATTTAGGAGGAAAAAGAGTGATTAATGATTTATTAAAATTTCATAATGAGAAAAACTCATATAAGAAGTCTGTTGGAAAAACTTTTATTTGATTTAATAACTATTTTTTGCATGCAAATTAAAGTCTGCAGGGAGTTTTTGTGTCAAACTAGGAGCCTAAGTTACTAATTTTATGATGACAAAACCATTTAGCCCGTGTTAAAAATACCTATGTTGATCTTTTATTTATACATTGTTCAATGCAAATTTGTCTGTTGTATGCATATTAAGAAAAAGAGCATAAGAAGTTTTCAACATAAATGTTTTGTTTAGGTTGAAAATACACATGTACAGTGAGGTATCCAAATTTTAACTCTGCAGTTCAATTCTTTTTTTTTTTTAAATATAAAATGAGCACTCTTGTGGAACCAGGATCCAAATCAAGAAACATATTACTAGAACTCCAGAAAACCCCCTTCAAGCTTCTGCACACTATCTCCTAGAGTAGTACTTATGGTGATTTGGAACATCATTGATTAGTTTTTAACTTTTAATGAATGGAATCATAGCATATGTTCCATATGTTGCTTCTTTCATTGAATATTTTGCTTATAAGATTTAGAATATAGTTGTAATTCATTCATTCTTATTGCTATATAGTATGACATTATGTAAATATTCTACCATTTATTTGCCCACGCTAATGTTTAAGGATATTTGGGTTTTGTCCAGTTGGGGGCTATTTTGCATAGTACTTCTCCGAAAATTCTATACCTTTCTTTTCATAAACATTGTTTAATATATACCCGGATACATGTCAAGTAGTGGTTTATATCAGTTTCAACTCCCATCCACAAGGAGAGAGTGTTCTAACTGCCCTACATCCGTGCCAATACTTGGTATCATCTTTTTTCAGTTAAATCATTCTGGTGTGTGTGTATCACTATTGCACTGTGGTTCTTCTTAACCTTACAAAAACAGAAAAGAATAATTTTATTAAAGTATGTTTCACTTAAAGTATCTTAAATGCCCTGCTTTGCAATATTTATTCCTTACTTAAATGATACATAAGAATAGTGATCCTGGGCTTCCCTGGTGGCACAGTGGTTGAGAGTCCGCCTGCCGATGCAGGGGACATGGGTTCGTGCCCCGGTCCGGGAAGATCCCACATGCTGCAGAGCGGCTGGGCCCGTGAGCCATGGCCGCTGAGCCTGCGTGTCCGGAGCCTGTGCTCCGAAATGGGAGAGGCCACAGCGGTTAGAGGCCTGCGTACCGAAAAAAAAAAAAAAAAAAAAAATAGTGATCCTGAACTATTCGATAATATACTAGCTGGGAAGGAGATTATTGATCAATTGTAATTCTGATAAATTTAACTAGTTATTAACTGTAATAATTAAGAACAAAAAATAAGCAATTCTCTGGATTAATGTGGAACAGTATTCTTGAATGTTAAAAGAAAGTTTCATGGTCTATAAATAAATCAAGATGTGAACCAAGTAAGTGTTTATTTAAAGTTAAGAGAGGAGTCTCAGTTTCCATTGTTGGCATTATGTCTGTATTTCAGGTGAAACAAAGGAAAATCTTAAGGCAAACTTGTAGTCTATTAGTTTAGTCTCACCCTGCCAACAACTGTTATTTCACTCTTTATCTAGTAATATACAACTGTTCGTTGAAGAAGTTTTTGAAGAAAATAGTATATCCCTTTTAATTAGAAGCAGTGAAGACTTTGAAATGCTGTAGTTACAGTAAAAAACAAATCAAGTCAAAACAAAACAATTAAAAAACCAAACACTTTGCACCAAGCTAATGATATCTTTATGTTAGTTGGTTTCAGGAGTTTTCATTCATAATTACTGAATGATTGTATCTAGAGCTCACATTCCCTGTGTTCATATCCTTGCTGTATATTTAACCAACAATGTTGCCTTGGGAAAGTTACTTAACCTATTCAAATCTTAGATCCCCAATCTACAGATAGGGAATAATTATCATATAAATATTATATGGTGTACTGTTCTGGGTCCTCCAAGAAGCAAATGCTAAAGAAGGACTAAACACAAGAGGAGTTTTATTAAGTGAAATGCCTATGAGTGAAAATAGGGAGGAATCTGTATAAGGCTGGAAGAGCTGTTGGCCATGAAGCAAACGTGGCCCAGAGTGAAGGAGAGAGGAAAGCGAGGTGGAGTGGAAGCATTCTGGCATGAGGTGCCGTCTAAGGCAAGTTTAGCAGGGGCTGCAGGGAATCCTGAGCCAAAATTGGCCATTAGGGGAAAGCTATGTCTTCCAGTGATGGGTCTGTTTTAGTATCTCTGCTGCACTCAGTCATTGGTTGGAGGGGACAAAGAAATAGATTTCAGAGCAAAGCAGCAGGTGCCCTGGTCAATGACATTTCCAATATTTTGAAGTCTATGAGGCATGTTCTCATGGCTACAACAAATGATTTTCACTGAGATGAACTGACAAATTCCAAAGAAAGTAATTAAAACAATGCTCGAATCATAGTCATCATTTATCCATTTATTTATTCACACTATTCATCATTATTATTAATAATGATCATACTAATAAAGGAGCCACATGTGTAATCTACTTGAAATATTTGGAAGAAAAATATAACCGTGCTACAGAGAAGTTAAGAGAAGCCTAATATTTATAATTTACTTGATTCTTCTTAACTAAAGAATATTAGTACACATTAATAGTATATGCATAATTGTTTTCCTTCTACTATTTGTTATTGGTATATATTGCTAAGTTACTAACTTACACTGGAATACCTAACTCTAAAACCCTCTATTTCTGCATAAAGAAATGAGTCCAAGGTTGTTTTAAAAATAAAAATATTTATTAATATCATTATTCTTATCACATCCAATTGGTATTATCTATATCAAAGAGTTCCATCATTTGCTATCATTGGAAGGACATAATTAGCAATTGTTTGATCTACTTTTGAAAATTGATCATTGGGTATGCATAATATTGGGAATAACTGGATATTCCTTGAAACTCCTTTTGTTTGGCCATATTCTCAACAGTGGAACCTCTTTTTATCTCTTCAGAGAGTTTCCCCTGCTGTAGAAAATTCAGAAGGTTCATGTGCATAATTGTGATACTCTGCTCAAATACAGAGAAGGGATATTACATTACAAATTATGTGAAAATGCTTCCTGAAAAGTATGTGAGGCCACTTTATCATGATACTTTAATGTAAGCAACATTTTACTCAGAGGAAAGTCTTAAACATAGAGGGGATGGAACCTCCAGGGCATGTCCCCCATCTCTTACTTTCCCCCATTTGTTCTCTCCCTTTGTAAATAAAAGCCTAGTTATGCTTCCCTGTGTGTGTTACTCATGTGCCTTTGCGATTTCCCCGGCTGGGATGTCATCTTTTGCCCTGGAGTGCACATTGACTACATCATCCAAGACCTATCCTTACCTTAATATTTCAAGGGCCACCTCAAGCTATAACTCCTCCTTTAGTTTTTCCCCAAGTGCCTTGGTCCAAATAAACTTCTCCATATGTTCAATGTTGACTACTTGTGTTATCCCTCCCTCTCGCTTGGCATATACTCTTCCTTCTTGCTGTCCCTACCGCGTACTGAATGTCTCCTTCATTCCTAGTGCTGTGCTTTAACTGTTCACTTGTCATTATGCTACACCACACTGTCAGGAAAAGAAAGATAGTTATATTGCTGGAATCTAGTAAGAACTTTTAAATATAATGTAATGAATGAATGCATGAATGAACAAGTTAATTGATATGTTATGTTCCCAGGTATATAATGAGCACTGTAAGGAGAAGAATTGAGTCTTATAACTCCTTATAACCCCAGTCATGTAGTATAGGACTGGAATATAGGAGGGGGTGCTTAATACATCTTTGTGACTGATGAATCTAAATATTTGTTTGAATACTAAGTTGGCATTATGTGACATATATATATGTGTATATGCATATATGTGAATATATATATTTCTTTAGTAGTCCAATATGTAAAACAATATTACTGTGATTCATCTAAATACTGTGTAAAATGAAGTGAATTGACCCAGATGATATGGATTCAGACGTGTGTAATTCAGCAAAGATTGGTAACAAAGTGAGATGTATATTAACTTCTTTTAGTATATTGGTAAGTAGTATTAAAACACAATTTTTGGTTGGGTCTTTTGAGAGGATACCAATAGAATAGTCTGTATTTGCATGTTAAGTGTTTTACCAGGAAAAAACATTGCAGCTGTGCCAGATTCTGGTCCAAGAAAAAATACCTTATTTTATACTCTTGAAGGAGTAAAATTCTGAACTCAAATCTGTTCAAAAAGTGTGGCAGATAATACTGTGACCAGGTTATTAAGTCATGTATCTTTCACTTTTTCACTTTGTTAGCTATACTCAGCATGTAGTTGGAAATGGAATCAAAGCCCAATCTGGAAATCCCGAAGTCAAAGTCAAAGGAACCGATCCTGTGATAAATCAGATTATTGATAAACTGAAGCATGTTATTCAGGTAAGTGCCAATGCTCTATTTATTGGTATACTTAGTAATAACTAGTAAATGATGACTTTCCATTATATGTCATCAACCTGTTAATCCTATCTGATAATCCTACCTGAAACTGAGTACTGGAATAAATTATTTGTATCTAGAGTTTTGGAAATATTTGGTTGAGTGATTTTCATATACAGTCAATGTGCAGCAGTATTTTATTTTATTTTATTTATTTATTTTTTTTGCTGTACGCGGGCCTCTCACCGTTGTGGCCTCTCCCGTTGTGGAGCACAGGCTCCGATGCGCAGGCTCAGCGGCCATGGCTCACGGGCCCAGCCGCTCCGCGGCATGTGGGATCTTCCCAGACCGGGGCACGAACCCGTGTCCCCTGCATCGGCAGGCGGACTCTCAACCACTGCGCCACCAGGGAAGCCCAGCAGTATTTTAATGGATGGACAATATCTATCTGTAAAAGGAACCATGGCTTCAGGGTTTCAATAAATAATGAGAATCTCAGGATGAGCTTCATCCCTAACGAATAAGCTTTAGACATGGGAACTACTGTCACCATTCAAAGAAAACACATAGAAGAGCATGGAAGATGCCAAAGTCACCTTCCAGGCAACTTTCTGAGCCTTGCTGTGAAGGTTTTTGTTGCATTTTCAACAAAAGTTAAGTCATAAATGAATCACATGCATTTCTTGTATTTATTTCCTGTATCACCTTTTACATGTTACCTAATGGTTGTTGATGAAATACTTGTTTTATCTTTAATAATATTATTTAATTAAGTGAGTATATACTGTTGTTTTTAATACATGGCAAGTAAAGCATGAAGGTATCTGTCAAAGGAATATTTCATCAAACTATTTGATTAATGAAAGCCAAATATTATATTACATGTTGTAAAAACCACCTTCCATTCTGCATCTGTTGGGGTTTGGGCTAAGATGGGATATTTTTTAAGTTATTAGTCTTTTTATAACAATTTATATGTGCATATATTTTAATTTTTTCTAGGCAACACTTTGTGTGGATAGTTGATACTGACTTCTAGTGTTCTATGTTAGAATCTATACCTAAACATAGTACTGAGTTTTAATTGATATTATTCCAGAGTCGTTGGTATGCTTCTCATAATTGTTCTGCAAAACTTAAGTTTATATGGGGCCAGTTCTTAGGATTCCATATTTATGGGAGTCTCTGCAGATTGAGCAAAGCAAGATATGGCGGCTTGTGTCCAATACCATAGATTTCTCCTTTCCAGGAGGCAGTAATGGCTACTTTGCTCTTTCTATGGCTGGTACATTGGGAAAACAGAGCTCTCACCCTGGAGAGCAGAATCAAAAATAAGTTCCATCAGGAAAAGTATAAGAGAAAAGTGGTGCCATAATTACTAGTGAGTTAAACCAATTCCCTCAAAAAGACACCTCCAAGGTAATGTAAATAGGTGCCTTATGCTGCTAGTGGGCCAAGTGCTGAGACATTTCTTGGAACTGAGTTGCTTGGGAAAAGGGCAGGAGCTAAAGTGACAGTGTAGGAGACATCAGAGTGAGCAGCAGAAGCTGGGCCAGAGCCTGGGTCAGAATGGCTGAGGTCATCAGGGAGAAAGCCCGTTGTCCTCAGAGGCAAGGATACTAAGCTCATCAGTGACTGTCACTCAGGCACTCAGAAGGACGGAAGTCACTCTTCCTGCCACATTTTTGGAACCTTGCTTCCCCATGATGAGAAAAAACAAGGAAGACCTCCAGGTGAAGTTAATCTTGACTCCGTGAGACCCTAATGAGAATTCAGGAAAATTTAGGATTTTTTTTTTTTTTTTTTTTTTTTTGCGGTACGCGGGCCTCTCACTGTTGTGGCCTCCCCCGTTGCGGAGCACAGGCTCCGGACGCGCAGGCTCAGCGGCCATGGCTCACAGGCCCAGCCGCTCCGTGGCATGTGGGATCTTCCCAGACCAGGGTACGAACCCGTCTCCCCTGCATCGGCAGGCAGACTCTCAACCACTGTGCCACCAGGGAAGCCCGTAGAATATTTTTTAATTCTTAAATTTCCAGTGGGCCAATAAACAATCTATTAGGAACTTGACACATAAACAAACTAGATTCCTAAGTATATGCCGATGCATATATGTTTTTGTTGGCATTCCCCGGGAAAGAGACTGTGAAACAGAGATGTGTGTGCAGGAGGTTCACGGCAGAGTGCCCTGCAGTCAGTAAGGGGCTGGAGGGAGGGGCACAGCACAGAGGGAGCAACTGAATTGTGTTGTAGCTTTAACAGAAGTCTCGCCTGAACCCAGTAGGACCTCAGGAGCTGGGAGGTGTCTTTCAGGTTGTACTGAGTTGAAACAAGGAGGTGGGTCTTCATTGTCCCACATTGACCAGTGATTGGATGAGGGCTAGTGGGGTGGAGGTAGGGTGTGTTAACTCAGCTCTGAGTCAGAGCCAACAATATTATGCACAGTTGGAGGAACAAGTGCCTTCATCTAGGTGACACCTCACAGCACCATGGGCTATAATATGGTATGTAGATCTGTATTATTCAAAGACTCTAGTGCACGGGCTTCCCTGGTGGTGCAGTGGTTGAGAGTCCGCCTGCCAATGCAGGGGACACGGGTTCGTGCCCCGGTCTGGGAAGATCCCACATGCCGCGGAGTGGCTGGACCCGTGAGCCATGGCCTCTGAGCCTGTGCGTCCGGAGCCTGTGCTCTGCAACGGGAGAGGCCACGACAGTGAGAGGCCCGTGTACCGCAAAAAAACAAAAACGAAAACCTCTAGTGCACAATGGATCATAAAATCCAAAGAGCTTTAATAAAAAGTGGTTCCTTTCGCTGAGAGACAGCAAAGCTTAGTGGTCTCCAACATAGGGTAAGCATTCCCCAGGGAGTTCACAAGCTGAGCCACTGGAGGGCAGAAAGGAAATATAGAACTTCAATGTATATTTATTCTGTCACATTCTTTTAATTTTTTGTTGTTGTTGTAGGAAGGTATATAAAATACATAACAGTGCAATAGCACATGCATATGGTTTAGAAATACATAAATATGTGTCGAGTGGGTGTGTGTTCAAACTGTTTTAATGGTATATGTATACACACACACACACACACATACATATATATATTATAAAAACAGATGGAAAACCCTGTTGTGGGCAATAAGGATGGAGCTGCTATATACAAAAGAGTCCATGTAAAAAAACCATATTCACAAAGAACTAAGTAGATACTCAAAATGTAGGGTTTATTAAAAATTCTTCATGGGAGGGTTCACTGATATGTTGCCCATTTGGCATGACATTTGCCCCTTCTTGCTTCATATATTTCAAAGCCATATCCTTTTCAAGGTGGCAGAGGGAAATAATTCCACTTTTTTTTAGCACCCATGTTAAATTGAGTCCCATTCTTTCATCTTTATATTAGTGTGCAGATCTCCAATTATTCATGCTTAAGTTTCCTTCCAGAGTTACAAGAGAATATCAAATAAAATGCTACCTTTGAGGTCTGTCTTTTTAAAGTCTACTAGGATGGTATGATTGAAATTTAGATTTTTACAGAAGATAGCAGAAAGTCATATTTTGTACAATATTCACCTTTAATGTCTTAGAGCATGTTCTTTCCTAAGACAGCTGTACTGGAGATGAAGAGAAATTTTTGACTTTGCCAGACTTCTGACTGCTGGTCATATATGTGTGTCCTAGCGGGAATGGCTGCTCTGCTGTAATATTCAGGGGCAGTTAAAAAGACCCACCACAGGGTCAGGTCTGGAAGGGTTCAGAAAATCGTATTTTGTAAGTGAGAATTTATTAATTTGAGAATAAGTATGGAGCAAAGGAGGAAGTAGAAAAAGGAACATATTTCAGAATCTAATCTGTAGATTTAGGTGACCACTTATTTGTGTTTGGAGTTTTTTTTTTTTTTTTTTTTTTTTTGCGGTGCGCGGGCCTCTCACTGTTGTGGCCTCTCCCGCTGTGGAGCACAGGCTCCGGACGCGCAGGCTCAGCGGCCATGGCTCACGGGCCTAGCCGCTCCGCGGCATGTGGGATCTTCCCAGACCGGGGCACGAACCCGTATCCCCTGCATCGGCAGGCGGACTCTCAACCACTGCGCCACCAGGGAGGCCCTGGAGTTTGTTTTTTATTGTAATGGATATTAAATGCATTTGTCGAGAATACAGTATACTATAAAAATGCCATCTCTCATCATAGGGGTAAGCAAAAGTTCCTCTTGTCCTTTTTTTCCATATCTAAGTATATGGAAATAAGCCAGCCATATTTATTAGCAAAAACTGTCTCCATATGTTAGCCCCCAAAATCTTTCTTCTAGGCCTGCCACTGAGCACACCTCATTTTCTACCCTGTAACCTCTGCAGTTAGAGTCATTAAACAAGTGGGTAGGGATTTTACTTTGAAAATGCCACTTTGTAAATGTCTTAATCATTAATTTATTCAAAATATTCCACTAATACTTATTGAATTCCCACTATGGGCCTGGTTCTGCACAAAGCACTGAGGTTACATGGGTGAACAAAGCAGACAGAACCCTGCTGTCATGGGATTTATATTCTAAGGAAAAGGAAAATACAATGCCTGTAGCTGGCAAATGTGAACAAATCAAGAAAACAGAACAGATGAGGTAGGGAAAGGCACTCAAGAAGAGAGAGCTAGTGGAGGCCATTCCAAGTTGGGGGGCTGCTGGGTTTATACTGATTGACATGGAATCATAGGAAAGGGAGAAGGAATCATAGGAAAATTGGGGAGAACTATGTTTGAGGCAGAGGAAATAATACATTCAAGGACTTATGGCAGGAGTAGGTTAATTGTATCCAGAGAACAGAGAGAAAGCCATGTGTCTGGAACAGAATGAATACAGAAGAGAAGAAAACATAAAATGAATTAAGGGGAAACTGGTAGGCTCTGGTAGGGCATTTCAGTTTTCTCCTAAGTGGGAAAGGAAACCATTTAAAGGCTTTAGGCAGAGTATGATGAATTTAATTTATGTTTTATAAAGATAATTTTAGCTTTACTATGGAAAATGGACCTGAAGAGCAAGAGTAGAAATTGATTGGGACTAGAATAAGAAGAGTGGATAATATGAGAAACAGATGGATGTGGATCAATATGGCAAGTGAAGTTATCAGGAATTGTTGATGGATTGGAGATTGGGACAAGAGAAAGAGAGTATAAGGAAGATAACCAGGGGGGATGATAATGCCATGAAGTGAAAAAAGGAATTCTGGAAGTGGAGTGCATCTGGGGTTTGGTTGTTGGAGTTGACCAGAAATTAATAAATGAATGGTTCTCTTAAATTTGAGATGCCTGTTAGACATCCCAGAGTCATGCTCAGAATTCATTGGTGACCCTAGAACTAGCAATGCACATTTGGGAACATCAGTATACAGATACTATTCAAGTCGTGAGACTGTATGAGATTGCTACTTTCTTGTAAGAGTTTGTACCGAAACAATTAGAGGAGAATATGAAACAGCAGAATTTTATGAAAAATGTGTACTGTAAAAATCTATGAATGGAGAAATCATTTATCTAATGTATGTGGTACCTTGCAGATACTTAGAGAGTTGATCTTGGACAGACAAGATATTTAGTAACATTAACTTTTTCTTACTGAAGAATTATGTGTCTATTATAATAAATGAAATTTTATTATTTTAGAAAATTTTACCAATAGAAAGTGTAGAAAATAAATGTTATACCACTTATGAAACAACAAGCCTCAGGAAATAAGCCTTCTAGACTATTTTGTACTTATGCATACATTTGACTTTTTAAAATAAAACAAAGAGTACATTTGGTTTTGTGTCCCAAACTACTCACCTAACAACACATAAATATTTTTTCACAGAATTAAATATTCTGCAATATGGTTGCTAGTGCCTAAATATTATTCTATCATATGGTAGGACTATAATTTTATTTAATCCAAGCACCTTGAGTTGGATATTTAGGTTATTACCAATTTTCACGATAATAAAAACTACTAATAGGTATATCCCCTATATATAAATCTTTTTGCAACTTTTTTCTCTTGTGATAAATTTCTAAATGTTGTAACCAAGAATCTGTTCATTAATAATTTTAAGTATTTTGATAAATATTGCTAAATTTTTCTCTAGGAAAATTATAGGAATTTATATGTGAAGCAAATTATGTATTTTAATTTTCCCCGCATATTGAGGGTGTAGGTGAGATATGGCAGTGACCACACATCAGTGTTAGGGAATATTATGGAGCTCTAGGAACCAAAGTAATCAAACCAAAGTAGAAATGTTAGCCTGAGCTCCTGTCACCTGAGAGTACACCAAGGAAGGCCAAAAAAAAAAAAAAAAAAAAAAAAGTGGTCATGAAGAACCTAGGGGCAAGACGGGAATAAAGACACAGACCTACTAGACAAAATAAATATCTTTAATTAGAAAACAGTTTATAAGATTTTTCAGGACTTCCCTGGTGGTGCAGTTGTTAAGAATCTGCCTGCCAATGCAGGGGACACAGGTTGAAGCCCTGGTCCAGGAAGATCCCACATGCCACGGAGCAACTAAGTCCATGCAGCACAACTACTGAGCCTGCGCTCTAGAGCCCGCGAGCCACAACTACTGAAGCCCATGCTCCTAGAGCCTGTGCTCTGCAACAAGAGAAGCCAACGCAATGAGAAGCCCTCGCACCGCAAAGAAGAGTAGCCCCTGCTCGCCGCAACTAGAGAAAGCCCACGCGCAGCAGTGAAGACCCAACGCAACCAAAAATAAACAAAGATAAATAAATTTATGAAAAAAAATTTTTTTCAAGTCTTCCTAGAGAAAGCAAAAACAGCTTTAATTTTATTTAATTATTTAGGACAAGTCCTATCTTTAAGCCCTGCCAGGAACAAAAATGCCAAGAAAATTCAATATAAATGGATAACTATGGATTATAGTTTGGTCCTCAGGGAATATTTCAGGCACTTCGAAGTCCCCTCACTGTCTCTGCAAGTCCTTCTGAACTGGGAACAGGGACCCTGGAAAAAAGAGGGAAGTCATTCCCGGCTCCCCTCCATCTGTGATTTTGGCATCTTTCTCTAGATAAGCCACCATACAAACCCTCAGAGATACATTCCTGCAGTTTGCTACATTCCAAAAGCTGTGCTTAAGGTGGACATTGCTTGTACCTTTGAAAACGACCTGTGATAATTATAGGGTAGCTATTAGCCTTCCAGTGAGGAATTGTGTAAAGGACGGAATTTTAAAAGGTTAACATGAGCTTTCTTAGATGTTTGCATCAGCCTGAATTGCCCTTCAATAATAGATAGGAAACAGCACTTGATTCCTCTTAGTACATCTGACAGAGGAAATGTATGAACATTTTAATTCAGATTGTCTCTCCTAACAAACTTACTTTGAAACTTCTCGGTCATATTGGCTAAGTTTGTTTAGGGCAAAGTTATCAGCAAAAAAGTCAGTTATGCAGCAATTTATCTTTAAGCATTAAATAACATCTATCATTTTTCAAAGAAAATGATGTCAGCGGTTAAAATCCTAACTGCTGAGCACTGTTAGTTGTGGGCAGTAATGACCCACTGCTTAGAAATTACTTAACCTACTTTCAGTATGAAACATAAAAAGTAATATCACAGCAATTTTCTATAATTCTTTTATTTTAAGATCAATAAATGTTACAATGTTGTTAAAAGTAGTAGATTTAAATAACATTTTATTTCTTCAGACAATTCCAATACATATAAGATATTACCAGTTTCTATTAAATATTCATTTTTATAGAGAGACAAAACTTCTTTAGAAAAATATCTTCATGTATAAAATAAATTTGATTTTTAAATGTGAGAAAGAGCAATCATCATAACCATTTGCATAAAACCACAAAATACATAGATATTTTATAATGTGTATTTCAGTAATCGCAACCTATGGGTTCAAGACGAGATGAGAGACTTTCTTATTTTATGTAGGGAAAACTATGTTAAATTGCCTCTTTTCTTTTATCTCATTCTGTTCCTAGGATACCAATATGATAAATAGTGACTTAATAGCTATGATAGGTTAAGATGAGATTCTAATTGAAATCTCAATGGATGGTTATAAGGTTAGTGTTTATAAGTAAAAAAAATGACACAGAATTTTAAAAAGATATTAGTATCTCAAAATTTCTGAATTATGAAAACTGTCCAAGATTTTTTCATTAAATCACCTACTATGAAATGCATTTAGGAAAATGTTTCCTGTTGTTAATAGCTTATAACTCTGACAAAGAGCGAGTTGGTCAATTCCTAATTGCAAACTATTTGACCATGAGGTGTCAGCTGACTCTGAACTTCTTCCACTTCTACCAACTCATTTCCTTGCTTAGGAAATCACTACAGCACCCTGACTCCTTCCTCCTTATCTCCACTACACACTAATATCATGTCCCCAGGCCTACTTTATTAATATTCCAGAAAGACAGTCACTTCTTGATTTTGTATTAGCAATGCAGTAGTGACCAAAGTCTGTTTAGTTTTTGGTTCAGAAGAAAGTATTTGAAATGCACTCAATAACGTTGAATGGTCATCTAATTTAGCAATTAGTTTGGTCTGAATAAAGTCAGGGAAGATTGCTTTCTGGAATGTGTGGTATAATGCATTGACTTCACTATTGGCCATTTCATTAAAAAAATCAATGGTCAGCATAAAACCAACCTTTTAAATTAGTGGACAATCAACTGGAAATGCAAGTTGCAAAACTCTTTTTGAAAGTAATGGGGCTTGGGTTGGCCATTGATCATTTATTTTTTATTATTTAAAGAGTATGTAGCTGTTTTATGTTGGGTAAATATTTGACTTTATATTTACTCTGATGCTGCCACATCATTATTACCTATTAAGATTTGAGACATTTATCCAGCATGTTTTCTGTTTGTCAAACATATTGAAAGAATGTTGGACACTAAAACTTCTATATTTTTTATTTAGGTGATTTTTTTGTACATTTGTACAAAAAATCTTTTCTTAATTTTGTACATTTGTACAATTTTGTGCATGAATGTTGACAGCAGCATTATTTGTAATATTTGAAAAGTGGAAATAACTCCTTTTTCTCCCTTGTTGTCTAGAGGTGTGTTTTCTGGGGGTGGGGGGGGACTGTAATAGGAAGATTCGTGGCTCATAACTACTGCTAGAATATAGAACAGAATGAACCACAAGACAGGAAATAGAGGAACTAAGTGAAAAGTCACATAACTGACCCGCTTGTTTTCAGAATGCAGGTACGAGCTACTCATGTAGAATATTAGATGACTCTTCTTTGAAGAAACTGATCAATTCTAGAATAAATAATTCCACATACTGATTGGGCTTATACCCATTGAGAAGTTAATTTATCATCTAATTGAATGGTGGTGAAATCCTCTATTATACCCTATATACATACAATAACTTCCAGGTGGCTTCTGAAGCCCAATATCAATGGACAATCAAAGATCACTGTGCATTGAAGGAAAATGGGGAAAAAAATAAATGTAAAAGAAAAAAAGAAATGGAAAAATATAGATGAGTATGAAGAAGAAAATACACAAACTATATGAATATCCTCCAAAAAATGAGAGAATAGATTGTATCTTAAAAAAAATACTAATATATTGCTTCTAAAAATTAATGAAAGAATAAGAAGGAACTTCAAAAATTAAAAATACATAAAAATTTAAAATTCAATAGAAGGGTTTTCAAGATATAGTCAAAAAATATTCTATAAAATAATAACACAAAAAAGAGAGAAGGAAATAGTAAAATGATGAGATGTTAGAATTTTACTCTAGGAGATCCTTGTAATAAGAATTTCAGAGAAAAGAACCAAACTAATAGAGAGAAGGAGTTTATCATATAAATAATAAATCACTTTTTTCATAAATGAAGAGTCTTGACTCCAGATTGAGCCCACCAAGTGACCATTACAGTGAATGAACACGCACACACACACCACACACAACAATAATTATGAAATTTATTAATATTGAAGAGAAGATATTAAAATCTTCCAGTGAAAGAAACAAACCAAACAAAATACATACAAATGCATACAAAGAATGGGGATCAGATTTGTAGTTTCTTACTGACAGGAGTACTAGAAGAAAATGGAAAAGCAGTACCTTCAAATTATGAGGCAACTGATTTCTGACCTGAAATTCTATACATAGCTAAAATGGAAATCAAGTATGAGGATAGATTAAAAAGCTTTTCAGATAAGAATACACAAATTTATATTTTACATACCTTCTGTGTAAAGCTGTTGGCAAAGAGTGATCAAGAAATGAGAAGATATGGGGTCCAGGCAACATGATGTTGAATACATAAGATTAGGGAAAAGGATGACGGTGAGAAGGAATTTTGAAAGCCAAAAAGAAGAAAAAAAAAAACTAACTTAATGTGTTGGAATGTATGAAAAAAAAACATTTGACAGGCTTCCCTGGTGGCGCAGTGGTTGAGAGTCTGCCTGCCAATGCAGGGGACACGGGTTCGTGTCCCAGTCTGGGAAGATCCCACATGCCGCGGAGCGGCTGGGCCCGTGAGCCATGGCCGCTGAGCCTGTGCGTCTGGAGCCTGTGCTCCGCAACGGGAGAGGCCACAACAGTGAGAGGCCTGTGTATTGCAAAAAACAAACAAACAAAAAACACAAACATTTGACAGACTTGCTAGAGCATTTAAGGAAAAAATTAGATAGATACAAAGCAAATTATGCAAATTGATAGATACCATGGCAATTGTAGATTATAGGAAAGCAAAAACCTTTATATGAAAAGATATATAATCATAGTACACTATTTCCCTGAACTGAATAAAATATTTGTAGATAAAACTATTACTGTAATCACAACTTTGCTAAAATTAAATTAGTTGTATGGGGAAAAAGGAAATTGGGTTGTGGTGGTATAACAGAAAATCAATAAATATTGCCAAGAATTGATAGTAAGAAACAGAAAATAAATGCCAATTTAATAAAGGTTTAGACATGTAAGGTTAATGCTAGAACAATCAGTCAGGTTGATTATTCCTTTCACCAGGAGCAGGAAACATGGTCTATAAAGTGCCTTTGGGAGTAGAAATTTTTTTTTTTCCTTTTAAATAGACCTTTTGGTACTTCTTGTTTTTTACTAAATATATTTATTACCCTGATAAACATAAATATAATTTTAAAAACTCTAAAGACAAACTTTTAAGACTTTAAAGACAAACTCTCCATCATGTTTTATGTGGAGCTGCATCATCTGGTCTTCCATGTCTCAAACCTCATTAGCTAATTCCTCCCCATCTTACACTAATGTTACATCTACTCTCCCTACATACACACTCATTGTTTCAGTTCTTTCAATATCCCAGGTTCTTTCTTTCTTCTAGTTCTTCCATTCTTTTTTTTTCTTTTTTAAGAAAAACACATTATTATTAACTTTTACTTGGAAAAAAAAATTGTCTCTTTTTTTCTGTATCTCATAGTCATCCATTATGTCTCAGTTTCCCCCAAAGAAGGGCGTGTGTATTCCTGTGTTCTTCCTGGCACTCTGCAACTGACTTATGAGGGCGCTTCTTTAGAGAAGAAAAAATCAAATTTTTCTGTACCCAAATATCTTGGTTAGTCTGATTTTAGTGTTTTGAACCATATCTCGCAAAGTTGGCTAATTTTTCTGTTTGGACTTGGCCGATGTTTTTGCTCTGATTAAACGTTGCAGAGAAACTCCTCCTCTAGCTTTTTCTGGTTATTAATTCAGGTTCATAGTTCTACCACCCTCATTGAGTTCTGGGAACCTAGGGTTATAATAGTTCATAATGCTTCCCAATCAAACAATCCAGCTTTTTCTCTTCCTGTTATTCACTATTTTCTGGGCCATGTGCCATCCTCTGCTGGCAACTGTCACAACTTGATTCCAAATACCCCAAAGTTTGGCATGCAAAAGAGAATCCATCTAATGATCTTCTGTGGCACTCCTTTGCCATATGAGTGGCTCATGCCTATTCTCAGCTTTCTGCAGGCGTTATTATGAGTCCATAATGCTTTGCAGACTCAATAAATGTACTCTATAATCACTTGAATGTCATTTTATGAATGTGCTTTAAAGACGTAATTCGTCAGAGCGGAACAGTTTCTGGATATATTTCTTGCAATTCAGCAGCACTTAACCAGATGGCCCCCTATAGTTTTGAAGCAGTGAATGTACCTTGAAAGTAGGCTGACTTATGAGAGGAATATGGTCACTGGGGATCAATGGGAAAGTTAGGCACAGGATATTGAAGAAGTGAAATAAATACTGTATAAAGATTCATTAAAAACTAAACTAAGTAAAAGTCCTATGATAAAATGAAAATATGAATTGTAATAACCTTAAGAAATGTGATAAGTCCTATGAATATAAGTTCTGCATCATTATGTGCTTCACGTTGATATGGTGGAAACTTAATTGGTTTCATTAGAAATAAAACAAATCATGAGTTTTATAGTAATGAGTTTGAATAGGCATTTATATACCTTTATACAAGGCAGGTCAGTTACAATTTCTGAAAATGATCATTTTGAAATTTTATATCTGGAAATATGTTATCAAACCAGGCCTGAAACTCATTAAACAGATGGTAAAATCTAATTTAACTTCCTTTAATGCTCCTTTTCTTTTTAATCTTATAAAAGCAAATGAGCTTGTCAGCTTTTAATTATAAGAGTAATTTGAATTTATTAGGTATATATAACAAACCAAGTTATTTACTATATCCTAGTGACTTCCTATTATGCACATTCATTTTTAATTTAATGATAAGAAAATCTTCTCAAGATTTTTGTAAAAGAATCACATTATCAGAAGAGCAGTTTAAAATTTCTAGAAAATAAATGTTCTTAAGGCACTTAATAGATGTTGAAATGAGACCTAATTCTTAAGAGTTTTCAAAATATTTGATTTGCACCCATTAAAATTGGTACAGTTTAAATTTCATAATTTCCCATTTTAAAAAATGTGAAACATGCCTCAGACATATCAAAGTGAGTTATTTATATACTTCAATTATGAAGTATATAGTTTTGACTGTATTGTGTTTTCTCATTGATGAAAATTGAGTAGCAAAATTATTATATGTCATCCAAGGACACAATAACTTTATTAGAAAACTAATTTTCTATGTCTGTTTCATAAATACTCTCATGACTAGTGGCTTTTTCATGTTTCTGTGCTAATTCATTATAGTGTCACCTTTTACCCAACCTTAAAAATATCTCTTTTTCTGATATTTTAAGAATGTATTGCATCTCAACATACAAATGCATTTCTTGGATTTGTAACAAGGGGAAATATCCAAGGAATTATCCATTTAAAATAAACCTTTATGCCTAATGCCGCTTGTGATGCCTTTTGACTACCATCTCCATTATGTTATGGGCCATACTTGTATTTCCTCATTGTGTGTAGCAGAAAGCATGGAAACATAAAAAATGTTCAATATATATCTATTGAACAAATGAATGAAATTTATAGTTAAATTGATCACTATATGTAAAATTTAAATGAAACAGAAAAGTGAATCTTCCTAATGATCAAATACTAACAGTAACTATTTAATATCATTCTAATTACAAATAATATGCTTTCAGTCTTGGATTATAATTTTAAAATTCCTGCACTATTTTACTCATTTGTCTACTCATTTATTCACTGAATAAAGTGGTTTAGTATCCACTAGGTGTCAGGCATAATAATAGATACAGGGAGTACACAAAATGATTTAAACGAGGATGTTGATGAGAAACAAAGTGTATTGCACTTATGAACTAGTCTGCTTCTCATCAAGTAAGGGAAGGGAGTCTGACCACGTCTCTTTACTTTATTCAACAAATATTATTGAGGCTGTATTATGGATCAGGAGATATCCTAAGTAGTGGGCATACAAAGTTGAATAAGACCGTACCTACTTGTAGTAAAACATTGTCATAATAAAAAGGTAAAGGAATTCATTTTGTAAGCTTGATAGTAAGATTTCTGATCTAGCTTCAGAGAATTTGTCCCAGTTCCAGGAACCTAGAAGCCATTCAACTGAGATTGAATATGAAATGAATGAGAGGATATTTGATAAAATACTGTGGTACTATTTACTTCAATTAGAATATAGTTATAACTTATTTTTTTTAATTATGATGTGTCCATAATAGATGTGATGACTGAATAACAGAAATGTTGGACAGTGACACCTTTGAAGCAGTCAAGCTATTGCCATGATAATTTTGTGTTTAAAATCCAAGTAAAACTTAGTGAAATACATCAATAAGTATCTTTGTTTACTTGTTCATTCATCTGTTGTCAGCTGTGATTCAGCTGGTCTCTGCTGGGCTGGGCTGGGTTTTGCTCGAAGTCCAGATTGGTTGCACATGTTGATCATCTTTCTCAGATCACAGAACCGGAAGCATGTTATTGTTATGACAGAAGTCAGGAGTTCAAACCCACCTGTACAAAAACATACCAAGCTGCTGCTACAGTAGAGCCTCTAAGATAAGCCTTTGGCCAAAGCAAAGTCACACAGCAAAGACCAAAGGCAAATAGTGAGAAGTACATCCCTTCCCACCCTCAATCCCCCGCCCAGGGATGGAGATGGGGGAGAGAGTGAAAAATTGCCCCAAATGATCTAATCTACCGAAATCTTGAAGATTTTAAAGTCATAAAGTCATTGGCATTGTTTTTCTTTTTTTGAATAAAGCTTTGCATAGACACGATACAATAGAAAGGTCCTATTTGAACTCTTCCTTCATATTCATGAGATTGCTACATATTTTCCACTGATTATTTTTTTCTTTGTGTACAAATCTGAAAAGTGTATACTTAAATTTATTAGATCAGGAAAGGCACAACAACTTAAATCATCACATAAGAAATATTTCTCAATATTTTTAATGTTTCATGCAATTGTTAGTATTTTCACAGCAAAATACTTGGAATGATAGAATTTATCAATAGGTCTAAGTTAGATATTGCTTTAACAAACTACACAAATCAGAATAAATTACAAATGAATAAATTATACTTGAAATATTTGTTTGAGCTGCAAGATTGGATTTTCATGTTAAACATTTGGATTTTAATTATTTTGTTAGGATTGGTTTATTAAAACATAATTAGTAACATTGGTAGAAAAACATGAGCTATAATTAAATCATTTAAATAATCACTTCTTGATGTCTTAATAGGCCAGATTTCTCAATTAATTAAAGCAGATAAAAGTTCTCTATAAGTACAATTTATTATCAGTAAGTTTGCTTTTCTAGAAATGATAGAAAATTTAGAATTCTGCGTTAACATTTAATAACAATATGCTATTCTGCTAGTGATGCATTACAGTTATCTACAAAACATGCTACAAGGCAGAAATATAGGTAAGTAGAATGATTGCAACCTGTGTGCCTTTGGCAATTACCAATAGTAGTAGAATTTTTTATCATTAGAAAAATATAGATGATTTTAGAAATGGACTAGTTCCATTTTCTATCTAGAAAGAACTACTTATATACTGAGGTTGTGTTTACAGAATACCAGTGTTTCCAAACATAATGTGTTATTTTCTGTTTCTTCTATTCCACACTGAAAATTTGTTCAACCAAACAACCTATTAAATCTAATAGTACAGAGAAACTAGTATAGACATCTCAGACTGTTTCTTGTATTTTCTTAAAGGAAAAGAAATAATTATTAGCAAAGGATCTACCTTCCCAATGACTTCATTTCCATCTCTGTATCGCAGTGATAAATTTCATGGGTTGGGAGGAACAGTCTGAGATATCTATACTGGTTTCTCTATACTATTAGATTTATAGCTTGTTTGGGATAAATTGAGAGATTGGGATTGACATATACACACTACTATATATAAAATAGATAACTAATAAGGACCTACTGTATAGCACAGGGAACTCTACTCAATACTCTGTAATGGCCTATATGGGAAAGAATCTTAAGAAAGAGTGGATATATGTATATGTATAACTGATTCACTTTGCTGTACACCTGAAACTAACACAATGTTGTAAATCAAGTACACTCCAAACACCTGTTTCATTCAGGGACAGTAGTTGTTGTAAATAACTTTAACAAGCATTTACTCTACGTGCTTTTATTGTAATGTAATTTTATATGACAGTCCCCATGGGAACAAGCAGAAGGGCTTGTATGGAGTATCTCTACGTGACTCTATTAAGTAAAGAAAGAAAAGTTGTGTTTGGAAAGTGATCAGGTTGATAGACTTTCTCTCTATGAAACAAGTGGCCATGCATTATGTTTTAGTATGAGAGGTCAGAGAGAAGAATTCTCAAAGTTTATTTGTTTTGGTAGCCAACGATTTGTCACACTGCACGTTTCAAGGTTACAAAGGAACCTCGTGGTGGTACACATGCAGGTCAGGAGAAGACACTTAATTGTGCTCAGGGCTTTAAAATGAAGCCAGAGCAAGAGTTCTGGAAGTTGGCAATATCAAGAAAGCAACCTCTGGAAGCAGACAGCCAGGGGACTCCAGAAATCTCTTTTCAGATCCTACATCCCTGGACTTTCAGAAATCATCACCCTGTTCTCCATTACTAAAATGTAATTCATGGTCACAACAACATAAAAATCAATTAAAAAATAAAACCAAAAAAATACCAAGCTCATAGATACAGAGAACAGATTGGTGGTCAGAGGTTGTGGGGTGGGAGAAGTGGGTGAAAGAGGTCAAAAAGTAAAACAATTTTACAAAGAAAGAATTTCAATACTGAAAGCCTATTTGAAACCACAGCTCTTTGGCTCATCTTGATGGATATAAAATATTGTTTATATGAAATAACATTAAAAAGAAAAATGGAATATAAAATAGTAATTTTAATAGAAAGTAATAGATTGATTATAACCATAATGAATTCTGATATGTACATTAGTAAAGATAGATTATTGTGAATAATATAAATGGTTTAATATTTATTATTTTGGTAAGTTTAAGTTTGGAAGGAAGTTATAATGGAAGAATAGATGTGCAGAAAGATTCAATACAACTTAAGAAAAACCAGTTTGCAACAATTGACCCTCCAATACTAGCTCATGAAAAGCCCCCTTAGAAATCTCTCAGCGTCAAATGTCCACAGGTCAGTGGCCATCACTTTACCTAAATCCATTGGGACCCATCCTAGTCACATGCTCCACCATCACCTTTATTTTTGTTGTTCTATGCTCTGCTCAGATCAGAAGCTACAGGTCGTTTGAGAACCAAAAGTGCAGCCTTACTGGAAAAAAAAATGAAAAAGATAGTAAAAGATAGATCAAGGGACTTTATAGCCACAACATGTCTGAGGTCTGAGGGAGCAAAACATGAAGAGAGAGAAAATAGTGAAAACTAGCAGGAAAGGAAAGGGGCATAATACTAACTAATTTCTTAAATTTTGACTCCAAAGAAATAACAGTATTTCACAGACTCTGTTCTAAACACCAATTTCACAAATGTGAATTTTTTGAAAATTTCCCTCTTAATCCCTTTCCTTGACAGTGAAGCCCAGAGCAGGATACTTGGATTCAATTTCCATCACAGCCACCCTCCCAATCCTATTCTGAAGGATTCAGAAATCTTTCTTGAGTTGAGCAGGCTTCAGATTTCTTTCTGATGGTTCTGGCAATTTCTATTTAGATCTGTCTCCTTCTAGTCTTAATACTCTGTAATCACTTGAGCTTTTTGGTTATTAGTGGACTACTTGTGCTATTATTTTAATAATAATGACATAACAGATAATTTGACAGCTTATTCTTAAATGTCTATGAATTTTACTCATTAACATTTCTAAAACATTCACCAGAATTTAAGTATCCCAAGTCAAGTGGTCACTAAAGTAGGGGAAAAACCCATATTTATGCATATGCCTTTCAAAAAACAGAAATGTACCACTTACTTTTTAAATGAATATACTTTGTTATTTTTTTCTAGAGTTTTGGCTGGATTGTTTGCTGTATTGCAGAGAATTTTATCAAGCACAATCTTAATTTTCTTCTTTTTGAGGATTTCAAAATTAAGATTGACATTGATCCACCAATTAATTCTTTTCTCCTTATTGGATGAGTGTACATAGATTGCTTTACTTATATCTTAATTTTCAACATAAACTTTTAGCAGAAACTTTCATGTTTCATCACCATGTAAAAAGATGTGATTTTTTTTTTAAACTCCACATCTCTGCTTTCAATTATATAAAGAAAACAGCATGACTGTCACAGAAAAACAGTATAGAGAAAGCACAATACTGAGCCTATGATAGAATCTCAACAAATAGTTAATGTATCAGGTCTGCTTTCAAAATGTTATTTCATTATTACATTCATCACAGTTGCTGGGTATGGGCCAAAAATCATTTAGTACACAAAGAAAAATTTTGCAAGGCTTTTAGCATTTATTAAAATTAGGATAACTGCTGTATTTCCTTTGTAGAATAAGTTTAAGTAAAAAATAAGGTTTCATTTCTAGAATGTTGAACTGAAAATAAGTTTAACAGAATGAATTATTTGTATACGGAAGATAAATATTTGTTAATGGAATTGGAACTATGAATGCTAAAAATTAAAAGAAAAATCTTGCACTAAAGATATACTACATAAACCAATACATTAAAAAATTCTATCAATACTTAAGAAACAGAACATTCTTGAGTAATAAAATCTTTGAGATACAGTGAGGAAAAGTTCCCTTCAAATTTTTAAAAACAAAGATCACATGACTCTTTGGCTACAATCTTAACTGAATAAAGAAACGAACATTTACTAATCTCTAAATCATAATAGTAAAATCAAAACTAATAACTAGAAGGATATGTTTTCCTAAAAATTAACCGAATCAACATTTCTTTTGTGTATTTAACATTAGTTACAAAAGTTAACTTTTCACTGATGACAGTCAGAACATTTGCATATGGACCAGTTTCGAGAACAAAATTACAAACCCCAGAATACAGAAACAAACAGATGTGATTTTTATTCTTTTTCCTTTTCATTGAACAGTTACCTCATTTGAAATTTTTCACTGATTTAATTTAACTTTTTTCTGATGGTAGATACATCTGTTGCTACCTATGTCTGGTTTTCATTTTAATGGGTTGCCTAGAAGCTGTGACCATAATAGTGGTGCATTTTCCTGCTGTTCATTTATTCTTTGTTTCAAGAATACCGATTTTCAAGAAATAGAATGGTCATAGATTTGTGTTTTGCCTCTTCAAAATGTTCTTCCATTATTATTTCTATTTATACCTTTGGAAACATTCTATGGTTAATTGATGCATAGAACACCAAAGCTCCTTTAGAAATTTTTCAGTTTCCCAAAGGCACATAGGCATAGACTATTTAACAGTTACTACAAAATGATCTTTGGAGCAATACATTTTGTTATATAAGGACAATTCCCAATTGTAATTTAAAAGTGATACACTAGCTTTTGATGGCCTAGAATTAATGTACATTTATCATGTTAATCTTCATGCAAATTGAAGAAGACTGTGTATTCAGGATTGGTTACATAATTTTCAAGGTCCAGTGCCAAATGAAAATGTAGATTCCTCTCTTCAAAATTTACTAAGAATTTCAGAATGATCACAGTAGCACATGGATGGGGCCTTAGTAATCAGGTTGTATGCCCATGAAGACAGTCCTGTGTGTAATTTGAGAAAACCAACACCTTTATCAGAATGTTTTAAAAAATATAGAATATGAGATAAGTAGAAATAAAAGCTGTAATGAAAGATGACATAGTCGATCTCAAAATCAAAGCATGGAATTCTTACATGAATTCTCTGATAGAACTCACCTTTAGAACCTAATATTTCACCTATATTTCCACTTTTGAACAAATCTAGATAGAATTTCTATCTTATTTTTGCCTAAAATCTAACTTTTATCAATTCTAACTGCTGTCCCAAGTTCTGCCCTAATAAATAATTCAGAGATGATTGTATTTCCTAGTGTACTAGATGGAACCATATGGAATGATCAATATCCAGGCTTCTTTGATTTACAAAGAGGGCAGTTTTAGGTGTTTCCACATAAGACTTAGCAGCTCATTAAATATATGAAGTCAAGAACTATGCAGACCCCACTCCCCCTTATGAAACACATTCATGTACTCCTCCAAAAACCACAATCAATCTTTTCTTACCCAAACTAATTATTATTTGAGTCTTCGACATTATTCATATGAGAAATTTTCCAGATTCTTCAACATGTTGGTTGAGTGACTCTAATAACTAACTTTATTAATTTTCCTCTTACAGTTTGACATTCTTTATTTAAAAGAATGATCCAAATGTTGACTGATAGAGTCCATAGTGAAACATGTTTGCCAGTCCAATGACCTAAATAAGTCTAAACCCTGACTCCCAATTTTTTTCTTATCAATTTATAAGCAATATGTTTGCTAGTATAAACTTGTGTAATTTTACATGAAACCTGAAGAACCTTAGTTATGTATATTCTTTTTATTTTTTATTTATGTTTTGCCAACAAAGAACCCCTTTGGTAATGTCCCATCTTCCATTTTCTATCCTATGTTTTTCCAAAATACTTTCTGTTAAAACTGTAACAGTCTGTGGAGAAACCTAGTTCTTACCAATTCTGAGATCTGGGAGGCATTCTTGCAATAGGTCTCATAAACTCTGTCTGACATGGTGGGCAATAAGATCAATAATATCCGTATAAAGAATAGAATTGTGAGTTCTGTTATGCTCATGTATAACATGAGAAAGCAAATCAGTAAAAATAATTCTCCTATAGAATATGGCCTAGATATATAATTTTCTGCTGATTTCAACTGACATGAAAATGACATAGATACGTTGTAGAGCACTGGATTTCTAAAATTTTCATCTGCTGAACATTTTTCATCAACAAGTTTTATACAGAAGTCCAACATGAGAAAACCCTAACTCAATGGAGATTTTCTCTCCACCTGGGCTCTGTATTAATCCCACTGTGTTGCCCACCCCCCAAAAAACCCAAAACAAAAACAAACAAACCAAACATTAAATCTGAATTCTCAGTGGCTTTACCAAACCAAAGCTTGTTACACACATAAAGTCCAAAGTTGGTCAGGCTAACAACCTCCATGTTTAAGCTATGGCACTCATTGCATGTAACTTTGGGGTACCCAAGGCAGATGAAAAGAGAGCTTAAAATAAGGCAGAGGTGTTTTCCTGACTTAGCCCCAAAGTGATACATATCACTTCAGCTAATAGTCTATTAGATATTTTCATAACTGAAGTCTCAACATAACTAGGAGTCTCTGAAATATCTGAAAGTGTGTGGATATTTACTGAGCATGAAATGTCTGTCATAGACTCTCTTTTGCTTTCTCAGAGGCCCCCTGACTCTTCTTCATAGGAACGTCTAATGCCTAATATAATATAATATAACACAATAAAACTCTGATCTTAAGGAATGACTTCCCTATGCTTCAAGCAA
The DNA here is from genome assembly GCF_949752795.1 of Hyperoodon ampullatus. Taxonomy (NCBI): domain Eukaryota; kingdom Metazoa; phylum Chordata; class Mammalia; order Artiodactyla; family Ziphiidae; genus Hyperoodon; species Hyperoodon ampullatus. The sequence goes on along the minus strand of NC_136929.1, from coordinate 17,900,569 downwards.
TTCTCCATGAAATATTGTTCTCCTATACCAAACATTCCATGAGAAATGGGCTGCAAAGAATTCAAAATTTTATTTTCTGAAACAGACTAGAATGCCCAAATTTTGTGTAGCAACAAAAGGACAAAGCCATGTGCTTTGATAGACTGCCCAGTGTGAGGTAGGGATGGTGTCCTTCTTTGAAAGTTGGGTCTCTCAAGGATATCTGATGGTGACACCTGAGCAAGTCCCAGATTTCCCCCTGAAAGCTTTCTGGGTCTGCTGTAATGCAGGAGTGAGTCCAGAAAACCTAAGACCCCAAGAACAGAGATAGTGCCTTATTCATCTTTTGGTCCTGCACATGTAGTCCTGAATCTGGCACCTGCTGGGTTTTCAATTATGTTTGGTTGATATGAAATGAAATCCTCAGCTGCCTGCTATAGAGTTCCAAAGCAGGCCCTAAAGCTCAGCACTTCCAGGATCATTCTTTTTACTCCAAATCTTGGTCTCCCTTTAGAGTTTCCAGTTTTGATTATAGATACCTCCTCTCATACAGTCTTTTGAGCTTAACATTTTAGAGTCTCTATTGGGTCTTGCACATTTTTTACTCTTTATATAGTCAATCATATGCCAAGGGTTGTTGCCTCTGATTCATTCCTTTCTCTCAATTTCATTTCTAAATCTAAGTCATTCACATATTAGCTTGCAAGTGAGCTATTTTAATGGGCTCCTAGCATCCAAAATCTCCTCTTCCACCTGAGAGTTCTGCCAGAATTGTCTTCTTAAAGCAGAATTTAGACCATCTATTTCTAAGTATGTTCCAATGACACCTCAATAAGGGTTTTTAGTAGGTGCTATATTCAGGGAAACAGATGGAAGAGTTTGTTTAGTAAATACGTTTATAAAATCTGGCTTGAATAAAGTTGAATAGGATTTACTTTTTGTTGTTACTGTGTTAGTGTATATGAGAAATTTCTGAACAGCTTTGCATATACAGAATTTCTCTAATATTTTTAACAAAAGAATATGTTTTCTTACAAGTATTCTTTCAGAATTGCCATAGATTAAACTTTCAGGAATTCCTCGTTATCAACAGAATCACATCCAGATGGTTTAGTATTATATTCAAGTCTTTCCACGACAGGCTTACTTACAAAACATTTTTTTTTCTCAGACCAGTTTGTACTCTTCAACTTGTGCATCTTCTACTTTATGTGTTTGTTCTTACTGTTGTTTCTATGTGGAATCTCTTGCAACACAATTCAGTTTGTTTTCTGAACACTGAACTCACTTATCATTAAAAAGTCCCCTTCCTTCTCTATTGAGATTTCCCTGTCTTTACAGGTCACAATAATTTCTACACAGATGGAAGAGTTCTAGTTTAATGGAATATTTCCTGTGTACCCAACAAAGTACTAGGTGTTTATATATGCTATTTTGTTTAATCATCTCATCAACCCAATGAAGAAATATTGACCAGCCCATTGTACTAAGACATGCACAATTAATGCCACGTGTGTAGGTTTTCTCAGCTGTTAGCTAGGGAAGCTGTGACTTAAAGAAAATTAAACTATCTTCAAAACTTCCCTGAGTTACTTACACTGCATTCCACATCCCTTGGGTTTTATTTGGTTTTGTATCACTTACTGTATTCTACCATGTTTCATGTAATTTGTAGTTAGAAGTCATTCCCATTAGAATGCAAGCTCTATGAAGGGAGACACTATATTTTGTTCAGTGTCTAATTATTATAATTGAATGTTAGACAACTGAATACATATTAATATGAATTTGACCAATTTTGTTACATTCGCTGCCTTTGTGATGTTTTATCTGTTTCTCTATGCTGCATCAGGGTTTTCTTCATTCAAGTTTGTGTTAAGATATCTCTGGGAACAAGATCTTACTGTACTACTTGTACTATATGTGTGTCCTCCGAATGCCTGTTCTGTGCTTCCCAGGAACTCTTTCTGACGCTCTTGCTCAGGGCTAAGCTTTAGGATTTCAAGTTTATAAATCAATTTACTTTAAAAAGTGGCAATAATGCCTCCTAGCCAACGTCAGTACACAGAAAAGGAAGAGGTTTCCTAGGTCTGTACCAAAGTGGACAAAATCAAAGAGAGGCTAAGAGAGAGGTCAGCAGTAATGAGAAGGCAGAACTTTTAAAATAGTTAATGGAAAGCATTTTTACGCATTCCTTGCTTTGTGACCAGAAGTGAAGTACTATGAAGAATGGGCTGAGTATCAAGAAACGCTCAAAAGTATTTTTCTTTTGTAGGCCCACACCTGACCTTGAACAGTTACACATTGCAGATTGCTCTCTAAATTATCATCTTGAGAGTAATATTTGCTTTTAAATATGTATTTTAATGTAAATATGTTCTGTGACTCATGGTGGCTGCCTGCTCATCACTGAAAATAGGAAGACTTCATTTTTATCTTAAAACCTGGGTATCTTCCAAGGTCAAACTTGGGATTCAAGTCTTATTTCAAAACAGACTAGATGGCAGCTAGAGAATTTACCCTGACTCCTGGGCAAGCCTCAATCCTTTTTGGTCCATAAACACTAAGGGTGTCTCAGAAATGATTTAGATTATTGAACAATGTGTTTGATCCTTTTTATTTATTAGGAAAAATATAGATAGTTGGGAGTCCTCATAATTCTTTCCAGGGGCAGGTAGAACCCAGATGTTTTCGACTCCTTCAAGTTTCGGGGGTCATACCTCACTTCCAGCTAAGGGAGCAGTATTGTGAAACCCACTGGTGTTGACCAAAAGACGTCCAGTCTTCTACCATGTTCTTGTCTCCAGACATTTATGGAAAATCTTGAGAAATACATCAGTGGACAGAAAGCCATCCTGATCACTTTTGACCTGTCACAGTAGTCTTGCAGTAGAAGTATGTTTCATTCTGTGTAGGTCAGCTTTTGCCATCTCAAATCAGACTACTCCAGAATGACACTGCTCTACGTTTCTTCCATTGTCCCAGGTAACAACACAGGTCTTTCACTTAATTCCTCAAAGCAGATTTCATACCAGACTCTTATATTGTCATTGTGTTAACTGGAGTTTGACTACACCCAGGGGAATGCTTTAGATGATGTCTTCCAATTTCCGTTTCAAAGAATAAAATTATTTTCTGTCACTCCCATCAAAAATCATCCTCGGGCTTCCCTGGTGGCGCAGTGGTTGAGAGTCCGCCTGCCGATGCAGGGGACACGGGTTTATGCCCTGGTCTGGGAAGATCCCACATGCCATGGAGCGGCTGGGCCCGTGAACCATGGCCGCTGAGCCTGCGCCTCCGGAGCCTGTGCTCTGCAACGGGAGAGGCCACAACAGTGAGAGGCCCACATACCGGAAAAAAAAAAAAAAAAAAAGTCATCCTCTTCCATAACTGTAATAACCTATGTGAAAGCAATTTTAAGCATTAAATTAATAGTCACCTTTTCTAATATTAGACAGAGAGGCTTACAACCTCACTGTCTCAAACCTTTTAATTTCAGAATTAGATAGTTGTTTACCCTTCTTTATTCAAAAGTCTCACTGATGTGTGTTCTTCCCAAAGGAACAATCATCACGTTGTCTCTCCACCAGGTTCATTCATTTGTTCAAGAAAAAATGTACTGAGTTCCTCTTCTTTGACAGGTATTGTTAAAAATTCAAAGACTAGGAGAACTAGCCATAGTCTTTGTCTTCATGGAACTTAGTGTAGTTGGAGTGATGGATATGACTCAAGTGATAATATGTATGATTACAGCTAGGTTATATAATGTGAAAGAAGGGAACAGAATGCTACAGGACTATAACTCACTGATGAAGTCACCCTGCTCTGAGAGATAATTAGGAGTTCATGAGGTAAAAAAGAAAGTGGCATAGAGTGAGAATACCAAAAAGAAAAACGTAGAGAGACAGCATATGGATGTAGTGTGTGATGAGAAGAGTGTGAAACAGTAAAGACTGAAAGAAAACTGGTGAGATTGAAGCTCAGAGAGCAAGGGGAGGAGTAGAAATAAGATGATACTGGAAGTAGGCAAGAATGGGACCACACTAGACCTGGTGGTATGATAAATGATTTGATGTTTATCAAAGAATAAAAAGTTATAAGAGGGTTTTAAGCTGAGGCATGTGTTAACTAGATTTGCATTTAAAAAAAATAGAACCCTCCAACTGCAGTAGGTATAGATTGTGTAGTAGGTAGTGTAGATTGCATGGAAGCTAAATAAACTTGGGAAGATGATATAGTGGATTATAACAGCAGTTCATACAGTGCTATGGATTAGGATAGTGGAGAAAAGGAGAGATAGATGGATGTGAAGGCCATGTCAGAGGTAAACTTGTCAGAATTGATCATTTGGCTCTGAAAAGTGCGGGGCACCATGGTATCGGGAATAGCTCCTACTCAACTAGATCAATGGTGTTGAGGTTTCCCAAAATAGAAATCAAAGGAATAAAACAATACATGAGAAGGAACATTAGTTTACTCTTGGATATGTGAAGTTTGGAAAGTTTTTAAGAGTTGATATCATGTAGAAAATTGACTTTCCTGCTTTAAACTTCAAAGGATCAGTCCCATTTCGAGATATAAACTGTATCATCACCAACCAACAGAGGTAATAGATTTCATAGGTGTGGATAAAATTTTCTAGTGGAATATTCAAAGTGGTAAGAGAATTGGATGTAGAAATTCTCTGAGCACTGAGGAAGAAACCCAGCATGTAATATGGCCTGTTAGAGGACGATGAGCCTCTCCAAAGAAGCAGAATAGTCAGCCAAAAATGCCGGTGAATTTAGATTTTCAAGTCCCGAAAAAAACCAAAAAAAAAAAAGAACACCTAAAACCAAAACAACAAAAAGACCTGTCTGTCTCATTTCTCTGTCTACTTATTAATCTTTCTGTACAAGTACTTATGTCATGGTTACAGTGTTCCAAATACTGTTCTAAGTTCTTCACAAATATTATAATTTTGAAATAGCATCCTCTCCATTTCCTACTCCTAACTCTGCATCACTATACCAACAGACTTTAGTCATCAAGGTATAAATGTTGTAGGCATAACAGCAATTGTATTAATTAGGATAAGTAAACTACTCTAATAAGCAATATCCAGATCTCCGTGGCTTATCATAATAAGTTTATGTCTCACTATAATAGCCAATAAAGGTAGGTCATAGGGGTTTGCCTTGAAGAGTGATGCAGGGATCCAGGGTTCTTCCATCATGTGGTTCCTCCCTTCTCCATGTTAATGGAGTCCTCTCCATCCAGCTATTGGATAGAGAATGGGGGAGCTTAATCACACAGGAAGTTTTAATGGGATCTTCTGGGGAGTAACTTACAGCACTTCTCCCCATTTCCCATTGACAAAAACTCAACAACATGGTCACTTAACTGCAAAGTAAGCTGGGGAAAGTGGTCCTACTATGTGTCCAGGCTGAGATGACCACACAGCATTATTTTTGCCACAGAAATCTAGCCAAAGTTAAAGAAACTTGTAACCAAAGTATGTTTATTTGTTTTTATTTTTCATAAACCATGCAGTCATCTTATTACAGAATTCAATCCACCACATAAGGAGATGCACCCAGCATGTTCCATTGTCTAGGGAAAATAGAAAACAAATATTCTTCTCATTAGTCTAGGACTTTCTTTGTTCCAGGATCTCAAATAGTACCATACTGTCTCTCCTGCAATTGGCTCAAGTTTCTTAGAAAATATATGGAAGAAAACAAATTTAAATCATGGAAGTCAATTTACTTTTGAGTCTGCGTGCCCTCCTTATGGGGCCTTGGGAGCCACCTACCCAGCAGCCCGGGGATGAATTCCATGGCAGCTTTGACATTTACATGCCAATAGCCCATTCTTTCCTGCCTACCACCAGGGTTCTCAAAATTATGCAAATTTAACTACTACATGGGAGACCATCTTCTACACTGCTGATAACTTATCTTTTAAGCACAGTGGTGGAGAACTGCACCACACATTGCTTTCTTTAGCAGATGTGAATGCATTCTGGACTATTCATTGCTCAAGTTTTTACCCAGACATACCCACAACAGAAGCAATACAGTACATCTTATCTTCCCTAAATTAATTACAAATTTTTTATTATCAGCACTTTTCCATGACTGTGACCTTTAACAAATACAGACAGGTCAACAGTCATGTGACAACCACATCAAGTAAAAATGTTCCATTGGTTTTGGAGTCCCTCTTTCTCCTGTTATTTTCATTCAAATATCTTTACTTTGATTAATATAAACATGTTTTGTATGATGAGAGAGAAAGGTAGTGCAACTCATATATTTTTTTCAAATGTTGAAAATACTTTGGAAAATAAAGATCTATTTTTATGTGAAGTGTATGATTAGATTTAGCTCTGTTTTTACAGAACAGCAAGTTCAGAAAGGGGGAAACAAGTTAAAATCTATGGCACAATGTTGAAATCCTCACAGGTAAATGCCTTAATATTGATTTTTTATGGGTTTGGAGATCTGCCATGAAGACCTATTGACATATGTGGCTTGTGGTGAAGGTTACAGATACTTTTCCCAGATTGTATTTCTCTACACAAGGTTTTACAAAAACATAGCTGGACTTGTTTTAAAAGATACATTAGGAGAGAGGAAGTGTATTTTCTAAGACTTGATATACAGAAACACTAGATTCAATTTCTGACTTTATGTCTGAATTGTATATAAGAGAATGAAATATAAGTGGAAACTAGAAAGATAAATTTGGTAGGGAAACAGCCATGACTCGAAAGACCTAGGGCATTGTGTTGTCTAGGGAAACCCAGAGTCCAAGCACCTGCCATTCTCCTGCAGTATGAGGGAATGAGGACATAGCAGTAATTAGCCATAACCCAACTCCCTTATGTAGCCCAGATGTCTGATGTCTATTTGGGGGATATTTTATGGACTGAGAATTCTTGAGACCACTGTGAAACACAATGAGAGTCCTTGAAGGCTTCTGGAGCTAGCTCAGTCCAGATTTGCAGCAGCTCACAGCTCAGGGATCTGTACTAAGATGAGTTCCTTCCAGCTAAAAGTCTAGTGATGTAATGCTTGTTTACAGAATAGGGGTCATCACCATTGCCTACTGGTCCATGTTAGAAGAGCATCCTGTAGCCAGAAGGTTTGGGGATAGAAAGTAATGATGTAAGCAACTCATTTCTTTTTTTAAGAAAGATACTTAATTCTTCTTTATCTATTTATGTAATACTTGTCTCTTAATGACTTGTTTGCTATAAACATTGACTAATGTAAACACGTAAAAATGTTCAAATAAAAATTTAATAATTTAATGTTGCTGAACATTGACCAAAAAAGTCAAAGATACTCAAACATTATAAAATGTCCTTGCAGTGAAAATTGCCACTGTTCAAAATAACAGTGAAAAAGAATATCATTGTACTCAGTTTTCAATTTACTATAAATACACAAAAATATAGTACCTGTAGCAGTTGAACTCTTCTAATTATTTAAATAACTATTGTCATTACTTAGATGTTACAATATTTTAGGAGTTAGTTACAAATATAACTATTAGAAAAACAGCTGCTTTTTGTTCTTGCCTTTCTGATGGTGCCTATCAATAAATATTTCTGTCATTATTCATTGAATGATAGAAAAATATTTTACAGCAGGACTTAGTGACTTGCTTCAAACAATAAAAATGGAAAAATGGTAAATTACAGTAAAGAAACCTGGTAGATACTACTCTAATAAAGTGATCAAGGTAAATATCACCAGTGATAAGTCATGTTATCAGTACCCCCTGATATGATACAATGAGAAAGACACTTTACCTCTGTATTATTCTTCACCTAAACCCATAATTCCAGTCTAATCATGAAATGACTCACACAAACTCAAATTGAAGGATATGCTACAAAATACTGTCTATTATTCATCAAAACTGTCAAGATCATAACAACAACAACAACAACAAAAAGGAAAGACTGAGAAATTGTCAAGGATTATAGGAGGCCCCAGAAGGTACAAAGACTAAATGAAATGTACTAGCCTAGATTTAGGTTAAATCCTAGGTAATTAAAGGACTTTAGAGAAACACATGGTGAAATTGGAGTAAGTCTGTAGTTTAGTCAGTAGTTTATACTAATGATAAATTCTTAGTTTGGGCAAACTATGATTGTGTAAAGTGTTAACATCAGGAGAAGCTGGTGCATATGGGAATTCTCTGTATATCATTGCAATTTTTCTATAAATATAATATTATTTCAATACAGAAAGTTTAAAAATTCTATTAAGAAATGCTGTCTTGTACAGGAGAAATTTCTCCATGTTCATCTTTTATGCAGCCTAACCTGCTATGGCATTTTATCTACATATAACTGATAGCAAATTAAGAAATCACAGCATTTACAAACTGGAAGCTATGTTAGAAATAATTTAACTCTCTATATATGAAGATACCAAGATTCAGAGACAATATTTTATTTGTCCTGAGAGTGCTGAGCAATTTATGACATAGCCAAGGCTACAACATAGCTAAGGCTAGAACTCAGAAGTCTGAATTCTCTTTCTATCACACATAATACTGAATGAATCTGTGTGCCAGACACTACTACCCATGTTACCAATATTAACTCTTTTAATTCTCTAAGCAGTCTTTGAGTTAGCTAGTTTTCATTGTGCCTGGCATAGAGCAATTGTTCATGTTAGTTATTTTTAACATGGATTTAATCAAGCAAATGACCTCATTAGATTTACACCTTAGAAAGTTTGCTCTGGGATTTTAAAGGATCTCTTGGTTTGAGGGGAAGTGGGATTGGAGACCGAGGCTCTTCCAAAGGCTCCAGCGATAGGGCCCACTAGTATATGAGAGGATGGATGCATCAACCAAGGCTTTGCCACTGGAGCTGAAAAAGGAGTAAATGAAGGTGGGACTGATGGGAATTAGTGATTTATAGGACACATGAGATAAAGAAGCTAGAAATACTCTACCCCTGAAATCAGTAATGCAAAATCTCTCTTTCCTTTCTAAGCTCTTCCACCCTATTGGTTCCACTACATTGATTTTTGGCCCAATATGCTTGTGTGGCCTCCTGTTGTGTTTATCTTTTCAGCCTAGATGCCACAGCATGTCATTCAGGAACTCTTGGCAAAATACTCAATTTTAGTGTCCCATTTATTCCTACCTGACATACCCTCTCTGGGGTGTGAACATTAAATGAGCCTCTCCTCTTGTCTGAGGTCAATTCATCCACCTCCACATAGACCTGGCCTTACGCATTAACTTTTTTGTCATCAACATTTTACTATACTGGGCTTCTTTTTTTTTTGACACAGTAAAGTCTCTCGAAGCCTTACATCCAGTTCTCTCTCACCTCTTAGATCCCTTCAGTTACCACTCTGTCTCTAACTTCTCCTTCCCAGCCAAGCAGTTGAGTCATCCTGGTTTTGTTAATTTCCCTCAAGATTAGGTCCTAGATCCTCTCTCAGCTCAGTCTGTTTGGCATTTCTGAACAACAGTCTGTTCCCTGTGCCCTCCTAGGTGGACTGAGAATCTTACTCCTCGATATTGGTGCCTCAGAAGCATGAGTGCAGCCACAATGAAATTCTCAAGTTGGCTCAGATTTCAGTGAGTGGGGAGGGATCATGTTTTATCCAGGTTTCTGTCTAGAGTCTGGTGCCTGACTCTGAGTGGGAACTTGGCATATCTTTCCTGAACCACTTGAATAAAGAAAATGAAATAAATTTCACTGTTAAAGCTAGAGAGTAGTATCCATCTATAATTTGATTGATTCCAGATGTGTTTTGCATGCATATTTTCTAGAACATCTCTTTGGTAAAGCAAGGCAAAGTGATATTCTTAGTCTCATTTAGGAATGTTTTGACTTATTCTTTTCTATGAGGATTGATTTAAGTGTGTACCTGACTTTTTCAAAAAACACTGTTTCTACTCAGAATACTGTGATTATTATTCTAAAGTTTGGTCTCTACCTCTAATTTCAAAATAGACTTAATTCTGATATATCCTGACTTGCTACTTCTCTCATCCTAGTCATTTTATCATTTAAACTGGTGCAAATAGTCCATCAGGTCTAGAACAAGAGAACAACGACACAAAAAATGGAAATCTATACTATGAATAGGTCCTATATCAACCCTTTCTGATTAATTCTCCCTTTCTTCTCAACGTCCAACTCATCCTGACTGAATCAAACAAAAAGCTATTACTTTCATACTTGGAAGTGTTGGTTTCAAAATCAATAAAAACACAGTTCCTTTTTAATATGAAATATATTACAAAAATGAAAATTCCCATTTATTTCAGGTAGAAAGTTTTGGAAAAAATGTATGGTTGTTGGAAAACTTGTTGGCTGCATATATACATGTATATGTGCATATATATTTGTAATTCTTCATTACAGTCTTTATATTTTATTTTACTAAAGATTTTCATCACTATTAACTTTTTGTATGTATATATGTGGATGCATGATATATATTTGAAGAGAAAACAATGGATTGCTTCATGGTGAATTTCTGCTCAAGTATTATGCATCTGAATTGTAGGCACTGAATAAATCAGCATCTTCTATAAAGCTCTAGCTGCAGTGGATAATTCTACATTAAAAAACTTACATGAGCCATCCAAAGACATCTCTAGCAAAAATTGTGTTAAGTTCTTAATGGGGACATTAAAAGCAGCTAGTTGCATAACTAATAATCATATTATTTATTAATAGGGAATAAATAGAAGCTCTAGTTTCTATTTGAGAATAATTCATTGTATTGTACAGCTGTATTCAGGAATGTCTATTTTCTGCTATGCTTCAATTGCCATTCATCTGTATGTCTGTAATAATTATGCATGTTTGTAATATTGAACTAGAGACCATGATTTTAGTCAATTTCTGTGTAAGATTCTTTTGTTCTCTTTGAGTTGTTTCATTTGAAAACGTGCAATCTGGTATGAGATTATATAATCACATATAAAACTTGCTTAACAGAATACCTTAATGTCAGATTATGTCAGTAAAATGAGTGTTATAGTATGTAATGAAAGTTATTATTTTGCTATTTATTATATTTATTATTGTGTCACTACAGCCTTTTTTACTGCCCATCCATGAACTTTCTGTATTCTTTCTTTGAATGTAATCAAATGGTCATAGAAGAAAAGTTTCTAGATCATCAGAAGTTGACAGTTTTCAATGTGGTGTGTGTGCTTAGTCTAAGATAGAGTTGAGTTTGGTATATGGGTGATGGATGAAGTTTTACTGAGTAATGGATAACTCCTCATTCTGTTAATGGCATTTCATCTATCACCTACTTTTGATATGGTTGATCACAAGATGTTGCTGACTCAAATTTTGTGAAAGTGATACCTGTTTGAAGTTTCACTAATACAAAATTTCCCCTCTTGGGAGTAGGATGGATTATATTATCTGTTGAGATGCTTTTCCATGTGAGTTCTTTACTGTCAACTTGCTTGTTCTCTCAACCATATCTCTTCTGTATTAGCTGAAATAGAACCTTATGTTGTTAAATGATTTTTCCATGTCGTGGAAAATTCATGTCTCCGAATCTACATTTCTTCCTACAAGTTACAAATGGGAAATAACTTCTTTTAAGAAGGCGAGGTGGATTTCTGGTCCTCTGTGCCAGGGTAAACTCTCTATAGCCCATCCTTCACATTGATTCCAACTGAAAACTTGAAAAACTACAATAAACAACTAATTGAGGTCTCTGAAAAGTAAACAAAAGTGGGAGGATTATGAAATATCGTCAAAATTTAGAGAGGCAACCTGCACTGGTACGAGTTTCCTTTTGTTTTTCTGTCAATCAAAAAAAAAAGAATAAAACAAAATCAACAACAACAAAACAATCCAGGAAAATAGATATTATGAAAAACAGGAAAAAAAAAAACAAGAAACAGAGTTAGAACCCTAAAGTTAGAATTATCAGAAAAAGAATATCAAAGAAGAGATTTTTAAATATCTTAACCAAATTTTAAAAAGGAATAAAAACATAAGCAAAAAAAATGGTGTAAAAATAAACTGATTAATTTATTTGTTTGAATTTGCCTTGTTTGTATTTATCAACTCTTTTTAAAGACACTTCTGGATCTCTTTTTTTAAAGGGATATTTCTTGTATCTATCATAAAATTGAGTACTGCTTTCTAATTAATATTATTAGAATTTTTAAAAGTAAATGATCATTTATTTTTGTTGACAGGACAGATATATATATATATATATATATATATATATATATATATATATATATATATTTTTAACTTAAACAAAAATTTATTTTCTTCCAATTCTGGAGGCTAGAAGTGCAAAATCATGGTGTCAACAGGGTGATTTCTTCTGAGCCTCTCTCCTTGGCTTGCAGATGGCTGCCTTATTCTGGTGTCTGCACATGGTCTTTTTTCTATAAATCTGTGTCCTAATCTCTTTTTTTTTTTTTTACATCTTTATTGGAGTATAATTGCTTTACAATGGTGCGTTAGTTTCTGCTTTATAACAAAGTGAATCAGTTATACATATACATATGTTCCCATATCCCCTCCCTCTTGCGTCTCCCTCCCACCCTCCCTATCCCACCCCTCTAGGTGGTCACAAAGCACTGAGCTGATCTCCCTGTGCTATGTGGCTGCTTCCCACTAGCTATCTATTTTACATTTGGTAGTGTATATATGTCCATGCCACTCTCTCACTTCGTCCCAGCTTACCCTTCCCCCTCCCCATGTCCTCAACTCCATTCTCTAGTAGGTCTGTGCCTTTATTCCCGTCTTACCCCTAGGTTCTTCATGACATTTTTTTTCTTAGATTCCATATATATGTGTTAGCATACGGTATTTGTCTTTTTATAGTCATTATTTTTAAAATTTAACCTGTATTTAAATTTCTTCCCATTTCTTTATGCAGTATCTAATGGCTCCATACTGTGAGGGGCAATAAAATTAGATTAGGTGCTATTTCTAGTTTCTCTACTCCTCCTGTGCTGTTCAGTTTTTGTAACTGGGCATTTATTAATATTTGCCTTGTAATTTTAATATGTTTATATTATTGTAGGTGAATTGTGAGCCTTAAAAATATTCTGTTACTCTCAACTGTAACATATGAGACGATCAGGGAGCTAATTCTGCTTTCTACATCTTGTACTCACTCCCTCTTCTTAATTTTTATGGTTGGATTTTGTACATTGTCAGAACTGTCAATAAAAATGTGTTTTCACATTTTCCACAACATTTTCCCCTTAAATCTACAGATGAATGTATTGGATTCTCACTGCTAGTCTTAATGATAGTAGTTCTCCTAATCAGCACTGGGTTGACTGAAGTTTGACCTCTAGTAAATTTCTCAAAAAGATATTACTTGCCTGAATTTGTGGGTGTTCCTAACTGTAGACTTTATAGTTGATGGATATCTTGGGAGGATAAAGATAAAGCCATTGGCTTCATTCTCTTCTTGATCATTTTGTAGATATTGCCTCCCATATTCTGGTGTCAACTTGTTGCTGTGGAAAACTCTGATTCCCCATTGGTTTTCCTTTCTTAAGAAATGTCTTGACCTTTGTACTTAACCTTCCAAATAATGCTTTCTTAATCATTAAAGTTCAATTATTATACAAGGATTTATCTTGGATTTGAGCCTTCTGATAATATAAACATATATAATATGGATAAGTATACCTATATGGTTTACCTTGGCCTAACATAATGTATATTTTTTCTAATTCTGTTTTATTTTCTATATTTCTGTTTCTTTAGAGGGAGGAGAGGGTTTATTCAATATTTTGTTTTCTTCTCTCATTTCTCCTCTTTATGTTTCTTACTTTCTTTGCAGACAAATCTTTCTTGTTTTCTTTGTATTAGTCTTTTCTAAAATGATTTCTACTTTTAATCCCATTTCTTTCATGAATCCTGCCAGTTTCAATTTCACTCTCTGGCCATCTCTTCCCCTAGAACTTATATGTCATCTCATGGTCGCTTTATGTGTTTTAAGTTGTTAAAATTTACGTTGTCCTGTACAAATGTTCATTACATTTTTCTTCTATTTCATAACAATGTTTCTGATGATTAAAAGAGTTGATGTGTTCCTTCTCATCTTTGCTCTTATAGTATCTTTCATGGAAGTTAAGCAAACTCCTTTAGTGTTTCTCATATGAGAATGTTGAATTTTCTTGACTAGCTCACAACAGGATTTTCTTGTAGGAAGTGGGAAAGAGGTTATAGAGTTGTGCAAGCATTGTAGCTCAAGGGACCTCTCATAATTTTCTACAAAGATAAACTATTGCCTCACGGTTTGAGATATTATAGGTCCACGGCTGTTCTGGTTCCCAGAAGCCAAACTGGTTTGGGACACTTTCCATCTATGGGCTTATTCTCTCCTGTTTCCCACTGCCTTGCTGCAAGTAAACAACCCTTGCCTTCCAGAATATTCATTCAGTGTTAGAAGTTATATTCTGTAGGTGTTTTCTGAGGTTTTCCACCTCTGAGTTCCACTGAACATTGTTCAGTATTCTCTCTCTACTTCCCAGAGGACTCCGTCCTATTAGTTCTTAATTCTGCTCTAGAATTTCTGTCTCTGGCTGGGGCTTCTCCTCTGGGCTTATATACTTGCTTGTGGATTTCTAGTGATCTACCACCATTAGCTGCTCCCGTCCTCTCAATTCTTTCTTCTACTGAAGCTTCACTTCCCTTGGGTACATCTTACTCAGTTCAGTACAGTTTGTGACAGCATGTTGTATGATTTGGAGTTAGAGGGTCTTTCTTTGTTTCATGCACTTTCTGAAAATAAAGTTTATAGTTTTTATTTTTGTTTTAGTTTGTTTTTTCTCTTCTTGTTTCTAGGAGAAGTGAGATGACTAAGCTGCTGCTGTTGAAGTGTACAAATCTTTGCACATGTTTAAATGATAGAAATGTAATATTGAAACTTACCATTACTCCGTGTGCTTCTATGTCTACCAGTTTTAGGAAAATTTAGTTTATCTGTTTTAGGTTTTATTTTTTAATATAGTTATATATATATATATATATATTTTTAATTTAGAAAAACAATTTCAAAAAATAATCAATTAAAAGTAACCTACATTGTTTTGTAAGGAAGTACCGAAGCCCAGTATCTTCAGAAGATTTTTTTTTTTTTTTTTTTGGTCCTCATTTCTGAGTACTACCCTGTGTTGTACGCTTGACTTCATTACCTGCATAAGTGCAAAATTATCCCCAGCCCCTCAGATTACCTGTTAATGTGGCAGCCTTGGTAAATCTAGTGAATGGACAGCAGATGTCACTGTTGGATGAAATGAGCCATTCTGTTAATCCCACCCTCTCTCATCTGAAAGTGCCTCTCTAGGGTCCAAATCCTGGGGTTTACTATAAGGAGAGAAAAAGAATTAAACTGAGAACCTGAGCCAGTTTCATAACTTGGCCTGGCACCTTAGGGCATGGGATGTAAGCCAGCTTTGCAATTAACTGAACTTTTTCATTTGAAACAAAAACATACTTTTTAAGAGTTTACTCTGCATGGTGGAAAATGACTTGTGATGTTAGGATTCTGAATTCTTGTGTCTTACTTTGTGCAGTTGTTTCCCATTTTCTTCCACACATACCTGCAGATTTGACTCTAGCGGCATTCCATCTGTCCACACGGTGCTTTTAAAACAGATGTGACATTGGGAATCATGGCACACAGCAGAGCCATTTAGTATTGAAGTGTAGTATTGAGCACAGAGTGCTTTATTTTAGTATATCCATCTCCTAAAATTCACCTCCTAATATCTTTTACTATGCATTGTTATCTTTTGCAGGTGCCCATATTTCAGTCCTTATTCACATTGAGGATTCAAAGCTGGATACTTTCATTTTTCAGATAGCTTTGATTCTTTGTAAGAATACAGAAAATAACAGCATTACCTGAATGTTTCTAAGATACTTAGGCTTTTACTTGTGTCTATTATCTTGCTATGTCGACCTGCTGACTTTTTGAGTGATTTCTCACTTTCTGGGTCAGAAATTCTTCTGGGTTACACCTTATGTCCAACTAGTATACTGTTTGTTACTAATTAATTAAGTTCAACTTTGGTTTTTAATTTTAAACTTCATAATTTATTGCTACTAAGCTATTTTAATTTTCTTTCACAATCCTTTTATAGAAGAAATGCCAATCAAAGTAGCATGACATTTTAATCTTAATTTTATCAGCTCCTAATTGGCAAGCTTATATAATTCTTGCTGTCTGATGTGCCAGTAGAGTGGTTGAGAGAGTGACTAAGAAAAGGTGACATATAAGACACATTCTGTCTTTGGGAAACACTGCAGTTAAAATTATTGAATGGATTTCTATCACTATTTGTTTTGATCCCAATTCTACATGGTAATTTTGCTACTTGGGGATGGGATAGGGATGGGATGTGCTCCTGCCAGCAGTGAGCACAATACTTGACCAAGAGTAGAAACCCAGTAGTTGTTCAATTAATGAAAGAATGATTGAGGCTATATTAAATACTCATCATGCTTATTACTGGCACTAATATTTTGAGGTTAATAACATGAAACACACAAAAATAGAAGAAAAAAGTGATATTGATTAATCGAGATATTAGGATAGAGATTTATACATTCATTCATTAAATAAATTTCATTCATTAAATAAATTTCTATTGAGCACCTACTGTGTGCTAGGCATTATTCAGGGTTCCTCTCTTGTGAAACTCACAATCTAATTTGGGAAAGGATCTAGTAAATATTTATGTGGTTTTGTTTGAAAATAAAAAAGCAATCAACTAAAGTATTTCTCCAAAAAAGATCACTTTGAAAAATATTAAAAATATCCCAGAAATTCATGAAATGTATGTTGAGACCAAATCAATATAATTTTAACAATTTAATCATTTATTCAACTTCACAATTTCTCTGGTGGTTAGGTTTTGGCAGACATGATGTGGTAGGTATTAAACTTAAATCCATATTGTAACAGCCTATGTTACAACTTATGTTCTAACTTATGTTCAAATACCAGCAACTGAAATGCTGCAAAGTCAAAGTGAATTCTCCATGCAATGGTGCAAATGCAATTTTAGCATGCCTTGTTAGTTTACATGTCAGTTATGTTTTGTTTTTTTCCTTTTTCTACACAGTTATTACCATCTAAGAGAGACATATGTTGTGTCAATGGTACACCTTATTAAGGTGTTTAAGGAGGAAATATTAAGAATGTGCACCAGATGGTGTTTAGCTACATAAGAGCACAGATGATTACCAGGTAGTTGCTACTGTCTTTTCTCCTTGATATTCATATATAACTCATAGCACTTGTGGAAACAACATTTTAAAAATACCAATGTATTATCTTTGAAGAGCTCTATGTATGTTATGGCACATTTGTTTGGTGTTAACTGACTACATTATCTCCAACTGTAAAATAATCCATTTAGGGTAGAAGGAAAAGACACCTATCCCCATGTGTTTCCAGAATTCTAATTAGAAAAAAAGCTGATGCCACCTCCCGATTTAACTTGGGCCCCCATTCATGTGTGTGCACACAATCAAGCTATGCATATTACAAATATTTTACTGTTAATTCACAGCTATATTATTCAACAGTAAAGGAGGAAGAAGAGAAATGCAAAAACCTAAAATATAAAATCTACTTCAAAAATGACATGCAGGAAAGCCTGGTAAATGGGTTGTTAAAAAAAAAAAAAAAAAGGAAGAAAAGACTGTGGGCTATGCTGAATGGTTTAAGAGGTAGATCCATATAAGGCAAACTACCTGAAAAGACGCTAAGGGTAGTGGCCTGCCGTAGCATCTGGTAGGAGAAATTAACATGGAAGAAAATCAGTAATACCTCCATTATGTGATGGTAGCCAGCCAAAAAATAATAGAAAGCAAGTAAAATGTTTAGCATAACCACTTAAACTACTAAATTAGGTTTGTGAAAATGGGAAAGCCAAATGCCTTAAGGCCAACTGCAGGTACGAAAGCAACAAATCAGAGGTCAACCTAATGATATTTTTAATGTAAAATGAATGTAACTGCAATTGTAAGCAGTATATGTTCTTTTTTGTGGTTCTTTCTTTTTTTTTAATCATTCTGTCATAAGCATGTGCATTCTTTGCTGTACTAGATTCTCAAGTCATTGTCAATCTTTCAGTTTGCCTTCAGATAACAGAAATCCTTTGGTTCACCCTTTGGAGAATCTGGTACCTTGTCATGTGGAATGAGCTAGGGGTTCAGCCTTTGTTTAAATCACTTGCTGAGGTAGAGTCACCATCAACTGAAAATATACAACTGCTTAATCTGTAAGCACTCGTGTGAACAGCCTACCTAGAGAGAAATGAAAAAAACTTGGTCCTATAGCAGGTTGGGCCCCATTAATTTCACTGAAGTTGGGATCAGCTGATTCTGTAACTTTTCACGGAAACACTCTCTTGTGTGATTTGCCACCACAGCTTTCATACCCTATTTCTCATCACGCAAGTAACAGAACTGTTCTCTTGTTACTAAAACTGCCAAATTTTTCCATGGATTAATATCCCTACACTGCTATTCCTTCAGCTGGGAATGAAATTCTCAGCTTTTTTTTTACTCCAGCTAATGCAAGCTTGAGTTTGTTTCCAAACCAGATAACCCACCTCCAAAAAGTAGTTTGCAAGTTCCAAAGAAAACGCTTGCTGCTCCATTGTCTGTGCTCTCAAAGCACTCGGTTCAGAATGTAACTGGATTCCACTCCTCCAGATTACTCAATTGTGTGACCTTGAACAAGTCACTGATATCTTTAAGTCTCATTCTCTCTTCTATAAAATTAGAATAAGAATGGGAAACTCACAGGGCTTTACAAGGGTAAAATGAGATGATGTTTGTTAAGTACCCAGTGTAGTATCTGTATCCGTAAGATGCTGTACCCTCTATGTTTTATGGTACTGATGCCAGTGAATACTTTTGGTAGTTGCTATATGCCAAACGTTCCTCTAAGTGGTTTTTTATGTGTTATAACTCATTTAATGGTTACTGTTGTTATCGCTATTTTAAAAATGTACACTGAAGCACAGAGGGTCTTTAAAACTTTCCCAAGGTCACATGTTAGAAAACAGCAGAGAGAGAATTTGACCCAAGGGATTTGGCTCCAAAGCTACACTCGCATTGCTCTCTGCTGCTGCTACCCCCCCGCCCCACACACTATTAGGACAGTTTCTGCTCTGCTTTGGTGCTTATCAGATTGCTTTATACTTTATTAATTTATGTGTATTGCCCTACAACTAGTTTAAGAGCTGCTTGAGGGTGATTTATTTATCTTTTGTGACCATCTAGCATGCCTGGACCATAGTAAAAATCTCATTAAATATTTACTGGAAAATGAATTAACAAATCCCAATAAACGTGAGAAAAATTTAAAAGTTATAAATGACCTAGAAGATCCTTTTTTACAGCTCTGTACTGATCTCCATTACTCTATAGATGTGTTGTACATTTTGAATGTATACATTTCAAGAATTACTAAAATTGACACACTGTGTGTAAACATATATATGTAAAGGTATAAATGTATGTATATAGAGAGAAAAAGAGAGAGAAAGTCTTGTTCTTTTGATTGAAAATTCTCAGTAGAAAATACCAACAACTAATCTTCCCTGTTAAAAGTATGTTGGTGGTTTTATTCCCTTAAGCTCAATCAGTTTACTTGATTTTAGCATGTCTGAAAGTTGTGCCAGAAGAAACAAGTTTTCTGAATACGTAAATCAGATTTTGGTGACATTTTTAAAGCATTAATGACAGACAAGCATAGGATCCTTTCAGGTATTAATTTCTGCCAATTAACCACATGTTTACAAACATTATGGCTATTTTTAAAATAAGGGCCATATGGTTGACTACAGTAGACTTAAGGGGTAAAATTAAGAGGTGAATTTGGGCTCCTTCTCTTATAGTTTTCAAATGCTGTGATGAGAGTTGTACTAACCCATAAACAAATGAGAATTTTTCTAGTTTCTATAGCATATTTTCTAACATATCCCCAAAGTACTAAAGGAAAATATAAATAATAGTTAATAGTGAAACATAATTAGTTTGGGTCTAAAAACATATTTTGCTCAATGATTTGGGCCATGTCTCATTGATTCAACATTTCATTTATCTAATTAGAAATCTATGGTATAAAATATGTTTATTACTTCTACCAAGGAAGATTTATATATAAAATCTTTCCTTTATGAAACTGAGTGCTGGAAGATGAATGAGGAAAAGTTGTTTTGCTTGAGTAAAAGGGCTTTTCCTCATTAAAAATCAGGACTAAATGAATCATCTGATTTAAATAAGTTTAGGTATAATGTAGGCAATTATGCAATTGAAAATAATAAATACTTTTGAATGTCTACTCTGTTGCATCTGTCTACTAGGTATTACCAACATGGAAATTAATCTTATTATCATATTATTATTCATTTTAATGATAGCTATCATTTCATGATCATCATATCCATCAAAAGTGGAATAGGAAAATAAATTATGGATATTTATAATCATATTCATAAATATTATACAGCAATGAGAAAAAGTAATTATTGCTTTACACAGTATAGATGGATCTTACTAACATAATTTTGAACCAGAGAAGCCAAGCAGAAAGAAACATTATTTGTGGTTCCACAAAAGTTTAAGGCAGATAAAATTAAGAGAAGTCAGGATAGTGCTTTTAATTGTGGAGGAAGGGAATTAGTGTTGAGACGGGAGGCATGATGGGGGCTTCTGATTTGTTGGTGATGTTCTATTTTTTGATCTGGTTGGAAGTGAGTCAAGTGTGTTCACTTTCTGAATATTCATTTAGCTGTAACTTTCTATAAGTATACAAGTCAGTCAACTTTCAACATCAAACACAAAGTAAAAGTAGTAAGTGAATCAGAAAAGGGATGACCTTAGGAAACTATGGAGAATGTAATTAATATATTCAAATTCAGTTGAGAATTAAGTTTAGATGGGCATTAAGAAACAGTTATGAAATTTCTTAATTAGAAGGTCATTGGTGACTTTCATAAGAGCACTTTCTATGGAATGGTAGGAGATGAAATCAGATGGCAATGTGCTGAAGAATGAACGGGGGGAGTTGTCAGTGTTAGGGAATGCCTTCTTCTTTTTGAAACTTCAAGATCTTTTTGCAAGGCATAAAGAATTGTGTTGGAGAGAACCCAGAGATTTTTTTGTTTTTGTTTTGATTTTTGTTTTAATGTCTTGTTCTCTTCTGCTAGCATTTTATTTAAATCATTAGAGAAATATATAACTTTTTCCTGATTTAAATACAATCACAACAAATGGTTTTTTTTGCTATCTAGCATAGGCTGTGTGAGCTCTAGAGTAGTTTGTCCTTTAAAAAATAGAATGCTTTTATATGTTTTTTGGCCTTTATCTAATAGACTTAATTACTAAAAGCTGAGGGAGGAATTTTTGTATATCTTAGTAGCAGTTTAATGTACCTATCTATTCCCACCCATGACTTGAAACATACATTTGTAATCTTCCCTTATGACTCAGCCAGTGCAAATAAAGTGTGCTCACAGTAGCTGTAGCTGTAGCTACAGCCAATGCTTAATTGACATTCCTCATTGTGAAAAAAATAAGGTGGACTCTTGAATCATGATGGGATCTGTCTATTAACCATTGGCTGTAGCTACGGAAAGCAGGTTTAGGAATGATTCTACTGATAATGAAATCATTATATAGAGGAGAGATTATATAATGAAGACCTTTGAATCAATTCAGCCCACTGATGAGTTTCATTTGCCACATTCCTTCGTTATTGTTTGTAGCTATTATTTTTAAATGCCACAAGGCAGTACCTGTGCTCTCTAGATTGCCACAATCTTGGTGCTTTACTATTTCTGCCTTCTAGGGTAGAAGTGTAATATGGTGAATAAAAACATGGGCTCTGGAGCCAGCCCACCTGGCTTTGAATCCCAGTTTCATCACTTCCTATGTGAGCTTGAGCAGTTTCTTAATACTTCCGTACTTCTGGTTTCTCTTCTTCAAGCTGGGAATAGTAAAATTTTGTGCTTCTTAGGTATTGGAATAAAGTCTAAAATTATAGAGCTAGATTGGGCTTAGAATTGGAGTGATATGATGATATAGGGACCCTAATTCCTTGCTGCCTGGATCGGTTGAGCCACTGCAGCCAATCTAGAAAGCAAGGTGGCAGAACTTAATCTATTTACGTACATATACATGCTTTAACCTCAATTTTATGCTCCTGTGTATACCTAACTGAAAGAAATTTTAACATAAGTACATGAGGAAACGTAGCAGGACATTTATTGGAACATTTGGAACAAAGGGAACAATTGGAACAAGAATTAGAACATTTGTTTTGTGAAGCTGCAGTGGGGGCAACCTAGATATCTATTGCAGGGGCAGTGGACAGGTAAAATGTAGCAGATACACATCATGGAGTACTTTGCAGCAGTTAGACACAATAAATTAAAGGCATGCCTAGCAAAACAGGTGGAATTTAAAGGTCTAAGGCAGACTAAGAAAAGTTAGAGACAATGAATTCTAGAGCATAACATCATTTACATGAACGAAAAATACATGTACCAAAATACACGTTTTGCAGATCACCCTCCGAAAAGATATAGATTAAACACATTAGAATCTTAACTCTAAAGGGGCAGACAGAAAGGAATGGCAGTGGAGATATAAGGAAAAATAGGAATAAATGAATAAAACACAGAGCATAATGTTGATATGTCATGATCTGAGGATTCTGAGCTCATTCCTCTACACCTGAAGCACAACAATGAAATTAAGTGAAATATGGATCATATAGTACTTTCATGATAAAAAATGCGGTGAGGATTAAATGAGTTACCACTTAAACACGTCTAATACTGCCTGGCACATAAATACTCAGTAATGTTTGCTATTCACTCACATATGTAACTTGCTAAGATCCAGAAGGCATATTAGTTGTGAAACCAGGTATAAAAGAGTGCTCATTTGGAAAAAGTATTTTAATTTAAATTGCTTGTTTATTTGTTTTACCATGATGACAAAAAAGAATTAATGCTTAGATATTTATAACATTTCTATTTCTTCTTACACCCTCTTTTAATCAATTCTTCTCTCCCTTACCGATACTCACATGTAATAAGAATTTCAGAAGCTCACATGTAGTCATATCAGGTGCATTGCAAGAAGAAAAAGACACATTTGCTTAGAGCATAAGGGATTTTAGCCAATGTAAGTGAATCAGAAGGTTTTAATTCACAAGGGTTCAAATTCATTTAGGCCTGTCATATCCTACAAAGGAAAATCATCAACCAGAAAGGGGCAGTCAGGCATGATATTAAACAGCTGAATGTGTCAAAATAATCACTCTCGTTATGGAGTCCTATTCAGTACATCCAAGCTTGAGCTCTTGCCACTGTGAGAGATTTTCTCCCTTCTTGATAAATTAGTCTGTTTACTTTTTTCTAATATAATTATCTTGAAGTTTTCTCTGGAATGCAAATTTAAACTGAATAAGTCCACTGCATTATAATTCTTGGAATATTTGATTAAAATATTAAATAACTTTAATTTGTAAAGTGGGTTTCCATATGGTGGGAGAAATGCTATTTTTTGTGGTTTATTGTAGAGTACAAGGTAGAATTGGATGTACTTCCTAAAGAAGGATAGTGTTTTTCCTAACTGCCTGAACATCTAAGTAGGAATAGTTTCACAGCTACAAATAATTACACATCATAGAGATGTGAAAGCCAGTGGTTTTTTAAGCTCAGTGGTATGTTTCTAGAAAGGTTCATTTTCAGATCATTCAGTAGCCTGATAACAGTGAACTCAAAAGTTCACTGAATTATTAATAAAGAATGATGTACTTTAATGTTTCCATTTAGAGTTGGTGAGGTAAGGCAGAACAAAAATAATAATAAACTTCTGTTATGTAATAAAAAACGTATCTTTGGAGTAGTATATGATCAGAAAAGAGATTCATTGTCAGTTTTCACAAGGCATTGTTTTATCAAGAGACTTGGAAGTCTTTTCTTTTATTTCAGCAAATTAAGAGGAAGACAACCTAACAAATTGCTTCTTAGTGAAGTCTTTTAGTCTGAATACTAAACGCAAGATTTGTAGGTAGTCATTGAGATAGGTACATGTATAGCCACTTTTGAATCATCTTTATTTGTAGGATATATTTGCACCAAAATATTTCCTTGCAAGTTGGATATGTTTATTCTTTGTTATATATTCTTATTTGATGAATCAAAAGTAATCAATAGTCTAATATCCTACTAACTCTTTCAGCCAAAAGTTTAGTTGATAACAGTGTGTTCATGCATTAGTCATTAGCTGAACTATTATGTAAGTCATAAAAGGCTTAATGAATTTAAAAACTGATAGCAATATTTTAAAACAGGAAAAAAAGAGGCACAATGCATCTCTGCAGAAATGCATTGGTTACTGCCGAGAGTTTAGATAGGAACAAAATATTGAATGACTAACATGTTATAAAAGCTTGAAATTAAGTCTTTGAAAAAAACCCACTATCTTCCATATGCTAAAGTAACATACTTGCTTTTCATTTTTACCTTGGTTATTTTTGTACTTTGAAATCATTCATATTTTTCATATTATAAAAGTAAAATATGCTCATTTAGAATAAATTTGAAACTGTCAAAATTATCAAGGAAAATATTAAAATAACCCATAATCTTTTTAAATGGTTATTTTTTATATTTACTTTTCCAGTCTTTTTTCCCCTCTGTGTCTGTATTTTAAAAATTAACTTAGAGTCATTTGCTATTTCCAATTATACATTTCATGAAGGATTTCTAAAGTAGAAATGTTTTTAAACATAACACTTTCATGACTACATATTACTCTATTGTGTGCATGTTCCATTATTTGACCATTAACAATAAATATTTAGATTGGCTTTAATTTTGTATACATTTTCCTAAGAAAAATTATAGAATGGAAATTTCTGGAATAAAGGACATACTTTTTAAAATATCTTAATATTATTAGCACATTGTTTCACCTAAAGTTTGTAAATTTGCAACTCCCTCAGACATACTAAGTGCCTCTTTCATCACATGCTTGCCAACATCATTTAAATTTTTTTATTGTTTTCATTTTCGTTTCTGTAATTCCTATTGAAATTCATTATTTTTGTCAAGTGTTCATCAGTTATAATTGTTCTTTTTCTAAATTTCTTCTTATCATAATTGTGGACTCTATATTCTTTGGAGACTTTATGCTTCTATTATAATCAATTTGAATGAATTCCCTATATTAATGATATTAATATATTGTTCATTGTATTTGTAGAATACATATTTTTAATCTTTTTACCTTTTATCTTTTAACAATGTTTTTCACCTTTATAAATTATTATTTATATATAAGGATGTTTTTAAGTTAGTCTTGATTGCTTGTACTCTTAGAAAATCTTTTCTCTTTCCAAAATTAGCATTATATTCACTTATGTGGTTTCTTCCCTCCACTTTAAAGGTTTCTATTTTTACATTTAATCCTTTAATTTTTCTAGATATAATTGTGGTATATAGTGTGAGATAAAATATCTAAGATTTCCCTCCAAATATGTATTGTATTGTCTGAGTATTACTTTTTTACCCACAGATTTCAATTTTAATATAAATATATATGAAATTTAATATGAATATAGGTTCTTTATAGACTATATATATATATATATATATATATATATTTTTTTTTTTTTTTTTCTGTACGCGGGCCTCTCACTGTTGTGGCCTCTCCCATTGCGGAGCACAGGCTCTGGATGCGCAGGCTCAGCGGCCATGGCTCACAGGCCCAGCCGCTCCACGGCATGTGGGATCTTCCTGGACCGGGGCACAAACCCGTGTCCCCTGCATCAGCAGGTGGACTCTCAACCACTGCACCACCAAGGAAGCCCTATAGACTATATTTTTAAATAATCTTTCTAAATATTCTTTTAACCATAATACCATACTGGTGGCATGTGCCTTAATATATAGTTGCGCCAGTTCCCATTATCAACACTACTTTCCGTTATTTTTCACTTTCTTTTCCTTGTCCTTCTCCTCTTTCCTTCTTCCTCAGTCTCTTCCTGTTCCACCTTCTTTCTTCCCTCATTTTCTTTCTCCTCCTCTTCCTATTTCCCTTTATCTCCTCCTTCTTCTCTTTCTCTAGTTTAAGGTCTTAGCTTCTACTTGCCAGTCTTTAATTTTCTAAGTAGCATGCAGGTCTGACATTATCTCCTTTAAAAATATGCAAATAAACATGCTATGTTTCTAAGGAGCATGAAAGCAAATATGAGATTTCTTTAGACTAACCCCATATATTATACTGTTTTCCTACCTCATCACTTCATGCACATGTAAGGACATGTGAGTGGAAATCAGTGCTTCACAATGAACACTGTACTAAATATTTTTTCAACTTGGAAAAAAAAAGGATGAAACCTCTCTTATAATTAAACAGTTGAGAAAATGCCCTTTGCAGATGGATACTCCTTATTTTCTAGCTCAATCTCTGTTTTACAGCTGCCCAGCAGTTAAAAAAATAAATTCCACCTTCAATAGCAGTGCACATCATGTTCTGATAATTGCTATGTTTTCCAAATCACATTACTAGATATCAACTGTGCTCTGAACTTTCATTTAATTATTCATTTATTCACTCATCGTACAAATATTTATTGAATGTCTCATACGTACCTAGGATATAGGCCCCACTTTCATTGGGTGGTATTTGAGTAAGGGTGGGATGGGGTGAGGCTAGACCAGTCATATGTAACAGATACATGTTTAAGATCAATACCAGTTGTAGTGAGCATTGTGGTAAAAATAACAAAGGCAAATATGTGAGAAAGAGTCATTGGGTGAGGCTACTTTAGATGAGGTAATGAGGGAACACCTTGCTAGTTGTCATTTGATTTGTGACCATGTGACTTATAGGGAGACACCAAATTTCCCCAGAGTACAGATGGAACGTAGGGAGCTAGAGGCTATTCAACCAAGTGTGTCCACCATGGAAGGGAGTTTGGTTTTATTCTGAATGCATTACGAAGTCACTGCAGGATTTTAAGAGAAGGATAGACATTATTTAAGTTTGAAAAAATTCATCTCCCAGTTCTGTGGAAAATGGATAATATAGGGAGGGGCCAGATGACTGATTCAGTGATAATAGTCCAGGTGAGATATGGTGGTTGCTTGGAACAAGATTATGTCAGTGGAAATGAAGAGGACTTTGAAAATTTATGATCTACTTTGAAGAAAGTATTGACATAACTGGTTGATAAAATGAAAGCAGGGGATGAAACGAATAGGTGAATTGGCATCTTAGGTATTTTGCTTGATGCGATGGTTGTGCCATTGACTGAGAAGGAGTAGGCTGAGAGGAGAGAGATTTGGATCGTACTGGAGATTAACTGTATTGTTTTAGTTATAAATACCTAAATAGCCATGCAAGCAGAGATGCTTGTCGGGTAGTTGGATATTATCTTAACTCAAAGAATGTTAGAGCCAGAGGTTAAAAAGAAAGGAAGCAAACAACAATGATTTTTAAAAGAAATGCTCTATTATCATTATCATCATCAAGGAGGTATTCAAAGCCATGTGTCTGGATAGGTCCCTTAATGGAAACACGTAGGTAAATAATAGGGACTAGAATCAAACCTCGATATGTTCCATTCCATTACAGTATCTCATATTTTTCAACTAATATAAAATATTTTTCAGCTTCATTGAGACACAATTGACATATATCATTGTGTGAGTTGAAGGTGTATACATAATGATGTGATATATGTGTATACTCTGAAATGATTACCATAATAATAATGAGAGTTAGCACATCCATCAACTTCAGTTGGCAACTTTCAAATATACAATACACCACTGTTAACTGTCATCACCATGCTGACCATTATAGCCCCAGAACTTATTCATCTTATAACTGGCAGTTTGTACCATTTGACCGCCTTCATGCATTTTCTCCAGCCCCCATCCCCTGCCCCAAGCAACAGCAATCTGTTCTCTGTTTCTGTGAGTTTGTGTTTTGTTTGTTTGTCTGTTTTAGATTCCACATTTCATTTATATTTCAAGTTTATTTTAGAGCATTTTCTTTCCATTTCCCAAATGCCCTGCTGGTAATCTGTCTTCATATATGTATCAACTGCCTTGAAAGTATGTTTTTCCCCTCTATGCACATAGCTTGTTCACAGATACTGTGCCTCGATGACCTTTGATTCAATTCAACAGATTTTGATGAAGACTTATTTCTACGAGTACTATGTTTAGTTTAATGTTTTCTTGTATTGGATAATTCATGATAAACCTTTCCAAATTTTATGAGGAATTCATGTGTCTCAGCCATTGAGAGATTTAGGCATGATCATAATTCTGTAGCCCTTTAGTAGGAACTTGGTCAAAATGTGTATCAGCCCAAAGACCCTGCATTTGGGACTCTCTTTCCTTGTAAACCTGTCCTTTATGTCTATAGACATTCCTACAGACACACATGTAATATGAGTGCAGTAGCAGTGTTTATTATCTCTTGAAACGACAGAACCTGGATGCTTGCTGTTTGTGATCAGAAACATTTTTGCATAAAGGAATTCATAAATATCATCACTATGTTAAGTGACGACAAATCACTTATACAATGCTTTCCACTTTCAGGACACATCCTTACTGTTTCTTTTAACCTTCACAACAAAGCAGTCAGGAAGCAGAGATATTACAGATTAGGAAACAAGCTAAATGAGAATAGTGTAGGTACTGGGGTCCCATGTTTATTGAAGAGTAAAGCTATGATTGTAAAAAAAATTTCCAAAGTTTAGTCCAAATCCTGTTCAGAAATACAACACTGTATTTGAGAGAGGGAGAGAAAAGTATGCTTGAGGAAGAGAAAGCAAAGTACACTTTGAGAAAGAGAAAGCAAAGTACACTTGTTTAAAAGTGTAGCATATTTATTAGAAAGAATTCTAAAATAAAAATTAGTATATATGTTGCCTAGGCCTGGATCTGCCACTTAAATTAGCTAGCTATATATAATAGAAAGCTAGCTGTATATAATTATATATAGCTATTTTCTATAATATAATAGAAAATAGCTATATATAATAGAATCTAATAGAAAATAGTATCTATTTTCTAGATACGTTTCTAGATAGAAACGTATCTAGAAAATAGATACGTTATATCCAGAGGCCTCAGAATGTTTCATCTGTAAATGAAGAAGAAATGAACTTCATTCTATCATTTATTTATTCAACTGACTCTTAATTTTGTGCTAGGTACAGTCCTCATCACTATAAAACTAGTGACATAGGAGACAGATTGATTAAAAGGAAATGTTTTTAGGATATTGAAAGAGATGGACACCAAGATGCTATAATAATATGTAGATGGGCATTTAATTTTGGCTGATTCACTCATTCATTCACATATGTTTTGGACTGCTTTTTTATGTTCCAAGAATTATCCCAGATGCTGGAAATGAAAACGTGAATGTTGAAGGATTGTAAAGGGTAAGAGTTAGCTCAATGAAAATGGAGTGACAAGAGAGTGGAACAGGATGTATCAGGCAGAAAAAGAAGCAACTACAAAAGCAAGGTGACAGGAGGTGGGACTGGAAAAGAATGGAGGAGTCTGTTTATGAAAGGCCCTCTCTAGCTTTGCTCAGCAGAAATACTTAATTCTAAAATTAGGGAGCTGGAGAAGTAGTTAGGAAAATGCTCAGATCTATAAGAATCATGCTGGCAGCATTGTGAATATTGGGTTAGAGGAGCCAGGACCTGAGGCAGAGGGGTAATTTATGAGACTGCTGTGGGCACTACTTACCTGTTCTTTGATTCATTTCTTTGATGATGTGGTGATATCCATAGAGATTGAAACTACTCATTCTCTTAAACCAGTTAATTCCATTTCCAGGTATCCCACTGATATGGTCAAGTGTGATGGGGGTTCAGTACTATTTGAAATAGTAAAACATTATTAAAACAAGTGCTACACTAATGGTTAATTAAGTAATGAAACATCCATACTATATAGGAATAAAAATATTACATATATATGTAGTAATATTTCATATGTATATATAATGAAATGTAATCATCAAAAAACTTTGCTGAGTGAGAAGGAAGGAGCAGGGATGGTATCTATAATGAGTTGATGCACCATTAGCTGAATAGCACCAGCATACAAAGATTGACTGGAATAAGAAAATCTAGGCAAGGAGACATAAAATAAGTCAACAGAAAAGAGAATTTGAGACAGACATGAAAGTGAGTTTCATGAATGGAAGAATTGATAAGTGATGTTAGATTCTACAGAGACACCAATCAAGGTAGGGCTGGAAAGTATTCCATGAGATTTGGTATTAAGGAGGTCATAGGGAGCTTTGATAATTGTTCAAACAGTCTTGTGGAGTTCCTAGCTTTTCATATTTTCATCAACTTAAAGAAGAAGTGAGCTTCTGGTCAAAATTTCCTTTAAGTACAAATACATCCACTACTATCACCGTATGGCATAAATATAAAATAACCCCACATCTTGGGGTTTAATATATTCATGACAGTCAATCAAAGTGTGTCATCCCTTTTTGAGAAAGAGCCAGATACTCTGCATTTCATCTGGAGTTGTGAGTTCCATAAGCCTTCAGTAGATTGTCACTTTGTCTTCGTAAGCAGTCTCCCTAGATGGGTGAGGGTGGCCGAAGAATCACCTTAGTGAGAGTAAGTATCCAAGTTCATGTTTAGAGAGTTGTCCTCCATCTGAGCAACATGTTTGTCAAAATAATTTCTCTGGGGTCAGTTGTAGGTCCTTTTAGGCATTAATACCTTGGTGGAGTTATTTATACTTTGTTCTAAAAGCTATAGTAGAGACATGATGGTTGTACTATTTTGATTGGCTTTTTCATTCCAGATATGCATTTAGATTTTGTTATACTATATGGACATGTATATGGACAACTTAAAAACTGAACTTATGACTAAATTATTGTTGCTGTCTTCACAATCATGTTTCAGTAATAAATCAGTAATAAAATGGCATGCTGTGGACGTGAGTAATTTGACAGTCTTCAGCAGCCATCCACTTTGATGCTGTTAACTTGAAGACAGTCAGTGGTTCTAGGTTAAACTTCAGAGGGTACTCTTGGCCTTAGAGCACACCATCCTAAGGACCAATTTAGGCTGCACGGCTAAGGGCACATCCACGTGGGCATCCCCATGTGTAATATAAATATTGAGGCAGTGATTATGTTACTGTAATTTTTTTCATGCGGGACTGTCTTTTAATTTTAGCTCTCCTTTTCACAACTAGTCTTATCTAAGTGTTGTTTTAATTTGCATTTCCCTGGTAACTAATGTGCACACTAGTCATCTAAATAACCTCTTTTGCAAAGTTCTGGTTTTAAGTTCTTTAATCTTTTTGTTCATTAAAAAGTTTGTGAGTTATTTAACAATAGCCATTTTGTGTTTATCTTTGCATTCTTGATTTCAAGTTTAATTGTTTTGAGTTTGGAGACCAAGTTCTCTATGATTTTAATAATTTGAATGTTTTAAAATTTTCTTTATTGTCCAGATTATTGTCTATTTTAGTAAATGTTCAAATGTGCACTAAAAGAATGTGTATCATGCATTCATTTCCATCATTATAAATGTGGCAAATTAAGCCAAATTGGCAAATTGTACATCTTATAAGTTGTCTTTATCATCACTGATTTTTTTTGGTCTGCTTTTTTTTTTTTTTAAGAAGGTATGTTAAAATCTTCAGGTATTTTTATATATTTGTCTTATTTTTCCATCTGCTTTTATCAATGTTTGCTTTCTATATTTTAAAGTTGTGTTATTGGTTATATACACCTTTACAGTTGCTTTCTTTCTGTTGAATTGTCCCTTTTATCTTCAAAAAGAAGCCAATTTATTACTTGCAACGTTCTTTTTTTTTTTTTTTTGCGGTACGCTGGCCTCTCACTGTTGTGGCCTCTCCCGTTGCGGAGCACAGGCTCTGGACACGCAGGCTCAGCGGCCATGGCTCACGGGCCTAGCCGCTCCACAGCATGTGGGATCTTCCCGGACCGGGGCATGAACCCATGTCCCCTGCATCAGCAGGCGAACTCTCAACCACTGCGCCACCGGGGAAGCCTGCAATGTTCTTTTTTAAAAAGCTACTCTGACTGGTATGGATATAGCTACTTTCTTTTGCTTAATGTTTTCCTAGTATATTTTTATCATAGTATACTTTCATGTTTTTTGAGTTCTTATATGTGATATGTGTCTATTATAATATAAACAGAATATTTTTAAACAAGTGTGACAATTTTTGTGCTTTGATCTATGTGTTTAGTTCACTTATATTTAAAGAAATTATTGTTAGGTTTGGTTTTGTCTTTCATCTTGCTATTTGTTTTTAGTTGTTCCATCTCTTCTTTCATCCTTTATTCATCATTTCTTGACTTCTGTTGAATTAATTGAGTTGTTTTAGAATTGATTTTGTTCTCAATTGGCTTTTTAGTTATTGATTTTTATTATTATTTTCATAGTTCAGCTTGATATCAACATACATTCTTGATTTATTATAGTCTATTTTAAAATTGTACTTTTACTGCTTCCCAAAGAGTTCAAGAAACTTTCTACTATTTAACTTTATTTCCCTATCCCTCTTGCCTGTTGTGCTATTTTATCCTATATTTTATTTCTATATATGTTTTAAACCCTACAGGGGAAGCACAGCTTGCAATGACTAAAAAAAACACATCATATTTTTCCTTAAAAATAAATTAGTAAAGTTGTATTCTGAAAATTCTTCAGAATCACAGCCAAAAGGATGAAAAAAATACAAAGTATCACTTTTCAGTATAGTCACAGTTGTATAGAACTCATCCTGGATATCCTTGCAATTGTAAAGCTGAAATTTATTACCCTAGTAGTCAAGAGCTTTATAAATGTATTCTTCTACTTTATTCTTAGCCTAAGATCCAACTTATTTCCCACTTTTTTAACCTTTAAACATTTTAGGGATGCTCAACTGTAATTATTCCTTTAGATGCATTGCACTTGTCTGCTTTTCTGCTTTTGTTTTTGCTGTTTCCTCTTCTCAGCCTTATATTTTCATATATTTGAACCGTATGTTTACTTCAAGTCCTAACTCTCTTTCTGTTCCCTCCAGAATGCCTCACTTGACTCCTTCTCCTGGCATCTCCCTCTTGTCTGAAGTTTAAGACTAACTCTCTTACATTTTTTCAATCATTACTTGGTATAATAGTTATTTATGCATGTATATAATCTTCCTCACTAGACATTAGTTCCTTGAGGTAAGATCCCAAATATGGTTTCTTTATATATTATCAATATCGTCTATGGCAATGCCTCATGTAGAGTGAAAACACAGTAAAAACTAATCAATTGTGATGGCATTGTCTGCATGGTGTACTCTAGTAAAAACCATGGTGTTGCGGCAACATTT
Organism: Hyperoodon ampullatus; assembly: GCF_949752795.1. NCBI lineage: Eukaryota > Metazoa > Chordata > Mammalia > Artiodactyla > Ziphiidae > Hyperoodon > Hyperoodon ampullatus. The sequence continues at coordinate 17,867,155 of NC_136929.1, read as the reverse complement.
TTAAACCAAAGCTAATTTTCAAGACTGCTCTGTCAATGGATTCTCGTGTAAATACAAAATGACTGAAGCTGAATGCTTCAGGAAGCAATGGGGGTTGCATGCTAGTGACAGTGTATCAGGGATTAATTACCAGTTGGTAAATAAATTAGATAACAAGGTTACGCAAAAATTACACTGTTTTAAGGATAAATGTTAGCAGGAAAGGTATAAACGAACTGATAATCAGGTGGGAAGACATTGTGGCAAAGGAATGGATTTCCTTAAACAACTTTTATAACTAACAGAATTTTAACAGGATATTACCCCTGGTCAATAAAAATCTACTGAAAAATAATGAAATTTGCAAGGGTGATGGCTGCAATACTGCAGACACCCATGGAGCCTCAGCGGGTGGTTCTCACAGGCTTCTTACCTGCCTCTCCCACTATTTACAAACATAATGAAAATGAAAATGAATATGCTGCTTGACTGCTACTGTAACAAGGACTGTGAGAAGAATATCATTTTAGTTTGTCAGGGTGGCATTTATGAATTTCACTGTTGCTAGAAAATTCAGGCAGGTTGGACAACAGTCTCATTTCTTTAAGGAAGATTTGAAAGTGTTTAACATAGGCTACTTTTCAGATTACTTTTTGGAAAAGTGTTGCTGTTTTTTCATTGGCATTTAGTTTGCCTTGTTTTATTTTTTATTATAACCTATGACTAATTAATATTTATGACAAATGAAGATAAATAAAGGGAGATTGAGTATAATTTTCCAGCAATTGTTGACTGAAATATTCGGGAGGTGTTGGTTCATTTTGTTGTTTTGTCACCAGCAGGAATCATCCACTTTCAAGCATTTCTTCCCAATACTATAAACCAGGTCAAAAAACTTTGAGGTGCATATTTTCAATCCCATTGTTATATTAGCATTTGAAAGAGAGGCAGAAACCTTCACATTTCAACCCAAGATCAAATTTTTTTATCTTCTAAAATAAACATTTCAAAGACATCATGTTTTCTAATACACATAACTAAACATTTGGTTTGGAATATTATGAATGTCCTTGTATATGAGAAAGCCAGAAGGTCAAGGAGGCATAGAAAGAGAACTCAGGATTCTTGATATTAATCTATCAACAGTGTATTATTCTGGTTTGGAATTTTGGCCTTTTCCAACGATCCCTACGTATGGGAGTCAGGAAGGCTCTCAGCCTGAAATCTTTGTTTTGACTTTTCAGAAAGGCCTTCAGATGCTAACTTGAAACCTATGGACCGCACAAGATTCTAAATAACCAGGTTATCTGATTTCTCAAAGAAAAGTTCAGTAGAACCAGCAAATTGGAAGAAGAGTGCCGCCAGAGGCAGGTTTGCCAATAGCAGACCATCTTTCAAAAACAAATCCAACCTCCTGTATTCTGGGCTAGCACAATTACTGATGGTTATGCTTATGACTTTCATTATTATGGAAAAATTAAGATATGTTCCATATGCCAGGAAATTAAAAACTTAGACCCCTAAACAGTAGTTCATTTTAGAGATACATTTCCATCAAAGTTAAGCTCTGTTATCTGGAAAATCCATTTATGTGGGATGCTCTGATGATGCTGAAATGATGATTTCCTTCTTTGCTTAATTAGCCCTTAATTAGCCCTCAATACTGGAGTTCTTACGAGATTTGAAGTGGTCTCACATGCGTTATATCATTTGATATCTGCCAATAACCCTAGGAGGTAGACAAGGCAAGTGCTCGTTGTGTAAATAAGACAATTGAAGTTCAGAATAGTCAGAGACTTGCTTCATGTCACAAAACAGTAAGAGGAAAACCAAAGATGATATCAAGTCTCCTCTTTAATACTGATTCCTCTACCTTCTGCTGCCTCACTACTTCCATTTGGGAGCTTGTTCCATTGGACCCTCAAAGGCCATACGCCTTCCTATCCAGACAGTTTTAGAAAATAGTTTGTCAAGTGGGTTTTCAGCATTATCATGTGTAAAGAAGCTAGGATTTGTTAGACATGTTATATAAAGTAAATTAAATGTAGCCTCTGTATTCTGTAGACTTTGGTTTCTACATCTCATATGTGATTCCCACTAGTATATAAGATGAATTTGATTGCCTTTGTTGTATAATGCAATGTTGTAATCAAAAGAAGAACTTGAATTGATACTACCTGCTTAAGGAAAATACCGATTTTTGTATAAAATATTTTCTTAGTGATTTAAAACTCTATAATCACAAGCTAAAGCATTGAAGTGTATTGGTAATGAATTGATAAATATAGCCCTTGTACTATCCTACCTTATAACATAAAATTACATACACATGTATTATGAACACAATAGCTGCACATGTGAATATAAATAAATGTTTAAATTTCTCTTTATCAGGAAGTAAAAAAAATCCACAATCCTCAACCACACATCAATGTTGGTAGAAGTTTAGTATGATTTCGTAGCAAATCTAAGATATGGAGAAATTAACCATCTTGTGTTACCATTCACATAGCGTGGAAGACAAAAATAGAATTCATTGCTTTGGTGGAATTTCTTGCATTCAAGGGTTATGTACAAACTGAACACCTTAGAATGCCTATTATATGCTAGATACTTTGACCAGTATGTTAAATATAAAAGGCATGCCATCTATTCTTTTAGAGCTTTAAAGCATAGTAACTTGGTTCCATAAGCAAATGCTATTAATAATTATCATTAATATGTACTAACATGTCATTATAATTTTGAAAGAATATCAATTATATTATAACCAATATACAATCATTACAATAAATGATATTTAAATGGTGTGTTTTATTAATATGAAATTAGCAATAACATGATTAAATATACAATTATTATTAATATAATTTAATAACACATGTGTTGAATTGGGTTGACAATGGATACCAAAGAAAATGTGAAGATAAATAGAGAAAAAAGAACACAACAAACCCAACTTTCTTTTCTTCCTTTGTGTAACACATAAAATTATAATGTGTGCAATTCACATACGTAACTGTAGTAAGGTAATTGAAAAATACGTCAGATGTAAACATCATCTCTTTTCTCAAAGGAATGGGAAGATAATGTCAGATTTTTCATCTGTGGTGTGATTGCATAAATAATAATCTTGGTGATTTCAGTGGTTCAGATTTAAAGAAATAAACTTTTTTTTTACATGTTTGTATGCAACATCCATTATACTACTAGGGCTGCAAGTTAAAATCTATTTGGTAGCAAAAATATTCACAATTCTTAAACTTGTGTAAAGTGAGCAAAATGCCAAGAGAGGCAGTACTGTGTCTTTAAATGGTAGGAAATGTAAATTTGAGCTCAACCCCAAGATTTCCAGGCCATGTGACAAATAGACCTCAGTTTTCTCATTGGTTAAATGGGTGGCCCTGAGAATTAGGAGTGCTAAGGTAATTAAACAGTGCAGTGCAGTTCCTGGCACACAATAAGCACTTAATAAATGGCAACAACATGACAAAGGCATATAAAGTAGGTAGATGTATTTTCCTTTTTTCTCCTTAAGATTTATATTATCTAGTGGTATTTTCTTGTACTTAACTTTTACTATATTTAACACTTTAAAAAGTATTTTTTCCTCTTATATTGAGCTCCAGAAATCAATCATCATCTAGTAGCTACTGTGCACAAGGCATTGTTCTGCACGCTGAGATGGAGGGGAATGGACAGTGCTCCCCACATTCACAGAGCTGTCAGGGTGAGGCATTTCCATTGACTGATCAGCAACTCAAATGTTTCCATGAGGGTCAATTGTTTCAACAAAATAAAAAGATAAAAATATATGTCTTCTGCAAGTGAAAGCATAAGTTAAATTTCAAATTTTCCACTTATGGAGTTATACTCATGGATTAATAAGATATTTCCCAGTGTAGCTTACTTACCAGAATTATGACGTTCTCTTTCACTATAGCTATGGTCGTTTAAAATGGTGGGAGAAACTATGATTTTGTGAATGCAAGTTTCACACCTAAATTGTTACCATTCATAGTAAAAGCCCTGGGGCCAGCCTGACACATTAGTCAACAACAAGGCAGTCTAATGAGGACGCACTTGTGACCATCATAAACAATGGTTTTATCTGGCCATTTGACTCTTACAACCTTGTGTTTATAAAGCTCACCATCTTTTACAGCCCTTCTGGTGATTGTATTTTTGCAGTTTCCTCATCTCTAAGACACAGGATCTAAACGAGAGTTTCTACAGTTTGGTGACTCCATTTTTCTTGCGTGGAAGATTGCAATGTCCTTGTTGTCAGAGACACAACCTCTTTTGTTCATCTTTGCACATTTCATAATGCTCAGTAATGATAAATGAATGGCATTTAAACTGTATCTGATTTTCCCTCTTAATGGTAGTTATACCTAATAATTAGGGTATTCACATAGGCTCATTTGAATGAGTGGGTGCTATCTTGGATATTTTCATAAAGTTTATTTTTTACATTCTAAATGCAAAAATAAAAGATAAAAGGAAGAATTTCTTTTTCACTCTCTCACTCTGTCTATAATATATATATATTTTCCTAAGCTTGCGCAACTGATGGATAGGGTGTGTGTGTGTGTGTGTGTGTGTGTGTGTGTGTGTGTGTGTGTATGTTTTGAATTCCTAGAATAGTGTAGTGAACATTTTTTTTTTTAGATAGGAAAAAAGGACTGTAAGGAAGATATTAATGAACTTGATATAATGTTCCATTTTGGTTAGAATTGTATCATGAATTCTATTTTTGTCTTCCATGATATGTAAATGGTAACACAAGATGATTAATTTCTCCATATCTTAGATTTGCTATGAAATCATACTAAACTTCTGTCAACCTCAGTGTGTGGTTGAGGATTGTGGGGAATTTTTACTTCCTGATAAAGAGAAGTTTAAACGTTTATTTATATTCACATGTGCAGTTATTGTGTTCATAATACATATGTATGTAATTTTATGTTATAAGGCAGGATAGTATAAGGGCTATATTTATCATTCTACCAGTAGCCACTGAAAACCATTACTGCTCTTCTTTAAAAAGGTTTTAAGTTAATTAGATTGTTATGGGAAAAAAGTGTTTAAGAAATTGGACCTTTAGGGACTTCCCTGGTGGTCCAGTGGTTAAGACTCTGCATGCTTCCACTGCAGGGGCCATGGGTTCGATCCCTTGCTGGAGAACTAAGATCCCACATGCTGCACGGCCAAAAAAAAAAAAAAAAAAAGAGAGAGAAAAGAAAGAAAGAAATTGGACCTTTAAACATTTTATAAAGTTATTTGCCTTTTAATAAAGTTCAAAGCAATTCCACCATGTGTAAACCTCAGTAATCAATGTTTGTTTGATCTTGTCAATTGTAACTACAATTATGTTTGTGAAATAGAAGACTTCTGATTGTAGTTCTAAAGAGATGTATTCATGGCCATCTAAAGAGGCAAAGTCGTCTATGCTTGCAAAAGTAATGAAATAGTTGGGACACAGAGAAACAGAGTTAACCAATATTTATCCAGTTTTAAAGCACGTGTCATGACGTAGCCTTGGTTTCAGTGGTCACTTGGGGACCATGTTAGGATCAGAAGTAAAATAGTGTTTCTGGTAAAAGTTTAAACCATTGGAAATATATTGTTTGAGTCTCTTTCCTTTAATAGTCCTTCTATTTTAGGAAGTTTAAAAAATTTCCATAGAATATCTTGTGCTGATTGCGCTCTGTCTGAGTCAAACACGTATTGTCCATGTGCTTTTGTAATTTTAGCAAACAGTTGTTCCAAGTGAACAATTTCTGCTAAAGGCTACCGCTCTGCTGGGTGCCTTCATTCTTCCATTCTGAATTCTCTTCAACCTACTTAGCTCAGCCTTTTCCTGCTGCAAATCCTTCTTTTAGGTTCACATCAAGCCATCTTCCTGCCATTCTACATCTTAAGTGTGTCACATGTTATGTTTGCTACAGTAATTTCTTTGCTGCATAAAATTAAGCTTTTATTATGGCCCTCTTTTGATTTCCTGTCTATCGATTTGGCAATGATGATTTCAACGAGAGCACGTAATATCCAAGAATTTTCGTGTGTTCAAATGAAACAGGTGAGACTAGAATGATAATTTCATCCAAACTTACCAAAGTGTCAATAAAAATCCAAGGTTTTCCATCACTTTTCATATCATTTTAGCAAGTATCAGGCTGAACTTGTCCGTTCGTGTGTGAGAGTTTGTGAGTGTGTGTGTGTGTGTGTGTGTGAGAGAGAGCTAATACTGCTTCATGATTTACCCCAATATCACACTGAATATTCCTTTCATGAAAATGAAATACCCGTATTTATTGATGAAAGCCTAGTTTCTTTCTCATTTACTTGATTTCAAAATATCTCATATACTTAATAATAAGTCCCCACCTCACTTGCAAGTGTCTGTTGTAGAGATGAACCTTAACAATCAAGTTACCTTAGTTCTCTGCTAGGAAATAAGAAAGTGACCAGAAAGTCTGTAATAATAATATATCAAGTGATAGTTGATACGGTACAAAGTCTAAGAGCTGTCAGGAATGTGCAGAGAAAGTAAGCCAATTTAATAAAAGGGGACAAGGAAATGCAATGACATAAATCCCAGAAGCAATTTTATAGTCAGTATGGTGTTTACACAGAAACCAGGGAAATGCCTACAAGTTGAGAATGTTTCACTGAATCTCTCAACAGTATATGTCACTTTGGATCTATTGCCAAGATGTTGCCCATGAATTAGTCGTGGGTCTGGAGGAATTAAAAGCACCAGCAAGAAAAGGCCAGTATCTTCTAAATTGCAAACTGAAAGTAAATATGCATTTATACCTATTGAAGACTATCAAATAAACTAGCCCCTGAAAAGGCAATTTTTTTATGGTAGCATCTAAGACATCCACTTAGTCCTCCCTACTTTGTTTATTCATGAATGTGTCTGACATATTGCTAATGCATCATCTAGGCTGCAAATAAATATGTCATTCAGGGCATCACAAGAACCTGTGTTAGACCATCTTAGATTTGCCTACATTCATTAAAAATCCAGCAAATATTTGTCGAATGCCTGTTATGTGCCGAGATAAAACAGAGAAGGAATCAGTTTTAATTGAGAATTATCAATTGTTAATGATTCTTAATTAAACTCTAAGTATAGGCTATCAATCATATAAATCCAACTAATGCTTTGTCATCAAACCCATACTGTCTCATCTCTCATAAACCAAATAGCCAGGGGCTTTGCCTTGTCCAAGTCCTGATGTAGAGGGCTGTGCCTCTAGGAGCTCACTGAGCTTCATGGAGATTACTAGACCAACATAACAGGGCACTTACTATTCTAGGGCTCACCAGTTCCACCTTTAAGTACAGACAGCAGATACTGCATTCTTTTTACAAATTGAAGGTTTGTGGTAATCCTTCCTCAAGCTATTCTGTCAGTGCCATTTTTCCAAGAGCATTTGTTCACTCCATGTCTCTGTGTCACATTTTGGTAATTATCACAATATTTCTAACTTTTTCATTATTATTATATTTTTAATGGTGATCTGTGAGCAGTGACCTTTGATGCTACTGTGGCAAAAAGATCATGCCTCGCTGAAGGCTCAGATGATGGTTAGCATTTTTTAACAATGAAGTATTTTTTAATTAATGTCTGTACATTGTTTGTTTAGACATAATGCTATTGCACACTTAACAGACTACAGTACAGTATAAACATAACTTTTATATGCACTGGGAAACCAAACAGTTTGTGTGACTCACTTTACTGCAATATTCACTTTATCATGGTGGTCTGGAACCCAAACCATATTATCTCTAAGGTATATCTGTACATAAAAGTCACCTGTTTAACAATCTGTTTTAGAATTTTGTCCGAATCAGCCTTGATTTCCATTTCAGCAACTGTCTCTCTTATGTTTTAAAAATGAAGCTACCACTAGATCTTTTGGAATTTATTTTATTCTCTATTAGAACTTTAAATTTATGTATTTGTTTGCTTGGTCTTTAGTTGATAGTGTTATGACTCAGAAACTTAACTTCCTTTAAATGAGTTCGGTAATACTTTGCAGACTCCATATCAATTTTGAATTTCACTTCTTCTTCCTCTTCCTCTTCCTCCTCCTTCTTTTTTAAACCATAGTCTGGCTATCTTTTGAAGTCTGAAGATGATTATTCTAGGTCCAAAAATATTAAAAAGAGAGTGAGAGTTAAGTTTGGGGACATACAGTGGATACTGAAACATGTCCGTAATTCTTTTTTTTTAATTTTTATTTTATATTGGACTATAGTTGACTTACTATATTGTATTAGTTTCAGGTGTACAGTAAAGTGATTCAGTTATACATATACATATAGCTATTCTTTTTCATGTTATTTTCCCATTTAGGTTATTATAGAACATTGAGCAGATTTCCCTGTACTATACAGTAGGCCCTCATTGGTTATCTATTTTAAATAAAGTAGTGTGTATATGTCAATCCCAAACTCCCAATTTATCCCTCTCTCCCACCTTTCCCCTTTGGTAACTATAAGTTTGTTTTCTCAGTTTGTGAGTCTGTTTCTGTTTTGTAAATAAGTTCATTTTTATCTTTTTTTTTAGATTCCACAGATAAGCAATATCATATGATATTTGTCTTTCTCTGTCTGACTTACTTCACTTAGTCAGATAATCTCCAGGTCCCTCAATATTGCTGCCAGTGGCATTATTTCATTCTTTTTAATGACTGTACTACCCAAGGCAATCTACAGATTCAGTGAATCCCTATTAAATTACTAATGGCATTTTTCACAGAACTAGAACAAAAACGTTTAAAATTATTATGGAGACACAAAAGACTGCGAATAGCCAAAGCAATCTTGATAAAGAAAAACAGAGCTGGAGGAATCAGGCTCCCTGACTCCAGACTATACTACAAAGATACAGTAATCAAGACAGTATGATACTGGTGCAGAAACAGAAATATAGATCAGTGGAAATGATAGAAAGCCAAGAAATATACCCACACACCTATGGTCAATTAATCTATGACAAAAGAGGCAAGACTACACAGTGGAGAAAAGACAGTCCCTTCAATAAATGGTGCTGGGAAAACTGGACAGCTACATGTAAAAGTATGAAATTAGAACATTCTCTAACACCATACACAAAAATAAACTCATAATGGATTAAAGACCTAAATGTAAGATGGGATAAAATCTCTTAGAGGAAAACATAGGCAAGACAGTCTTTGACATAAATCACAGAAATATCTTTTTTGATCTGTCTCCTAGAGTAATGCAGATAAAAACAAAAATAAACAAATGGGACCTAATTAAACTCAAAAGTTTTTGCACAGCAAAGGAAACCATAAACAAAATGAAAAGACAACCAACAGAATGGGAAAAAATATTTGCAAAGGATGAGACTAAGAAGGGATTAATCTCCAAAAGATACAAACAACTCATGCACCTCAATATCAAAAAAATACCCAACCCAATCCAAAAATGGGCAGAAGATCTAAATAGACATTTCTCCAAAGAAGACATACAGATGACCAAGAAACACATGGAAAGATGCTCAACATCACTAATTATTAGAGAAAGGCAAATCAAAACTACAATGAGATATCACCTCACATCAGTCAGAATGGCCAACATCAAAAAGTCTAGCAACAATAAATGCTGGAGAGGGTGTGGAAGAAAGGGGACCCTCCTACAGTGTTGATGGGAATGTAAATTGGTACAGTCACTATGGAGAACAGTATGGAGGTTCCTTAAAAAACTAAAAATAAAGCTACCATATGATCCAGAAATCCCACTCCTGGACATATATCTGGAGAAAACCATGGTTCAAAAGGATACATGCACCCCTTCATTCATTGCAGTGCTGTTTAAAATAGCCAAGACATGGAAGCAATGTAAATGTCCATCGGCAGATGAATGGATAAAGAAGATGTGGTACATATATACAATGGAATATTACTCAGCCATTAAAAAGAATGAAATAATGCCATTTGCAGCAACACAGATGGACCTGGGGATTATCATACTAACATGTCCCTAATTCTTACAGGTAGCATGACATTTGCTAATTGCTTAAGATTGATGTGTTTCTGTTCCCTTGTCTGTAAAATAAGGGAAATAACAGTACTTTACTCATGGAACTGTTCTGAAATTTAAATAAGTTTATTCTTGCAAAGTGCTCAAAACACTGCCCTGTAGATAGTAAACATTCAAAAAAATCCTAGGTATTATTTTTTATTTCTAATAACATCAAATGTTATGCTATTTCTATGTAAATAATTTTAGAACACTTTTTTGTTGGCATTATTATTTTTGCTACATGTTAACTCATTTGGGGTTGTATATTGGTCAGTAAGTTCATACAGATCTAGGTCACTGGTACATAATTAACTTTCATCATATGTAAAATTCTCAGCTCCTTACACAGTTTCCTGTACAGTAAGTCACATCAGGTATGTGAATGCAAGAGAGACATTAAGGGATGTGGTTAAACATGTAGGCCCTGAGTGAGACCGAGAGGCCCTACCATCTACTAAATGTGTAATCTTAGAAGATTGCTAACTTTTTTGTGCATCATTATCCAGACTGAATTATGGGCATATCTACCTCCTTGAGTTGTGTCACTTGAAGGCTTTTTAATCCCAAATCTTATAGATTCAGGTTCGGGATCCAAGATTCCTATTCATTCCCCTTCACATGTTTCTTTTTCACTTGGGGACCAAAAATAATAGCCTCACATCCCTGGGCTATGTATATTTTTATGATCTATCCGTCCCTATAGTCCAATGTGTCTGATCCACCAGGAGGCTGTTCTTCATGCCCTCACCCTATCTTGCAAGAAAAGCCAAAGATCAGATCTCTCCAATCAGACTCCACTAGGATTCAAGGTCCTGCATGCAGTCATCTTCCTTCTGGCTCAGGCCATCGTTAGCATTTGAGGGTAAGGAGGCCATGTTCTTGTTGCCAGAAATTCAAGAGATTCTGTTTATTCACGAAAAAGCATGCTCACGGGACATAGAAGGACTTGCTGTATTATAGTCTTGGGCTGTAACAGAACTAGACTCTTAAGAATGCTTGATTTATTTCTGCTAATGCTACATAACAGAATTTTTTAAAACAATAAAAATATTTAGGCTTCCCTGGTGGTGCAGTGGTTGAGAGTCCGCCTGCCAATGCAGGGGACACGGGTTCGTGCCCCGGTCTGGGAGGATCCCAAATGCTGCGGAGCGGCTGGGCCTGTGGGCCATGGCCGCTGAGCCTGTGCGTCCGGACCTGTGCTCCGCAACGGGAGAGGCCACAACAGTGAGAGGCCCGTGTACCGCAAAAAAAAAAAAAAAAAAAAACAATAAAAATGTTTGATCATGAAATATACAAAAAGTGTAAGAACAAAAAATGTATAGCTAAATGAACTATCACGAAATTAAAACCTATGTAACTACCACCTAGGTCATGAAAAAAACAGCAGCAGTACCCGTAGAAGCCCCTACATTTTGTTTCCTTTCAATCACTACCCCTTACAAATTCTGTTTTAACTCTAATACTATAATTTAAATTGATCTGTCTTAAAACTTTGAATACGTGGAATTGCACATAGTGTATTCTTTTTTTGTCTGCTTACTTTCATTGAACATTTTGTTTGTGGGATTCATCCATGTTATAGCATGCAACAAAACTTAATTTGCTTTTTTTGTTCTATAGCATTCCAGTGTATAAATATAATAGCAATTATTTATCCTTTCTACTATTAATGTGCATTTGGTTTGTTTATGTTATCACTTATTAAGAATATGGATAATACGAACATTTCCTTATTATTATTATTATTTTTTTTTGGTATACGTGTGGACACATATTGAGTATATGCAGAGGTAGAATCACTGAATTATAGAGCCAGTTCCTCCCAAAGGGACTCTACTAATTAGCAAATTCATCAGCATGTATGATTGTTCCAGTTGCTTTATATTTTCACCCATAAATGGGACTGTCAATTTCACTGTGTTATTGGGTATGGAGAGCTGTCTCATTTTAGACGTAGTTTTTGTTTGTTTGTTTGTTTGTTTTGCAGTACGTGGGCCTCTCACTGCCATGGCCTCTCCTGTTGCGGAGCACAGGCTCCAGACGCGCAGGCTCAGCGGCCATGGCTCATGGGGCCAGCCGCTCCGCAGCATGTGGGATCTTCCCGGACCGGGGCACGAACCCATGTCCCCTGCGTCGGCAGGCGGACTCTCAACCACTGCGCCACCAGGGAAGCCCTAGACATAGTTTTTATTTCTCTATTTATAGAGTGAAGCATCTCCTCATTTGTTTATTGTCCATCTGGAAGCCTTCTTTTGTATTAATACATTACTGTTTAATTCTCTGGCTCATTTTATGTTGCATTTTCCTCTTTTTCCTTGTTGGTTTGTAGACATCCTTTCCATTTTGGATGCCTGACCTTTATTAGTCAAATGTAGTATAGATTTACCTTCTTCCACTGTGGCTTTGCCTTAGCACTCTCTTCTAGGTCACTTTTAATAAAGAGAAGTTTTACTTTAAATGTACTCAAATGGAACAATAATTTTCTTTATGGTTAATTTTTTAATGTTATATTGGAAAATTCTTTTCCTACCTCAAGATCATGAAGTTATTCTCCGTTGTTATCTTGTTGAAGCTTTATTGTTTTGCCTTCACATTTATTTTTACAATATTTTATGTTTGGTGTGAAATAACAGGTGGAATTTTTTTCTCTATATAGATATTCCATTGCCCAAGCACAGTTTATTGAAGACTGTCATTCTCTATTGCTCTCCAGGGCAACCTTTGTCACAGATCACTTAGTGCTCATATAGGGCTGCATCTATTAATACTTCTAGACCCACTATTCCATTCTGTTTTTCAGGTTTTCTATCCCTACACTAATACTACTCTGCATTAAATGCCATAGATATAGAATAACTCTGACATCTGATAAAATTCCTTTCACGTTGCTCTACAAGATTATCTTGGACAACGCATTTCCATATGTAACTTTCATAAACCATGCCAATCCCCCCCTTCCACTTAATACACACACCCTGTTGGAGTCATGATGGGTATTACACTGAATTTATGGGTTAATTTTAAGAAAATCAACACTTTTGAAATGTTGAAACTTTCAATCTGTAAAGATGATGTATTATTCTATTTATTCAGATCTTCTTTCATTTCTTAAGGCACCCCAGCCATCCCACCACTTTTTACCATACAATCACCTGTTATTGTAGGTTCCAGAAAATTATCAGTTATAAAAATGGGACCCAATATACCTTCAGAAATACTGTTACTGAACAAAACTTGGGTCTACTCGCCTGCGCACAGTAAAGGCAATCTACTGACACTGGGATGTGGTGAAGGAAAGTGCAGCATTTATTGTAAGACCCCAAGCAAGGAGTCCAGGGCAGCTAGTACTCAAAACACCCGAACTCCCAGGTGGGTGTTTTTAGAGGCACTTTTAAAGGCAAGGTGAAGGTGGGGCATCCCACGGTATGTATGTGATGGGCTCATGCACAGTTCTTTGGTTAATGGTGAAGTAACGGTGGTGTCATAGGGATTAACATTATCAGTCTTTAGATGTCAGTAGATCTGGGTGCTATGTGCTCATGGTCATCAAGTAGTTAATTTCTTCCATTTGATGGGGGTTTTAGCAACTGTAACACAATTCAGGATACGTACATCAGATACTATTATCTAGGTACTTCAAGGAGGACATGGCGGACGGGGGTCTGTCCCCAGAAGGCTCCATAGGGCCATAGTGTCCTTCTCAGTTACAATACTAGTGATGAGAAAACTGAAAAGGAGAGTGGCTTACTTGCCTCTTTAGTTCAAGGGCTTGCTTTTCTCTTGATATGGTAAGTTGTAGTTCAGTAGATGATGCCTTGTGAAGTGTGTGGTGATGGTGAGTCAGTCTACTTTCTGATGGTTTGATGTTGCCTTGTTTTATAGGAATTTAAATGTGGCATCTTGTTTCTTTCTTTCCTTTCACTACCAACATCCCAGGGGACACCTTCCCCTTCCAAATAGCCTTTCTCTCCCAGAAGCAGAGCATTGCTGAGACAACCAACAGTGGTCCTGCCCTCTTGCTAAGCATTTTCTGTGTATTCTCAGTGTTTTCCCCAATTCCTTTTTGGGATGACCCTCCCTGGCTGATGTTATCTCTATTTTTCACCAGCAGGACCTTGCTGCACTCTCTTTTATTCTCCTGGCTCTGTTTTGGTGTGGTCTCTGGAGGTGCTGCTCCTTTCAGATGTTTGATTCTCTACTTGGGTGGGAATTGAAATTCATAACATTTTTTTGCATGTTTCTAGTTTCCAGTGGGCATGGAAACTGCTTTTTATTTTACCTTATTTGATTTTCTTTGCTATCCTTGTTGATCTGTATCCATTTTAAATGAAGAGTAGTGTGATTTGTATTTAGCTGGTGTGATGGTTAATTTTGTGTGTGTGTGTGTGTGTGTGTGTGTGTGATGGTTAATTTTATATGTCAGCTTGACTGAGCTAAGCTATGCCCAGAAAGCTGGTAAGATACCATTTCTGGGTGTGTCTATGAGGGTGTCTCCAGAAGACATTAGCATTGGAATCAATAAACTGAGTAAGGAGATCCACCCTCACCAATGCAGGTGGGTAACATCTAATCACTTGAGGGCATGAATAGAACAAAAAGGCAGACAAAGGGGGATTTTCTCCCTCTGCATCAACTGAGACATCCATCTTTTCCCCCTGCCCTTGTTCATAGGTGCTTCTGGCTCTCCTGTTTGGACTCAGACCAGAACTTACACCATTGGCTCCCTGGTTGGTTCTGGGGCCTTTAGACTCAGACTGAATTACACCACCAGCTTTCCTTGTTTTCTGTCTTACAGAGGGCAGATCAGGGGACCTCTCAGGCTTCATAACCACATGAGCCAATTTCTAAGATAATTTTCTTATAAATACCTATCCATTTATATCTCCTATTGATTCTACTTCTTGGAAGAACCCTGGCTAATACAGGTAGCCACCACTACCCTACAGGAACTGAGAAATTTTCACTTTTATTTTCACTAGGTGTAGAATTCTAGGTTAATGGTAACTTTCAATCCTTTGAAAATGTTTCATTGTCTGTTGGCTTCTGTTGTTTCCATTGAGATATCATCTATAGACCATTTCTCCTTTGAAGGTAATTTTTTATATTTTGTTCTCTTTGTCATTAGATTTCAGCAGTTATAGACAAAGTAAGATTTCTTTTTTTAACCTACATGGAGTTTCTGGAATTTTAAACATCTGTGACTTTATGTCTAATTAGTTTTGAAAAATTTAAACCTTTATCTCTTCAAGGTTTTCTTCTACCTGATTTCTTTTCTTCTCATTTTGTTTTTTCCTCTGAGGGCCTTAAGTGCATGTATGTTAGACTTTCTCACTCTTTTCTTTCCTTTGTTTTTTTCCCCAAGTGTTTTTCCCTCCATACTTATGGATATTCTAATCTTACAGTTTGCTGTTCTTTGATAACTTTGCATTCTTTTTTTAATCTTTTTGTTTTTTAGTATCAATCACAGTTATTTAATTTATGTCCAATGGCTATGTTATGGAACCCCTCTGACTTTTCTTTCATTGTGTGTTCTTTCTGCTCATTTTAATTTCCTGTTTTTTGGACCTGTTAAATTGTTTTTGCAAGTTGTTTATTTGGAATATTTTTGAAGTGGTTTTAGGCCAGTGGTAAACTTTTTCATCCTCCAGAGAAGATTTATATTCACTTGTAGAAGGTATCTAAGGATATAAGCAATCCAGGATCTTCTTAATCTGCTATGATGGGATCAGCTAATTAAAGATGGTCTTCAATACCCACAAGGACTGTGTAGTTCTATGTGAGCCCAAACCAAAGATTAGCTTAGATTGCCCACTCCTCATTGTCCTTGTACTACAGTTTTTTATCTCTATTCCTGAGAGTCTGCCAAAAATTCTTTTCAGCCTCTCAGTGCCTTTAAGAAACTCAGAAAAGGGCCCTAGGAGAAAAGTGGCTGACAGACCAGGTTCACATCCTTGAGTTTCTTTCTCTTTCCTGATCTTGGTCTAATACTGTTGTTCACTGCATTAACACTTTGGTGCCTTATAAATGGTTTAAAAAAACAATTAGTTTAGGTTTTCTTTTTTTTTTTTTCCATCAAAAAAAGGTTGGTCTGAATTAACTAGTTCCCCATTACCAGAATTAGTACTCCCCAAAATGAGATTTTACATGTAATTACATGACATGAGCAACACATAAATGGGAAAAGGCTTAAATTGGATTCTGTGATATATAAAGCTTATATAAATCCTCTCACTCTTGGTTTCATAATTTTTGAGTATGTTGGTCAGGTAGCCCAGTTTTTATACAGGTGTATATATATATATAGTTCTAGAGAGGATAATATTTGTATATTTGACTTGAAATTTATGAAATTAGCAATATAATATATTGATAATGTGAGGTCGTATTCTGTAATGAGAACATATTATTTTTTGCTGGTCCTGTTGTGAGAAAAACTAAGACCACTAAGCATCACTAAGTTGAGTGTATGACTGGACTATCCATTCAAAGTGCCCCATCAATCTAAGCACAGTCTAAGTGATTGTTTGAGGAATAGGCATATGACCCAAGTAGAGTCAAATAGAGTCTCCTGTGAATCTTTTTTTTTTTTTTTTTACTAGAGCTATCAAGAACTTCAATAAAAGACAGATTTTAGTCCAATATGCTCTGCAAATTCTAATTTTGGCAATACTTATTATTCCCCTTTAACCTAGACTTTGTATCTCTGCTATGGCTGACAGTTGAATTTTCTCTATGAGATAAGTTATCTTCTTTGATCAGTGACACATTTAATCCAGTTTCATGAAGAATCTCATGTTTCTCAAGTGCATCAAAATAATATTTTATTTGTAATGCCATTAAACATCCAACTAGTCAAGCTTAATTCAGGAAATTACCATTTAATTTCATGGTGCCTAATGTCAGATGATCTATGAACACATTCAGTTTCAGAAGGTGCTATGGTAAAAATATCACTTCAAAAGATATTTTAAAGTTAATTAAATTAATTAAATTACTGTGAATACAATTACATTATCAATTTCAACCTCAAGGAGGGAGAAATGGGATAATTTCATTACCTTGATTTCTTTAAAAAGTTACTTCGCAATTATATTTTCCTTAGTTGGTGTGTTCACATCTTCCCCTTTCCCTTCGGATCAAAGGTGTTATTTACTTGGAGATGGGTGATGTTTTTGTATTTCAAATAGATTAGGTGGAGACTGAAACCTTTACCAAGAAGCAAAATGAATACCCAGACAGCAGAATCAGTAAGTAATGTGCTCCTTTTTTATCCATTTGCTGTGAAAATCCATCCCAGCCTCCTTATTCAGTTAACTGTAAGAGTAGTCCCTAGATTGCCAGTCTCAGCATATTTGCAAGAATTTACTTCTCTTAATTTAATTGTATTTTATAATTATGTATAAATGAAATGACATGATCATAGCACCAAAACATGTAGATTACATCCCTGCTCTTTATTTTATTGGGGCAACATTGGACAAATGACAGTTATTTTTTGTTGCTTTTTTTCCCTAAATCCTGCCTTATGCACTTGAGCAAGAGAAAAATTCAGGGAATTATTATGAAAATTAAATTATAAGGCATATGAATGTACGTCCAAATGTAAGTTATTTTTACTGGCCAGTTATCTTTATAAAACAGGCTTAATTTTCAAGGAGCTTATATTCTTGAAGATGAAATCAGACCTAACATTTTCAAGAATGTAATCCATGAATAAAAAGTTTTAAAGACAATAATAACAACCATCTGTTCCAGTCTGGTGGGAACATGCTTAGGTATGCTGTTGCTATTCCTGTGTAGTCATTTTCATTTTTTTTTTACTCTCAAAAGCAAATTCTCAAAAGTGTGCATTTACATAAAAGTGTGGTTTTTCCAAGGCACTGAGTGCAATCACTGACGTGCACATGTGAGGTTTTTTTGTTTTTTGTTTTTAATTAATTTATTTATTTTTGGCTGTGTTGGGTCTTCATTTCTGTGCGAGGGCTTTCTCCATTGCAGAGAGCGGGGGCCACTCTTCATTGCAGTGTGCGGGCCTCTCACTGTCACGGCCTCTCCCGTTGCGGAGCACAGGCTCCAGACGCGCAGGCTCAGTAGTTGTGGCTCACGGGCTTAGTTGCTCCGCGGCATGTGGGATCCTCCCAGACCAGGGCTCGAACCCGTGTCCCCTGCATTGGCAGGCAGATTCTCAACCACTGCGCTACCAGGGAAGCCCCCACATGTGAGTTTTTAAAATCTACTCTTATACCTGGATAGAAAAAACAGGCATTATGAGATATGACTACTAACTTTATATTTTTGAGATTCAACTGTTTTTCAAATAAAAATAGTTTATTCTTTAAGCCTTTATGTAAGACTCACATTTTTTTAGAGTTTTCTCCAAACTGGTACGTTGTTCAAATATCTTTATTACTTAATTTAACTAAAATTGCAGTCACTGTTGGAAAGATTATAAGAATTTCCAGTATTGTTGATGGTATTGTGCTCAGCTAGGTCTAGAACAGCTTCAAATACATATTAGTTCCCTAATGGAATGTGCTGTAATTCACTTTCTTGGTAACATAGACAAAAGCGCTGTTTGAGTGCTTTGCTGGTTGGCTGGAATCCTTTGGGGAGTATGTAGATTGTAACCAAAGGGATATGTTTAGCACATTTTCAGACGCTGGTAGGTAGCAAGAATATTAAGTGGCAGCATGTCCTGATGTTTAGCCTGCCTCTGAAACACATTTCATACGTTTTGGACTAGAGCAATAGAGAACAATGTATGTAATGCTAGGCAATGTTACAGTGTACCATTTCTAGATGTTCTCAGGTTAACCGTACCATGTGATTAACCATAGCACTGAGAAAGCTGTACAAGGGGAATGGATGACAATTACACAGTGTTGAGGTAAAATAAAGGAAGAGTCTACCTTACCTCTGTAAGCGTTCACCTCACCCAGAGCAGCACCTTCCACATGCTGTCCTTTTAGTACACGTCTTCCTTGATAACCAAAATATAACTCTGTTTGATCAAGTTCAGCTTTGCAACTCCAGAATTAAAGTCATATCGTGGCTTGCTTATTTTAAGCAAAGACATTGAAAGTGAAGTTGTTAGTAGTATTATATGATTTATATTCATCCTCCTTGAAAGAATTTCTTGACTATACACAAGTGAGTTAGTTGAAAAACAAAAGTCTTGGGAAAATTAACTCCTTATATGCTTGTATTACTGGGGAAGACATTTTGTTTCATTCTGTAAACTTTATTATGCATTTTGGCTTTGTGCTAAAGAATATCTATGCTAAGAGTTATTTGAAAGCCAATGGTGATAATTAAATATGTGCTTGCAGTTAATATGTCAGAATTCTAATACTAATTAAGTAGTTTTTTTTAATATTATTATTCTTAAATTTTTTTCCAAATCCCTGTGTTGCCTGTATTTTGGAAGAGAGATCATAATCCACTAGGACATAAAAATAAAAGAAATATGTTGCTACTAATAATGAAATGCTGAGAGCTCAATTTAGAGTACATTTTTAGAAAAAATTGGCCATTGTGGTAATTAAAAGTGTTTAATACTTGATATAAAGAAAAATGAATTTAAATTTAAAAGGTATTATAAAAATTCAATTAACTTAGATTTGATGACATTTTATTTTTATGCCCATAATAAAACATTTAAATGAAGGTATAGGGCCTTTTAAAACAATCAGTTTTACTTATTGCAATAATGAATGGTTGAAAGTACAATTAATTTATAAGGACATTTAGGGATTGAATTCTATTGACACATACTTTTCTACCAAATGCATCTTAGCATAGTTGCTCATCATTCAGATTGGATAATGATGATCTTGAATTCACATGGTCAGCCTGATATCAAAATATGAAAAAATATGAAAATATACGTATTCAAATTATATATATGTATATACATACATATTAATGTATGTGTGTGTGTATATATATATATATGTATGTGTATATATATATATATACATATATATATATATATATATATATATCCATTCTATGGAAACATTTCCAGCACTTAATCAACCTGTGAATTATCTTTGCCTTCCTACTTTTGACATCCATTTTATACATTTGTGAGATTTAGAACATAGGTCTTAAGTTTTTTGCATAGGTGAAGACACGGCATAACATTCCAAAATTAGCTGTGGACAAAAAAGAATATACATTTTTGTATCCTGTGTCTGTTTTCTTCCCTAAAATTTTGTACTGATATGAAAGGTGGTAGTTTTTCTTTTTCTTTCCTTTTTCTTTTTCTTCCCTTCTTTTGCTATGAATGCTTTCTGAAAACTCTGGAGCAACTGACAAAATACTTACTCTCTTGCTGGGAGGGGCTCAGAGATAGAGGACACCTGTGTATTTTCTAAGGACACAGGGAAGGAGGGGTTAAAAAAGGACTGCTTCTGCGCAGCAAGAATCAAGAGGTCTTCAGGATGGAATACTGTTGTCATTACCCTATGATTCTGCTCCAGAGCAAGTAATTCATTTTCACCTTGACTCCTAGTCAGAAATTTTATTCTTGTCATCAAAGGAATTAAAATACCCTATTTTTAATGAAAACTCATATCAGAACACAAAATTCCCAGAAAAGGGCAGGAATCAGTAAGCCATAGTGTCCTACAAAGAGCAAGAGATACTACTGCAGGATGAAAACCAACACAGACACCACCAACATTTTGTTGGGTATTTTGGAGGGGAAAGTAAGTCTTCATCATAACATGTGATAAAGACTAGAAACAGAAAGATAAATCTAAATAAGCACATAAAAAGAGAGTACGAAAGTATTGAAAGAATAATAAAAATACCAATCCAAATAAGCAGTGTTGTATTTAAGGTAAACAAGAAAAGAAATAGGAATGGAACACATAAAGGAGAATCAAAAAACTTTCAAAAAGGACCCAAACAGAGACAATTCCACTGGCTGATATTTCTCTCAATGTCTATAAAAGCAAAGATGGAGTCTTTCTCTACTGGGTTTCTAGGAGCTGAGGACTCCTCCTGCACCCCTGTTCCCTAAGCCATCCAGAGGCAGAATCTACCTGTGGATGGAAGGGTGACTCCCTTACAACCACAGTTGTCTGCTTTGCTGTTACTTAGTAACAAAGTAAAGCATTTAAGTACACTGACATGGAACAGTGGGAAACTCTGAGGTGTTTAACACACTTTAAACGTGGCAGAAAAAAATGACAAAATCTGACATTGTACATAAGCACCTAGTTTTCACTCCAGTCCATAGAACATCAGAAACTTGCAGTGTGATCCAGATTTCTTTTTCAGTGTAAGGACATTTGTTTCCTCTACTCAGCCATAAGAAAGAATGAAATTTTGCCACTTGCAGTACCATGGATGGATTTGGAGGGTATTTTGCTAAGTGAAATGAGTCAGACAAGGAAAGACAAATATGTATGATATCACTTACATGTGGAGTCTAAAAGTACAACAAACTAGTGAATAAAACATAAAAGAAAGAGACTCACAGATATAGAGAACAAACTGGTGGTTTACCAATAGGGAGAGGGAAGGGGGAGGGGCGATATAGGGGTAGGGGATTAATAGGTACAAGCTATTACATATAAAATAAGGTACAAGGATATATTGTACAACATGGGGAATATAGCCAATATTTTATAATAACTGTAAATGGAATATAACTGTTAAAAATTCTGAATCACTGTGTTGTATACCTATAATTTATAACATTGTACAGCAACTATACTTCAATAAAAAAAATTAGTGCAATTCTATATACAGAAGTTTGTATCCAAACATGACATTTGACAAATTATACGTTGTCAGTATATCAAATCCAATAAGGCTAAATTGTACATTAAATGGATGCATTAAAAAGTTTGTTTCAATCAGTTTAAGTATTTAATCTTTATTGCAACAGTGCACATCAAATCTGTATTTTATTACTTTTTTTGCTATAATTCAATTCCCTCCTTTCCTTGGTTATTAGACAAGTAGGAAAAAAAGAGAGAAACAACAGCTATCTTTCACATTTACTGTGAATAATAAAGCAATAAGTCATGAGCAGTCTTGATCCATATTGATGAAATGTTACACCTCAGAATTCTGGTAATAGGACCGCAGAAGGAGAGGAAATTAAAATCACTAAATCTGATCTGTGAGAAGATTAAAAACAAGCCTCTCATAACCCCTTACTTCTGCCAGAAGTGGATTATGAAATAAAAGGCTCTCCTACCAACTCACTAAGAGTTTCATGAACTATATACCGTAAATATCATCAGAATTTTGAACAACAAACTGATAATTTAGCTGACCCAGTTTTTTTTTTTTTGTACAGTACATACATCTCAGGATTGCCTTAATATAAAGACAGTGTTGACTCTATTTTCTCAAATGTTTGATTTTTCTTATTCCCTTAGTAATGACAATATGGCTGGCCATGCAAATATGACTGCTTATCTACAAAGGTATATGTGTCTATATACAATCAAGGAGTCATGGTTTAAAACAGAGTTGCTACTCAAAAGAATATTGTCACAAATTTAGCATAAGTTACCTTTATGTACAAATCCTGCAAAGGAAAGCAGAGCTCACCTGGCCTAAGATTTCCCTTCTCTGGCTTCCACAATTCCGTCAAAAGGGATAGAGATGGAGGCCCAGAAATTTCTTGTACTTGACAAAATGCTGACAACCACATACCACCATGAGGCTTGAGACTATCAGGAAAATTCTAACCTTGACTTTTATTTGTGTTTAAATCCATTGCAACTAGAAGTTAAATACTCAACTGTTGCTCAAAGCACTCCCTTGCCCAGCCTTCTTCCACCATAGAGTCTTTGCCTTGGTTGTCCTTCCCTTCTGCCTAGAACCCTCTTGATTCTGCATTTCCTACACTTATATCCTCAAGCTCTACAGGTCTTTACCCCGATATAACATTCTCAGGGATGTTGCATATAACCACACGTTAAAAAATGTTATATCCTCTCCTCTCAATATTCTTATTCTACTCCTATTCCTTATTTTTATCTCTAATATGTATCACCCTTTACATATATGTGTGTGTGTGTGTATATATATATATAATCTTATTATTATAAATAAGTTCTACACATATGTACCTTATTTGATTATTTATATCTCCTTACTAGAATATAAGCTCCAAGAAAGCAGGAACATTGCCCATTGTGTTTACTACTGCATCTTCTGCACTGAGGTCACTGTCTAGCCTAGAATTTGTAATCAACAAATAGTTGTTGAATAAATGAATGAATGAATGAATGACAACAATATTGGAGTATTTGGTGGGTTTACGTCACTCATAGGAAAGAGCTTTTAATTGCCACTGATTTAGTTACTAGTAGCCAGTAGAAAAAAAAAATCACTCTCAAATGGTGAACACACTTGTGTATTCTCAGAGAAACTAGAAGTGGTCTGATAAACACTTCTTATAACTATGGAGGACCCACAAAGGTCTGTGTGAGCACCCATATCATACCTCAGGGAAAGGCTTTTTCCTTTCTAATTTTGTCACACTGAGAAATACCTAGTCCAGTGACACCCTGTGAAGGGCAAATTTTAACCCACTGAATCTGTGTTTTATAACCATGTAATGTTTACTGCTCATTATGAAAAATGTGCAAACACCATAGAATAGCATTCTCTGTCTTCTTTGTGTTCAAAATGATGCCATATTCTGGAGCAATCATCAGAACTAAAATTGGAAAGAATACCAAAATAATTTAAGTGGACAAATGATAACTAAATATATAGAAATGATGCAAATATACGTTTTTGCTAGTCTTTGCCTCCTAAAATGATTTCTGTGAAATGTAAGAATGTTTCCTAAATAAACTCTAGTTGGTTCATTTGGAAAAGCTGTCCTTCTGGGATAAGCTATTAGCACTCTCTAAGGTTAAGAAATTGTGTGTTTTTAAAAAGTAAAAGAGTATTGATTTCCATTTGGCTTGAAGAGTTCTTGAAACTCTATTTGTCTAGTACAAAAGTGCCTTGCTACTTGCTTTTGTCTTCCACCAGGTTATGATTTCTCTTCCACTGCAGATTCATATCCAAGTAAGCTCTTGATCTGGTGTTAAATGTAGTGGAAAGCATGTTTCTCTAAGATAGTTACAAAGAGAACTTCCTTGATCTAGAAATATCTTACTATCAAAGATCCCTGCATTTTCAGCGGTCTTTACACCATTTCAGATTATGAAAATTAAGGGAGTGAGGCACTCACACATGGAGACGCTGCCTCATACACAAACGCACGTGTGTGTGCACACACACACACAGGTAATAGAGTACATCCTTTGATTAATTTATGAGTGTCAGTAACCTTATCAAATGATTAAGTTGACTGCATGATCTGCTCATTTGTTAATTGACTTTGTTTTATCACACAGGGTATTTTTGTTATCGTAGCATACATAGTTTTGGATGTTATGAATTGTATTTTAATAAAATGACTTTAATCATATTGTTTAATCAAGCATTAATACTTGAATTTGTCTTAATTTCTCTTGACATATTTAATATGATAGAGGGAATTTTTTATGCTAGTGTGCAATTTTACGCCATATATGACTGTTAAACCATAAATGCAATATGTGTACATTTCATGCCAGAGAAACTATACTTAGCAGTTTTCACAGTCTACTCTGTATATCCATATATGATAGGTTTTTATTTATTTATACACTACCTAACGGCCAGGTTAGCACATATATTTTAAGGGGAAAAGGAAATATTCATTGATACAACACTTGTATTTGTTACCATGTTATCACTTGCTTTCTAATTAAAAATAATAAAAACACTGAAATTTTCTGGAAAAAGGGGACTTACCCATTATTTTCATTGCTTTTTTCAAACTAGTATATGCATGTGGTTTAAAATTCAAATGATACTAACATGCTAATAAAAAAGTATTCTTCTTTTTCAATAGTTTTAGCCGTTTTTCATATATATGCTTCAACAATTTAAACTGTTTTTCATATAGTTAGCTATATTTCATATGCATGTACATATATAGGAAACCAGTCAAAATATATGTATTAATTTTTATAAACATTTTCTTAATTATTTATTTTAAAAAATATCAACTGATTCTATACTGGGGCAATGAAGAATTAACTCTCACATTCTACCTTTCTCCTCTTTTAATAAAATAATTTAATACTTTTCCTTTTAAGTGTGGCTTTGGCTTAATCCTATACATTTTGATGTCTTTTCATATTCATTTCAAAATTTTCTCTGTTTTCCTTATAATCCCTCTTCATTTATATTTGCTTAGAAAAGAACTGTTTTTAAATACTTGGGGATTTCCTAGTAATCTCTCTGCAATTAATTTATTTTTAATTTTCTTGTAGCCATGCAACATATTCTGTATGATATCAATCCTTTCAGTTGGCCAAATGACCCTGCATATAATCCATCTCAGTGACTGTTCTATGTGTTCCTGAAAACAACATGTATTCTACTGTCCTCAGGGGAGTGTTCTGTAAATAGCTATGAGGCCAAGTTTTTTATATCTTATCAAACCATTTTCTATGTTTTCTGTCAATTAATGAGAGAGAAATGTTGAAATCTCTAATTATAGTTGTGGTTTTGTGTGTTTTTCCAATCATTAGCTTTTGTTTTGTGCATTTTGAAGTTCTAATAGTAGGTTCATACAAATTTAGGATTGGTATGTGTTCTTGATGAATTTACCCTTTCATCATTATGAAGAGCCTCTCTTTGTCCTTTCTAACTGTCCATGTTTTGAAGTATAATTTGTCTGAAGAGCTGCCCCAGCTTTCTTATAATTACCTTTTCACTGATGTTTAACTATTATTAATACTAGACTTATCTCTGTCTCTATATTAGATTTTATATATTTTAAGCAGTATTTTGTTTGTAAAATACAATTTGCCTATCTCTGCTTTTTAACTAGCATTTTTAACCATTAATTTTAATGTAGTTATTGCTATAGCTGAGTTTAAAATTATAATGCTCCTATTTGATTTCCCCTTTTTAATTTATGTTTATTGCTCTTTTCCTCCTTTTCATTTTTCTACACTATTAGCTTTTTACCTACACAACTTAAAAAATATGTTTGTTTAAGAAAAAAAGAGGCATTTAAACTTATCCCACACTATTTTATATAATATATCACTTCACAAATTGTGTAAGAGATTTATAATTGAATTATTTATTTCCCCTTCCTGGCCTTGGGATTGTTCTTGTCATACAATTTCCTTCTACATATATTATAACCCCTATAATACATTGCTACTAGGTTTTTTTAAAATTGAAGTTTAGTTGATTTACAATGTTATGTTAGTTTCAGGTGTACAACAAAGTAATTCAGGTATACATATGTGAATATATGTATTCTTTTTCAGATTCTTTTCCCTAATAAGTTGTTACAAAATATTGACTAGAGTCCACTGTGCTATACAGTAGGTCCTTGTTGGTTATCTGTTTTATATGTAGTAGTGTGTATATGTTAATCCCAGACTCCTAAATTATCCCTCCCCATTGCCATTAGTTTTGCTTTAAACAGTAAATTATCTATTAAAAGACATAATAAATTAGAAGAAAACCTTTATATTTATTGTCAGATTTGACATTTCTGACTCTTTTTTTCCTTTGTGTAGATCAAAGTTTCCATCTGGTATCATTTTCCTTCCCCATGAAGAAACCTCTCTTAATAGTGCTTATAGTGTTTGTTTGATGGTAGTAAATTCCCCCAGCTTTTATTTGACTGAAAAAAAAAATTTTTGGCCTTAATTTTAGAAGCAGTTTTTTTATTTTTTTGCTAAGAATAGGATTCTATTTGATTACATACTTCCATTTTCTTCTAGCTTAAATTGTTTTCTGAGAAAGAAATCTGCAGTAATTCTTGTCTTTGTTCTTCCTCATAAAAAATGTTTTTGTTTTTTTCTGGTTGCTTTAAAAATTTTTATTTTCTAACTGATTTTCAACAATTTGACTGTGATGTGCCTTGGTAGTTTTTTTGTGTGTTTATTTTGCTTGGGGGTCTGCTGAGTTTCTTGGATCTGTGAGCTTATAGTTTTCATCAAATTTGGAAAGTTTTTTCACATTGCTTCTTCAAATATTTTTTTTGGTCCCCCACCCCACTTCTCCCTCTGAAACTGCAATTTCCACACATGTTGTACAGTTTTATATTGTCTCGCAGGTCAGTGTGCTTTGTTCACTTTTTTTTCTTTTTTCTTTCTGTGATTCAATTTGGATAGTTTCTATTGTTATGCCTTCAAATACACAAATCTTTTCTTCTGTATCTAATATGCTTTTAATCTAGTGAATTATTTGTTTCAGACATTAATTTCATCTGTGGATGTTTCATCTGATTACTTTTTTATATATTCCATTTCTTGCCTAATTATGTTCATGTTTTCCTTTAACTATGTGAACAGTTTTATAACAGCTATTTTAAGGTTCTTGTCTGTTAATAATATTATCTTTGTAATTTCTGTTTTTGATTCTATGAATGAAATTTTATTAAAAGTCACAGTTTCTTGCTTCTTGGCATGTTTAGAAATTTTTATTTGGTACAGGTTGTTGTATTTGATGCAGTTGAGTGCTGAATTGTCTTTTTTTTTTATGGATAGGTTTTGTTTGGAAAGCAGTTCATTGCTTGGAGATTAGCTTGATTTTCTTCAAGCCTTGTTTTTAAGCTTTGTTATTTTGAGTCCTAAATAGCCTTTACCCTGAGGCCAGTTTAGTTCTACAGCTAAGGTGACATCTCTAGGGACTCTACCAACATTCAGTGAGAACTCTCCTGTTTGGAAAGTCAGAATGTGGAGATTGCTCAGTTCACACCTCCCCAGTTATTCTTGCCGAGGCAGGTGGATTCCATCCTACACACATGCACTTAGTATTTAGCAACTGAGTCAAGGGGATCCCTATAGAGGTTTCTGGGGGTATTTCTCCTTGGAGTGCTCCACTTTCTGACTCCTCTGTGCAAATTTCAGAAACCTCTACCTCCCCAAACTATCATCTTTGTCTCTTCAGCTCATTAAGGTTATCATACTTCACTTGGGAAGCACATTCCTGAACCACTTTCTGGAAGGTTCTTCCAGGCAGAGAGCCAAGCCAATCACAGGAGTCACCTTTCAGTTTACGTTTTCTTAGAGATCAAAGTCCTGTGTTCTCTATTTTTTAAGTTTAAAATAATCATTTCATAGATATTTATTTATGTCAGGAGGACTATTCCGGGTCCACTTACACCCTCATGGTCAGAAGTTGAAATTCCCTTATATAATTTTAAAAACATAGAGTACTTTATAGATACCAGCAAATATAATAGACAATGTAGAGACATATATATATGTGTGTATATATATATATATATATATATGTATATATGAAAGCTTAGAATATTTACTCACCTTTCTCAGATCTTTATCAAATACCACATTCTTGGTGAGGACTAACACAACCCTATTTGAGATTGCACCCTGTCCATTCTCTGTCCTAATTGGCTGCTTTTAAAAAATATTTCCATAATATTTATCACTACTTAACATACTATACATTGTACGTACTTATTTTCTGCCTCTCTCCACAAGTAAGTTTAAGCCACATAAATGTATAGGTTTTTGCCTGTTTTATATACTATTATTTTCTAATACATAGAATAGTAAATTCTATATAGATATTGAATAAATATTAGTTGATTAAATAATGAACATCAGGATAAATCTTTCATCTAGTGAGAAAAAAATGTTGATTGGGGGAGGGTTAATTGGATTTTGCAACTGCACCTTTGTTATGAACTGAATTTTGCCTCTCCTCCACAATTCATGTGTTAAAGTCCCCAGTACTTCAGAATGTGACTATATTTTAACATAGGGTCTTCAAAAGAGGTAAATAAAGTAAAATGAAGTCATATGATGAGCCCTAATGCAATATGACTAGTGTCCTTGTAAAAAGAGGAGATTAGGACACAGACATGAACAGGCACAGAAGAAAGACCATGTGAGGACACAGTGAGAAGGTGGCTATCTACAAACTAAGGGGCGAGGCCTCAGAAGAAACCAAACCTGCCATACCTTGATTTTAGACTTCTAACCTCCAGAACTGTGAGAAAATAAATTTCTGTTGCTGAAGGCACTCAGTCTGTGGCATTCTGTCGTGGCTGCCTGCGCACATAAATACAACTTGTAATACTTTATTTCTTAAAAATATATGAGAAACAAATGTGTCAAAAAGTTATTGTTGGTTTTCTGGAAAGACATCCATAGCTCTTTATTGTATCTTCCTTTAACAATTTTATTTTTATTTACAATATATAGGGTAAACTTTTGTCACCATAAAATACATTCTATAGCATACTGTTCTTTAAACAGATTATATATAATGGACAAGTTATAAGCAAAGATCTCCCATCATTAGATGGCAGAATAAGTGCAAAATATTGCCTTGTATCCAGGATGTGATAAGACCCAGTAAGTCGTAGTTCGTTACTTCTCTTCTCCTCCCCTACCTCTGTTCAGTAGATGGATTGGTCAATGAGTATAAATATATTAGTGTGTGATCAAAAATTTGTAGCTGTTAACATGTAAAAAAATCATTTTCCAAAATAAAAACTATACCGTTCCCTGTCTGTAATATCTTAAACTTTCCTGAACGGAAAACTAAAAGTGAAGAACTACCCCTTCCTGATAAATATGACAGAACACAAATCCCCCATCATGTTTCCCAAGGAAATCTGAACTCTGTAAAATATTGAATTTTGATTTACATTTTGAAGGCTGTGTGAACTTGTTATCTATTAGTAGCCATCTTAGTCCCAGATCTGCCTCTAGGCACTAATGATGCTGCCAGTCGGGAAGCCGTAGGAGATGATAAAATAACTTGACATCGTATTATGAGGTGTTTATCTTTGTTGTTCTGATTGTTTTTTTTTTTTTTTTTTTTTTTTTAGTTCATTCCTGAAACAGTTGGATTGTGTTATTTTCTTTTTTTTTTTATTAGTTTCTGCTTTATAACAAAGTGAATCAGTCATACATATACATCTGTTCCCACATCCCTTCCCTCATGCATCTCCCTCCCTCCCACCCTCCCCATCCCACCCCTCCAGGCGGTCACAAAGCACCGAGCTGATCTCCCTGTGCTCTGCGGCTGCTTCCCACTATCTATCTACCTTACGTTTGGTAGTGTATATATGTCCATGCCTCTCTTTCCCTTTGTCACAGCTTACCCTTCCCCCTCCCCATATCCTCAAGTCCATTCTCAAGTAGGTCTGTGTCTTTATTCCCGTTTTACCCCTAGCTTCTTCATGACATTTTTTTTTTAATTCCATATATATGTGTTAGCATACGGTATTTGTCTTTCTCTTTCTGACTTACTTCACTCTGTATGACAGACTCTAGGTCTATCCACCTCATTACAAATAGCTCAGTTTCGTTTCTTTTTATGGCTGAGTAATATTCCATTGTATATATGTGCCACATCTTCTTTATCCATTCATCCGATGATGGACACTTAGGTTGTTTCCAGCTCTGGGTTATTGTGAATAGAGCTGCAATGAAGATTTTGGTACCTGTCTCTTTTTGAATTATGGTTTTCTGAGGGTATATGCCTAGTAGTGGGATTGCTGGGTCATATGGTAGTTCTATTTGTAGTTTTTTAAGGAACCTCCATACTGTTCTCCATAGTGGCTGTACCAATTCACATTCCCACCAGCAGTGCAAGAGTGTTCCCTTTTCTCCACACCCTCTCCAGCATTTATTGTTTCTAGATTTCTTGATGATGGCCATTCTGACTGGTATGAGATGATATCTCATTGTAGTTTTGATTTGCATTTCTCTAATGATTAATGATGTTGAGCATTCTTTCATGTGTTTGTTGGCAGTCTGTATATCTTCTTTGGAGAAATGCCTATTTAAGTCTTCTGCCCATTTTTGGATTGGGTTGTTTGTTTTTTTGCTATTGAGCTGCATGAGCTGTTTATAAATTTTGGAGATTCATCCTTTGTCAGTTGCTTCATTTGCAAATATTTTCTCCCATTCTGAGGGTTGTCTTTTGGTCTTGTTTATGGTTTCCTTTGCTGTGCAAAAGCTTTGAAGTTTCATTAGGTCCCATTTGTTTATCTTTGTTTTTATTTCCATTTCTCTAGGAGGTGGGTCCAAAAGGATCTTGCTGTGATTTATGTCATAGAGTGTTCTACCTATGTTTTCCTCTAAGAGTTTGATAGTTTCTGGCCTTACATTTAGGTCTTTAATCCATTTTGAGCTTATTTTTGTGTATGGTGTTAGGGAATGATCTAATCTCATACTTTTACATGTCCCTGTCCAGTTTTCCCAGCACCACTTATTGAAGAGGCTGTCCTTTCTCCACTGTACATTCCTGCCTCCTTTATCAAAGATAAGTTGGCCATATGTGCGTGGGTTTATCTCTGGGCTTTCTATCCTGATCCACTGATCTATCTTTCTGTTTTTATGCCAGTACCACACTGTCTTAATTACTGTAGCTTTGTAGTATAGTCTGAAGTCAGGCAGCCTGATTCCTCCAGCTCCGTTTTTCGTTCTCAAGATTGCTTTGGCTATTCGGGGTCTTTTGTTTTTCCAAACAAATTTTGAAATTTTTTGTTCTAGTTCTGTGAAAAATGCCAGTGGTAGTTTGATAGGGATTGCATTGAATCTGTAGATTGCTTTGGGTAGTAGAGTCATTTTCACAATATTGATTCTTCCAATCCAGGAGCATGGTATATCTCTCCATGTATTTGTATCATCTTTAATTTCTTTCATCAGTGTCTTATAATTTTCTGCATACAGGTCTTTTGTCTCCTTAGGTAGGTTTATTCCTAGATATTTTATTCTTTTTGTTGCAATGGTAAATGGGAGTGTTTTCTTGATTTCATTTTCAGATTTTTCATCATTAGTGTACAGGAATGCCAGAGATTTCTGTGCATTAATTTTGTATCCTGCTACTTTACCAAATTAATTGATTAGCTCTAGTAGTTTTTCGGTAGCATCTTTAGGATTCTCTATGTATAGTATCATGTCATCTGCAAACAGTGACAGCTTTACTTCTTCTTTTCCAATTTGGATTCCTTTTATTTCCTTTTCTTCTCTGATTGCTGTGGCTAAAACTTCCAAAGCTATGTTGAATAAGAGTGGTGAGAGTGGGCAGCCTTGTCTTGTTCCTGATCTTAGTGGAAATGGTTTCAGTTTTTCACCATTGAGGACAATGTTGGCTGTGGGTTTGTCATATATGGCCTTTATTATGTTGAGGAAAGTTCCCTCTATGCCTACTTTCTGCAGGGTTTTTATCATAATTGGGTGTTGAATTTTGTCAAAAGCTTTCTCTGCATCTATTGAGATGATCATATGGTTTTTCTCCTTCCATTTGTTAATATGGTGTATCACATTGATTGATTTGCGTATATTGAAGAATCCTTGCATTCCTGCAATAAACCCCACTTGATCATGGTGTATGATCCTTTTAATGTGCTGTTGCATTCTGTTTGCTAGTATTTTGTTGAGGATTTTTGCATCTATGTTCATCAGTGATATTGGCCTGTAGTTTTCTTTCTTTGTGACATCCTTGCCTGGTTTTGGTATCAAGGTGATGGTGGCCTCGTAGAATGAGTTTGGGAGTGTTCCTTCCTCTGATATTGTTTGGAAGAGTTTGAGAAGGATGGGTGTTAGCTCTTCTCTAAATGTTTGATAGAATTCGCCTGTGAAGCCATCTGGTCCTGGGCTTTTGTTTGATGGAAGATTTTTAATCACAGTTTCAATTTCAGTGCTTGTGATTGGTCTATTCATATTTTCTATTTCTTCCTGAGTCAGTCTTGGTAGGTTGTGCATTTCTAAGAATTTGTCCATTTCTTCCAGATTGTCCATTTTATTGGCATAGAGTTGCTTATAGTAATCTCTCATGATCTTTTGTATTTCTGCAGTGTCAGTTGTTACTTCTCCTTTTTAATTTCTAATTCTACTGATTTGAGTCTTCTCCCTTCTTTTCTTGATGAGTCTGGCTAATGGTTTGTCAATTTTGTTTATCTTCTCAAAGAACCAGCTTTTAGTTTGGTTGATCTTTGCTATGGTTTCCTTCATTTCTTTTTCATTTATTTCTGATCTGATCTTTATGATTTCTTTCCTTCTGCTAACTTTGGGGTTTTTTTGTTCTTCTTTCTCTAATTGCTTTAGGTGCAGGGTCAGGTTGTTTACTCAAAATGTTTCCTGTTTCTTAAGGTGGGATTGTATTGCTATAAACTTCCCCCTTAGAACTGCTTTTGCTGCGTCCCATTGGTTTTGGGTCATCGTGTCTCCATTGTCATTTGTTTCTAGGTATTTCTTAATTTCCTCTTTGATTTCTTCAGTGATCACTTCGTTATTGAGTAGTGTATTGTTTAGCCTCCATGTGTTTGTATTTTTTACAGATCTTTTCCTGTAATTGATGTCTAGTCTCATAGCATTGTGGTCGGAAAAGATACTTGATACAATTTCAATTTTCTTAAATTTACCAAGGCTTGATTTGTGACCCAAGATATGATCTATCCTGGAGAATGTTCCATGAGCACTTGAGAAAAATGTGTATTCTGTTGTTTTTGAATGGAATGTTCTCTAAATATCAATTAAGTCCATCTTCTTTAATGTATCATTTAAAGCTTGTGTTTCCTTATTTATTTTCATTTTGGATGATCTGTCCATTGGTGAAAGTGGGGTGTTAAAGTCCCCTACTATGATAGTGTTACTGTCGATTTCCCCTTTTATGGCTGTTAATATTTGCCTTATGTATTGAGGTGCTCCTATGTTGGGTGCATAAATATTTACAATTGTTATATCTTCTTCTTGGATCGATCCCTTTATTGTTATGTAGTGTCCTTCTTTGTCTCTTCTAATAGTCTTTATTTTAAAGTCTATTTTGTCTGATATAAGAATTGCTACTCCAGCTTTCTTTTGATTTCCATTTGCATGGAATATCTTTTTCCATCCCCTTACTTTCAATCTGTATGTGTCTCTAGGTCTGAAGTGGGTCTCTTGTAGACAGCATATATATGGGTCTTGTTTTTGTATCCATTCAGCCACTCTGTGTCTTTTGGTGGGAGCATTTAGTCCATTTACATTTAAGGTAATTATTGATATGTATGTTCCTATTCCCATTTCCTTAATTGCTTTGGGTTCGTTATTGTAGGTCTTTTCCTTCTGTTGTGTTTCTTGCCTAGAGAAGTTCCTTTAGCATTTGTTGTAAAGCTGGTTTGGTGGTGCTGAACTCTCTCAGCTTTTGCTTGTCTGTAAACATTTTAATTTCTCCATCAAATCTGAATGAGATCCTTGCTGGGTAGAGTAATCTTGGTTGCAGGTTTCTCTCCTTCATCACTTTAATTATGTCCTGCCACTCCCTTCTGGCTTGTAGAGTTTCTGCTGAGAGATCAGCTGTTAACCTGATGGGGATTCCCTTGTGTGTTATTTGTTGTTTTTCCCTTGCTGCTTTTAATATGATTTCTTTGTGTTTAATTTTTGACAGTTTGATTAATATGTGTCTTGGTGTATTTTTTCTTGGATTTATTCTGTATGGGACTCTCTGTGCCTCCTGGACTTGATTAACTATTTCCCTTCCCATATTAGGGAAGTTTTCAACTATAATCTCTTCAAATATTTTCTCAGTCCCTTTCTTTTTCTCTTCTTCTTCTGGAACCCCTATAATTCGAATGTTGGTGCGTTTAATGTTGTCCCAGAGGTCTCTGAGACTGTCCTCTGTTCTTTTCATTCTTTTTTCTTTATTTTGCTCTGCATCAGTTATTTCCACTATTTTATCTTCCACCTCACTTATCCGTTCTTCTGCCTCAGTTATTCTGCTATTGATCCCATCTAGAGTATTTTTTATTTCATTTATTGTGTTTTTAATCGATGCTTGATTCATCTTTAGTTCTTCTAGGTCCTTGTTAACTGTTTCTTGCATATTGTCTATTCTATTTCCAAGATTTTGGATCTGGGAAATAGAATCTTGGATCAGCTTTACTATCATTATTCTGAATTCTTTTTCAGGTAGACTGCCTATTACCTCTTCATTTGTTAGGTCTGGTAGGTTTTTATCTTGCTCCTTCACCTGCTGTGTGTTTTTCTGCTTTCTCATTTTGCTTATGTTACTGTGTTTGGGGTCTCCTTTTTGCAGGCTGCAGATTCGTAGTTCCCGTTGTTTTTGGTGTCTGTCCCCCGTGGCTAAGGTTGTTTCAGTAGGTTGTGTAGGCTTCCTGGTGGTGGGGACTAATGCCTGTGTTCTGGTGGTTGAGGCTCGATTTTGTCTTTCTGGTGTACAGGTCCACGTCTGGTGGTGTGTTTTGGGGTGCCTGTGGCATTATTATGTTTTTAGGTAGCCTCTCTGCTAATGGGTGGGGCTGTGTTGCTGCCTTGCTAGTTGCTTGGCATGGGGTGACCAGCACTGTAGCTTGCTGGTCGTTGACTGAAGCTGGGTGCTGGTGTTGAGATGGAGATCCCTGGGAGATTTTCGCTGCTTGATATTATGTGGAGTTGGGAGGTCTTTTGTGGACCTGTGTCCTGAAGTTGGCTCTCCCTCTTCAGAGGCACAGCACTAACTCCTGGCTGCAGCACCAAGAGCCTTTCATCCACCCGGCTCAGAATAACAGTGAGAAAAAGTAGAAAGAAATAATTAGTAGAAGAAAGAAAGAGAGATTGAAAGAAAGGAAGAAGGGAAGAAAGGAAGGAAGGAAGAAAGAAAGAAAGGAGGGAGGGAGGGAGGAAGGATGGAAAGAAAGAAGGAAAGAAAGGAGGGAGGGAGGGAGGAATGAAAGCAAAAGGAAGAGTGAGTGGAAGAATTGAGGGAGGGAGGGAGGAAGGAAAGAAAGAAAGAAAGACAGGAGGGAGGGAAGGAGGGAGGAAGGAAAGAAAAAGAAAGTGGAAAGAAGAAGGGTGGGAGGGAGGAAAGAAAAAGAAAGAAGGAAAGGAGGAGCGGAGGGAGGGAGGGAGGAAGGGAAGGTAGGAAAAAAAGAAAGAGCAGGTAAAGTAAAATAGAATAAAGTATGAAATATAGTAGCGTTATTAAAATTAAAAAGTAATTATTGAAAAAAAACACGGACCGATAGAACCATGGGACATATGGTGGAAGCAAAGCTATACAGAGAGAATCTTACACAGAAGATTACACATACACATTCACAAAAAGAGAGCAGGGGGAAAAATCAAAAATCTTGCTCTCCAAGTCCACCTCCTCGATTTGGCATAATTCGTTGTACAAAGAGGAAAAGGGCGAAAAGTCTGAAATCTTGCTAAGTCCACCTCCTTAATTTGAGATAATTCGTTGTAAAAAGAGGAAAAAAGGGGGGAAAGTCTTAAATCTTGTCCTCAAAGTCCACTTCCTCAATTTGGGATGATTCGCTGTCCATTCATGCACTCCACAGACGCAGGGCACATCAAATGGACCGTGGAGCTTTAATCCGCTGCCTCCGAGGCTGCACAGAGAGATTTCCCTGTCTCTGCTCTCACAACTCCCGGGTCTCAGCCTTGGACCTGGCCCCGCCTCTGCGCGTAGGTCGCCGGAGGGCGTCCGTTCTTCGCTCAGACAGGACGGGTTTAAAGGAGCCGCTGATTCGGGGGCTCTGGCTCACTCAGGCAGAGGGGAGGGAGGGGAATGCCCTCTCCTCGCGCACCAGGCAACAAAAGGGAAAAAAGTCTCTTGCCTCTCCGGTAGCTCCAGACCCTTTCCCCGGACTCCCTCCGGGCTAGCACTAACCCCTTCAGGGTCTCTTCCTGCCGCCAGCCCCAGTCCTCTCCCTGCGCTCCGACTGAAAGCCGATACCCGAGCCTCAGCTCCCAGCCCCGCCCGCCCTGGCAGCCGAGCAGACAAGCCTCTCGGGCTGGTGTGTGCCTGAGGGCACCGATCCTCTGTGCCAAAATCTCTCTGCTTTGCCCTCCACACCCCTGTTGCTGTGCTCTCCTCCGCTACTCCGAAGCTTTCCCCCTCCGCCACCTGCAGTCTCCGCCCTCGAAGGGGCTTGTAGTGTGTAGAAACCTTCCCTCCTTCACGGTTCCCTCCCACTGGTGCAGGTCCCGTCCATATCCTATTGTCTCTGTTTATTCTTTTTTTCTTTTGACCTACCCAGGTATGTGGGGAGTTTCTTGCCTTTTGGGGGGTCTGAGGTCTTCTGTCAGCGTTCAGTAGGTGTTCTGTTGGAGTTGTTCCACGTGTAGATGAATTTCTGATGTATCTGTGGGGAGGAAGGTGATCTCCGTGTCTTACTCTTCCGCCATCTTCCTCCGGCTCCTGTGTTATTTTCTGATGTCCACTTATTTTTCCCTCCATTCCCTCCATTGAATCCATTCATTAAGTTCTTTATTTCAATTATTGTATTCTGCTCTTGTGCAATGTTCTTTTGGCTCTTCTTTATATATTCTCTTTCTTTTCTGAGGCTTTCTGTTTCTTTGGTGAGACTTTGTATGTTTTCATCTCTTTTCAAATATCTTCATAATTGTTCATTGAAACAGGCTTAGGATGGCTGCTTTAAAATCCTTATCAGATAATTGTATCATCGGTGTCATTACTACATTGTCATCTGTTGATTATTTTTTCCAATCACTTTGAGACTTTCCTAGATCTTGATATTGCAAGTGGTTTCCAAAAACCTGGACTTTGGGGGCTGTTATGCTATGCAGAGCTTACTTAAATGATCTTTTTTAAACAGGTCTCCTTTGAAGCTACTTTGTCAAGGGAAGTGAAAGCTGCCTTATTAAGGGAAAGTGGAAGTACACTTTCCCCTCTCAGTCTCCACTGTCTTCTGCGGTGTGATAGTGTTATAGAATGAATGTCTGTGTCCCCTCAGATTCCTATTGTGAAGCCCTAATTGCCAATGTGATGGTATTTGGAGGTAGGGCCTTTAGAGCATAATTACCTTTAGATGAGGTAATGAGGGTGGTGCCCTCATGATGGATGGGATTAGTGTCCTCTTAAGAAGAAGAGACATGAGCAGCTGTCTGTCAACCACATGAGGACATGGTGAGGAGGTTGCCATCTGCAAGTCAGGGAGAGAGGCCTCACTATGAACCTAAATAAATCTGCCCACACCTTGATCTTAGACATTCCACCCCCCAGAACTATGAGAAAATACATTTCTGTTGCTTAAGCCATCTTGTCTGCAGGCAAAGGAGCTCCTTCTTACTTCAGCCTTAGGGATCGGGGTTCTAGATGTCACGAGATTTCCAGTAATATCACCCTGTCTGGGAGGGGCAGCAGTGCCTCACTACTCTCTCTGTGGCCTCCACATTCATCATGGGGGTAGGGGTGGCTTCATTACTTCTGGACAGTGGTATAAAAGTCCTGACTCCCCTAAGCCTTCACTGAAGTGACCCTAGAAGGCAGAGGGGAAGGTGGCATGGTGCTGCTGGTTGGTGGGGGGTCCCCAGGGCATCCTATGGGGTCTCCTCTTACACTGTAGCAGGGGTAGTATTGGTGGTAGAGGTGTAGAGGCTCATTCCTTCCTGGCAGGGATGAAAGCTCGGCTTCCCACTCAGCTTTCTGTTACACTATCAGGACCAGGGTAAGTGGTAGGTGCACCTCACTACAACCTGACAGTGGGAGAAATCTAGGATATTGCTGGTGGAGCTGTTATTATCTAAACATTTTCTGTCATGTTAGGCTGCCTAAGTATTGTCCTTCAGTAAAGAGGCTTTTCTTGGGACTCTGTGTGTGTGTGTGTGTGTGTGTTGTCTGTTAGCATTTCTGTTTGCTAGCATTTCTGCATTTTTCAGCAGTCAAGCTGGATAGGTGAGGCCAAAAGAAAACCCAGGTAGTCACCGCCATGGCATTCTTCATAAGTGAAAATCCCTAGCCAGTCAACTATCTCTTCACCTTTCAAGGTCATCTTATGCTGGTTTTATATATAATGTATGTCCTTCTGAAAGCTGAAGTCTGCCAACTCAACTTCTTAGAATTCAAAGTAATAACGTGAGATTTTTTGTTTCTATATAGAAAGATAATTCATGTAAAGAATATGGTTCAGTGGATGGCATAAAATCAGTGTACAGTGACTTTTACAAACCCCAAGACACACAGGTACACATATACTCCACACACATGCACTCACACACTTTCCTAAAGGGCCTGTGAGGGTTGGCCTAGGCTTTCTACCCACAGAACTGCTCTCTGAGAAGAGCATTCAGAGTTGCCAAAATCAGTGCTAATGAAACGCAAACCCCAGTGGAGCAGCTCTTTGAGAATGGAGTTAGTTGTTTGTTAAGCATTTATCTTTATAAAATATACTGTGGTTTTTTTTTTTTTTTTTCAGTACACGGGCCTCTCACTGTTGTGGCCTCTCCCATTGAGGAGCACAGGCTCCGGATGCGCAGGCCCAGTGGCCATGGCTCACGACCCCGTGGCTCCTGCATCGGCAGGGCTCATGAACCAGTGTCCCCTGCATCGGCAGGCGGACTCTCAACCACTGCGCCACCAGGAAAGCCCAAAAAATACATGTTTTTAAAAGTTGTTTCTATATCCAGTTATATGCCTGGATTCCACAAAATCCTCAGGATCATAAGGAAGTGAAAAACAAATACAGTTGACCCTTGAACAACATGGAGGTTGGGGTGCTGGCCCCTCAAGTGGTCAAAAACCTGCATATGATTTTGAACTCCCCTATAACTTAACTTATAATAGCCTGCTGTTGACCAGAAGCCTTACTGATGAGTCGATTAACACATATTTTGTTATGTTATATGTATCATATGCTGTATTCTTACAATGAAGAAATCTAGAGAAAAGAAAATGTTATTAAGAAAATCATAAGGAACAGGAAGTACATATATACTACTGTTCTTTATCCATACTGTATTTATCAATACTGTAAGTTTACTTCCTCCGTTTACAAGATGAATCGTCTTTCTGTCAGTACCTACATAGATTGTCTTATAGAATGCAGAACACTGTAGATGTTTTGCATATTACTAACACTAGAACTCAAAATGAAAAGAGAATGTGAAGAAGATATTCATATTTATTTACAGGTGTAACAATCATGGACTGAGAACAGAGAAGCAGCAGTATGATTGCTTTATGGTAGCCTAGTGTGATGGATACCATTGCCTTGTGGTAGATGGTAGCCTAGCCTATACACTAATGAATGAATCATTATAAAATTTTTATGGCATACAGTATTACAGTAATATTCATAATATAGTATTAGAAACATTTTTTAAAAAACACTCACCTGTGATGATATGATGAGCTGATACACAGTTTCTCCAATTATGAGATTGTATACAGTCATGTAATTCTTTGAAAGCTAACTTATAAAACACAACTAACACATTATTAATTTTTTATTAAATATCACTCACCTTAGACCTGTGTAAGGATAGGTGATCCACTTCAGTACAAGTCCTGCATACGATGTTCTACACAGTGAATACTTAGGGGACGATGATGACATAAAACCGTGTCATACAGTTCTTGCTGTAGTTATTAGATTTTCACATGAAGACACATGCACAACAGATACGTTTATTGACTGTGTAGTGTGATGATTACTTACTATTCATTAAATGGAAGTAGCTCATAAATGTGTTTATTCTCATCTTCACATTCAGTAAGCTGAGGAGGAGGAGGAAGAGGGGGGCTTGTGTTGCAGCCTCAGGGGTGGCAGAGGCACACTAGGTGGAACTTTACAGAGATACATCATAATTTCTGTCTGACTTTTTGCTTTTTCATTTCTCTAAAAATGTTTCTATACAGTACCCATCCTTCCACCCCTTGCTCTAGTTTCAGTGCTTGTATCATAGAAGGGTCCATGTTGTAAAAGAAGTCACAAGCAGTCTTGGATAACCAGGACCTTTCCATCAGATTGTCTAGTGTCAATTTGTTTCTGGCGCTGCTTCTTTTTATGTCTTTGTCCTCTTGTCTGGCTCTGGTTCAGAAACATGCATCTCCATCAAGTCATCTTCTCTTAATTCCTGTAGTGTGGTGTCTATCAGCTCTTGAATTTCTCCAAGATCCATATCTTGAAACACCATACTTTTTTGGCCATATTCACAATCTATTTCATTATTTCATTCATTGGCTCTGTCGTAAATCTTGTGAAGTCATGCACAACATGTGGACAGTTTTCTGCAGCAGGAATTTATTATTTGGGGCTTGATGACTTTCATGGCTTCTTCGATAACATCGATGACATCGTCAATAGTATAAGCTTTCCAGACTTCCATGATCTCTCTATCAGGGTTCTCTTCATAGTGTTGACCGTCCTTTCCATGGAACACCATGTGTAATGAGCCTTAAAGGTCGTTATGACCCTCTGATCTAGAGGCTGAATTAGAGACATTGTGTTTGGGGGAAAGGAGGCCACTTTGACGCCTTCATTGTTCAACTCATGGGGTTCTAAGTGGCCAGAGGCATTGCCCAATATCAAAACTGCATTTTCACAAAACAGTTGCATTGCCTATCCCTTCCTGCCTTAAGTCCTTGTCCTCCCTTCTCTTCCTTACTAACAAATGTCCTTTGTAGCATTTTTTTTTTTCCAGAATGGGGCACTTTCGTCTGCATTAAAAACCTGTTCAGGCAGATAACCTTTCTCCTCAATGATTTTCTTAATGGTGTGTGGGAACTCATCTGCTGCCTTGTGGTCGGCAGAAGCTACTTCTCCGGTTATCTTGACTTTTTAAAAGCCAAACCTCTTTCTAAAATTATCAAACCATCCTTTGCTGATATTAAGTTCTCCAGCTTTAGATCCTTCACCTTCTTTTGCTTTAAGTTGTCATATAATGACTTCACTTTTTCTGGAATGATATTAGTCTATAGGTATTCTATTCTTACAGCAATGCTGCACTCACATAATAGCTGAATTTTCAGTATGAGATAAAAAGGTATTTCATAAAAAGTGCAAGGTTTTCACCCCTGCTGGAGTAGCTGCCATAGCAGCTTCATGAATTTCCTTTCCTTTCTTCTGCTGGATTCATTTGTCTTGACACGGCGGGCAACTGACGTCTACATTACATATCAAGCAAATCAACTTTTCCTTGTAATGTTATGACTTTTCTCTGCTTCTTGGGAGTGCTTCCAGCATCACTAGTGGCATTTTGTATGGGTCCCATGGTGTTATTCAAGGTTTATGGTATTGCCCTAAACATGATGAAAGATACTTGAGAACTGCAAAAGATCACATATTACTGTGATATGCAATTTACTGGAGAGATGAACTGCACACGTAGAGGTGATGAGCCTACACAGCGTCTTAAGTGGATACTCGCAACAGTTGAGCTCAGCACAATGGCAACAGTAAGTGGCTACAAAGTTATGACAGTAGTACAATATGTACTATAGTTAATTTTATGCAGTTAGGGTTTAATCCTACATCTTTATATTTGTTAACATTTCTCTGGACTGTGAGTGACACCATGTACAGTCTGTGTGTCCTTGTAGGTTTTGATAAATTTTAACTTTCTATGATAGATTTACATATATTATATGGTAATAAAAGATAAAATAGACTAGTGTTCACATGTATTTTATGCATTCATGACATATCTAACTTTTTCTTAAGTTTTTCAACATTTCTAGGTTATGTGGTTCAACTACAAGGTTTTTCAAGTTGCTGCAAATTTCCAAAATTTTTTCAAATATATTTCTTGAAAAAAATCCAGATATAATTGGACCTACACTCTTCAAATCCCTGTTGTTCAAGGGTCAACTGTAGATAATTTTAATATCCATATTTTTCAGAAGATAGGTTCACCTAAAAGTTTATTTCAACAACTTTATGTGGATATGAATAGAGCTTTTTGGAAGTTTGAATATATGAGGGAGAGGCAAAATGAGGGAATCTATTATTATCCCTTTCCTTAGAACAGCACCAAAAACTTTAAATATGAACTGATCATAGTTTGAAGTCTAATTTTTATACTGAGAGAAAAGAATATCTATTTATATTCAACACACTCTCTAATTTGTGCTTAAATTATTAAAAAAAAAAGAAAAACAGGGGTAAAAAAAAGCAGGAAAATCAAATCCATACATGTTATGCTTTGATTATCCACAAGCTCTGAGGAGGGGACACTTTTATGCCATTATACATTATGGTGAAGATGAAGAGAAAAGCTTGAATCCTGAAGAATTCTAAAGATGTCATTAAAAACAGCTAGAAATTCAGATTTTTGAGTTCCTCAACATCTTTAATATGTATAAGTGTTTTAATGATTAATTATTATCATAAATAATAAGAATTCTGGCTCTTCTTTTACAAGAGTATATGTCAATGAATATAAAATTTTCTTTTTGTAGCAAAATCATTTTTATGAAAAATATTTCTTCTTTGAACCCTAATACAAAACTCGAAGTAGAGCAACCACTGATGCTGAACAAGATTGAGTTGGTTGAAGGCACACTAATAGTTTCACCAATATTTTTCTAAATATTGTTAGATTCTTTGGTTCTTAATCAATAATGAAATATTGGTTGTATATTAAATATTGATGTATGTTTCATTTTGTTTCCATTGGAAGAGAGAATTAGGAAACATGTCTTGGAAAGACATTACATCTATTAAATTATAGATAGAAAGATAGGAAGAATCAAATGGTTTTTAGGAGTTGTTAATTTCACTAATCTTTTACCAATAATATTTTCCTTAAGTTATAAGATATTTCAAATGAATATATATAGCAGTTTAAAATGCTATACTATAATCGTATTTAATGAACTAACCCAGAAGTATTGGCTTTCAACATGGAAAGCACAGCTTACATATGTGATTTTAACTTCCTGAATATAGTATAGGTACACATGCCTATGTTTGTGTGTATACAATCTAAAGGGAAGAAACTTTTTAATCTTCCTTTTTCTTTTTTGCTAAACTTTATGTAACTATAAGATATGAACCTACCGTTAGGAGTGCAAATTCAGATAGAGTATGAAGATCTGTTGCTTTGGGTTCTCAATGGCTAACTGATGATTCTGATCAGGTTGGTTGCAAATGTCCATTAGAGATTTTTCAGTCTTAAAACGAGAGAGGTTACTGTGATACATGTTTATGGTCATTGAAATACCTTAGGTTTATCTGGAATCAATAATACCCAAAAGAAATTCATATGAATAAGGGAGATGACATTTCTGGATATTCCTGGGACTCTAAACAAAAATGAAGAATAGAACTAGATTTTTTTTCTCTTTCTTTTGCCTTTGACTACAACTCACTTATACAGGGACAAATTTTCCCAATTTGAATTGTGTATTTGTTTTCTCTTTGCTGATGTAACAATTTGCCACAAACCTGGTGGCTGACAACAAGAACTATATTATCTAAGAGTTCTGTAGGTCAGAAAGTTCAACGTGAGCACCCCTGTGCTAAAATCAAGGTGCTGGCAGGGCTGCGTCTCTTTCTGGAAACTCTAGGGGAGAATTGCTTGCCTTG
Organism: Hyperoodon ampullatus; assembly: GCF_949752795.1. Classification (NCBI taxonomy): domain Eukaryota; kingdom Metazoa; phylum Chordata; class Mammalia; order Artiodactyla; family Ziphiidae; genus Hyperoodon; species Hyperoodon ampullatus. The sequence goes on along the minus strand of NC_136929.1, from coordinate 17,822,760 downwards.
ACTTTTCCAGCTTCTCCAGGCCAACGACATTCCTTGTCTCATGGTTTTCTTCCTCCATCTTCACAGCCAGCAATGTTGCAGCTCTCTGAGGCTTCTTTAGTACATAGTCACATTTGTTTCTCTGACTCTCCCACTTTTAAGGTATCTTGTGATTATATTTGGCTTACCTTGATGGTCCCAATTTGATCACCCGATCTTAAAATCAGCTGATTATCACTCTTAACTTCATCTGCAACCTTAATTCACCTTTGCCAGGCAACCGAGCACACTCATAGGTTCTGAGGATTAGGATAGAGACCTCTTTAGGAGTCATGATTCTGCCTACTACAAGTAAGTTTGGAGTTTGTTGTCAAGAGAAAAGGTGATCTCTGCTAAACCATTCAGGAAATTCATTCCTCCCTTTCTAAGTTCCAATAGTACTCTTAGATTTAGGTCACCCCATGATTGATTTTCTTTAGCACGGAAACGTTTGCTATAATACATAACATTGATTTATTATAGAAATCTTTTAATTATGTAGCAGTGGTGGGGGAGATATTGTAAAGCTGATTTCAATCCATAGGATTAAGCTATTCAAAGTAAAATTAGATATGAATGAATGAATTGGGTGTAGTTTAAGAGGCTAAACACATCTAAATATGTTTTTGCTTTCTTTGCTTGTAATTACCTCAAAGATAGAAACTATCTTATACACCTCTGTCTATGCATGGATTTACAAGCACATCATGGATCCTAATAATTTTGTGCTTAATAAATAAAAGCAGCTTTTAAATTATTTGAATAAATGCTTTGAAATCAACAATTAAATACTAGAATGTTAAGGCCTGTGGTTTTTCTAAAAAATAAAATGGGTTAGTTTGTATCTTTTAATTTCTACCACTTTTTGTTTTTAATACAACTGCTACACTTTTCAAAATCAGAAATAATGAAATAATAAATTTAAAAAGCCCATGAATTCCTGTGGGTGTAGGATGATCATTTACTTATTAGTTTTTGTTCATTTAAAGAATGTTGTAAAATAGGCCTTTATATAAATAGGGCAAATGAGGTCTTAAAAATAAACGTATGACAATAGTGAGTAATCACATAGCACTCGTTTGTTGCATTACAGAATAAGTTAAGAAAGAGAAATGTTCCTCTATTCGTTTCAATTAATTTTTATTTTAGTGCCTATTTTTGCAGAGAATAGCAATATACTTTCATAGGATACTATTCTGTGGACTCATGGAATGCTAATATTATGCTGAATAAAATATGTAACTTGTGTTTCACTTAACTTAGACACTCCTAGTGCCTCCCGTAGTATCTGGTAACCAGCAGTGTCTCAGAATTGTATTTGAATGAACAAAGGGATGACAGTAGTAAATTTTCCAAGTGCTTGAAAAATTATATGTCCACGTTCCTTTTTCAATTTCCTCTATTTGCTCAGATACTTCTGGTATGGATCTGAGGCCATTTTTTTATGTTGTCTCATATCAAATTACATCCTGAATAATCAGAAGAAACCATAAAACAAGCAGAAGATAAGAAAAAGGATCCTAAACATATTTTTTGAAATAAAAATTTTATTAGTTTTATATATAATTTTCTTCATCTGTCAAGGAAAAATGATGCTATCCATATAACATTTTTACAAGGAAAATAATGGTCAAATATGCATACACTAGAAGTACTTGAAATACTTAATGAATAATATGAGCGTATTATACAAACTTGAACATTTTATAGCAGAAAGGTGGCTTGTTTTTATCCCCAGCAATTGAGAACAGTGTGTATTTTAATATGATTTTAGGGTTGTTCAGCCAATATCAGGGTTTCACGCTTGATGTGTCTATGACATCTTGATTGAACCATAGATCTCTTTGTCCTTAACAATGTTCCTTTGTTGGGAACACACATGCACACACAGCAAATTACAAGTGTATTTTAGTCAAGGAGAGAAGGACACGCACTTCACAGAAGCACGTTGGTCATAGAGAGTAAGAGCGGAGGCAGCATTTTTTCCAGTGTCTCCGGTACCCAGACTATGTAACAGAGAGGTGGAAGGTAACATAGCTGGTGATGCACATGAAAGTTACGGTCTTGATAGCTGTGGAAGAGCTAATTTTGTGCCTGCCACATTCCCTTTTCACTTGGGCCCTTCAGTACTATTAAGAAATAATTTATGAAAACAACCTCTGTGCTTAATGGCTTTATTTAAGAGAAGGATTACAGATACTGGGCACTCCTGGTTTTGAAACCAAAATTAGCATTGGTGAGACTCCATCCTCATCTGGGGCAAAAAGAAGATTGAATGCCCTACTGGCCCTTCATACTACGGATCTGTCTCTAGATTACCAAAGTGCTGGAACAGCCATTTGCCTACTGAAGCTATTTGGGGCCCATTATTCTGATGAAGTTGAAATAAGTGAGTAGATTGGTCTGCCCTGTGACCTGGAGGCTTCAGGGTGCCTCAGTTCTGCACTGGTGAATTCAGGCATCACAAGCCTTTCCATAGGCTTGACACCTCCAAAGGAACAAGCAAACACTTTTAACTTTACAAAGGAGAGACAAGATTTTGCATAGGAATATCCTTAATAAAATCCTTGAGTGAACTATGAGTTAAGGATAAATACCTGCATTTATATATTAAAACTAAGAAAAAATGTGAGAGACAGCACTTAGCAGAACCATTGCCACCATCTCTAATGAATGCTTCCAGTCTTCCTGTTTCCAATCCCGTGTTCCATTTAGTGTAACTGTTACTTGGCACAATATAAAGCTTATTCTGAAATTGTCAGGTATTGATCAATGATGGCAGAACTGGTTTATTGCTCACTACTTCAAAAACTGCTCTATTTACCTCATATCCTCAAATCATTTTAGTCAGTCTTGGAGTCATACCCCTCATTTTACATGAAGTCTTTGCAAAATTTTCCCAAGGCTTATATATAGTATTTGCTCAGTAAATAGAGTTGACTCACTTGTTGACAATAAGTTCCAGGCACTTTGTGATATGTTTTTAAAAATTAATTGATTTATTTCCCATATTCATCCTGTGAAGTGACATAATTATACCCATTTTACAGGTGAAAAAATGGCTTCAGAACGTGAAATGATTTACCAAAGATCCTATAATGACAGAGCCAGAATTTAAGTCTGTATATGTCTGACTCCAAATCTCATACTCATAAGCATTGTGTTATAGTGCCAAATAAATTAGAGATGCCTATTTGTAGCTTCAGAGAGTTTCTATCCTTCTTTGATTGTTTTCTCCCCAATTTAGTGGCACAGTCCTGTGAGCCCACCCATTTCTACACATATTAACCCACAGATCTCTTGTAGATGAAGTCGTTTTTATTTCATGGGTTTTTCTGGTTTTTAAACACCAGTATCCGTTCTAGTGTTTCATCTGAATCCATAGATAAACCTTAATGATTTCTGATTCTCTGTCCTTTGTTCATTTATTTCCAGTCAGAATATGGTTTCCAGTCACAGTAACTGTTCCTTCTCTCTCTCTTCATCTCACAACACACTTGCCCACATTAAGGATCTACACTAAAAATTAACTTCCTAGAATGCTTCCCTCTTTTCTCTCTCAGTTAAGTTTCAAAACGCTTTAAGAAATCAATATGATCAAACAAAAACTTTCTTAACATGTAAAACTATTTTCATTCTTAATGTAGTTTGAAGCTTGAGTGGCATACAATATTGTCCCATTTCCCTCTTTTTAGGGTAGAGTTTATTAAAATTCTTGCTTCAGGTAAAACATTCCTTTTATTGTCACCTCCAAATAGATATTTATCTACTTAAGTACTTCCCAGATAAAAGTGTGCAGGAATATTTCAAATGGCCAAATGCATAATTATCCATGGGTTTTTTTGCTCCTCTTACCTCAAATGATTTAATCTGTTGTAATAAACATAAATCATACATCGATTGCATTAGAAAAGAGCCTAATCATTTTATATATTTTATGGCTATGGGTATAAAAATTATAATTGTGAACATTAGCATTTCATTTTCACAAAGCAGCTGCCAGTTTATGATCCCTTAGGATTTTATTAAATTTGTGAGTAGAGCTGAAAATCATCATGCTTACTCAGGTCCATTCCCTGTCATCATACATCAGAACCCACTCTTTCTAAAATGAAACCATCAGTGGCAAATGTATTTAGGAACAAACCTCTATCCTGTCCTATGGTACTGGCCTCACTTATATTTTGCCTCTTTTTTTGGTTCCTTTCATTCCATAAGCCCCTTTGTGGCCAGAATATGGCCATTCTCCACTCCATTATTTATTATACGCTCTTTGTGTTATGTTTGATTTTTTTTTTTTTTTTTTTTTTTTTTTTTTTTGTGGTACGCGGGCCTCTCACTGTTGTGGCCTCTCCCGTTGTGGAGCACAGGCTCTGGACGCACAGGCTTAGCGGCCATGGCTCACGGGCCCAGCCGCTCCGCGGCATGTGGGATCCTCCCGAACCGGGGCACGAATCCGTGTCCCCTGCATCGGCAGGCAGACTCTCAACCACTGCGCCACCAGGGAGGCCCTATGTTTGATTTTTAAATGAATTCTAATTAAGCTTCTTAATTTATTCTTTTGATATTTTCCGCAAGACTACATAGGGCTCAAGAACAAAAAACAGCATAAAAGGCTTCTAAAAGTGACTTTTTTTCCTCTCCTCCTCTGCTCCCAATGCTCCACCCACCACCCAAACACTTCCATTTACACAGAGGAAGACAGCAAAGTTCAAAAGGAGGAAATGAACTGCCTAAAAGTTTTGTTAGTTGTCTTTCCTTCCCTTGCTCATGTCCAGCTGATGGAGAACCTCCAAGCCATTGTCTGGAGCTCATAGGCAGGCGAGGGAATAGGAATGCACTGTCAGAATTCCACATCGGAAGTGGTCAGTGAAGCTGGTCCTGGGGCTGGCTTGCTGCAGGTCATGTAGCCTACTTTATGAAATGGAAATCAGGAGCTTCAACTATTGGACCCGTTGCGTCAGTACATGCTCAGCATGTGCGCCGAGAGAGGTCTTATATCCCTTCTTCTGTCTGTGAGGCACTTCCATCCTCTTTCATGTAGCATACATATGCCTATCATATTGTTTGGTTTTTATTTAATATTATAGATAATTATCTCCTTATATAGGGCCACAGTTCCATATTATGCTTGATATTTCAACTAATGCATAGCTAAGCCATTCTCATTAATACCTCAGGCAGTTTATAAGGTAAACTAATAGTATCTATATCTATCTATACCTATCTGATTAGCTGTCTCTCTGCATATGTATATTTGCACACAAACACATGTGTGTATGTCTGTGTGTGCGTATATACAGTTGCACATGCAACATTGAAAAAGCTGCACCCAGTCAGTTTTTGTGAATTTCTTTGTTTTGGGGCTTGTTGAATCAAAACTGGTGCCTCAAAATAATTTTTTTTTTAAAAACTGATGTAATAAAAATCTTGGTTCCCAGATAGATTTGGATGATCCCAAATTAGAAACAATATTCTCACAGCACTTCTGAGCAGGAAGTGGAATCATAACAAAAATTGTTGCTTTTAGAGAAAAGCAAGAGGCCCAAGGAAAAGAGAATATTTTCCCCATACACCTGTCTTCCATTCTTAAAGTACTCTAAATCCTTGTTTTTCTCAAAAAGTGCATATTATTGTGGAAACAAAATATGTATTCATATATTTTACTCATAGATATGCAAATATTTATTAATAATTAGTCTCCATTTTCTTTATATACATTTTTCTACATTTGTACATTGTGACAGTATATGTATTAGATGGTAAAAACCTAAGTCCAGAACCAGACTGATTGGCTTTTTAAAAAATGTAAACTCTTTGAGAAAAATAAGGTTCTCAATATTTTCTCGAAGGTAAACAGAGATACAATCTTAAAGGCATCTTGTGAAATAATGATTTTCGTTATTTTTTCTTTAATTTAGCCAAGCATCAAGCCAAGTGGATATTTAATTGATTAAATAATCATAGAAGCTACAGGTTCTGAGTGTTATAGAGCCATGCATATAATGAAGTCCAAGTATCTTATAATTGAATTATATAAATACTTCAGTTTCTATAAGCATTCCTGCTCTAAGGGTAGCCAAAGCCAAACTTAATATCTAGTGAGAAGATATTGTCTTAAAAACTCTTCACTTTTATTAGGAATATTGAAAAATTATTTTTGGTGAAAACCAATGTAGGTAGCATACATTACATGGATGACTTGATTTATGAATTACTGTATTTTTGGAGTTGAAGTCCATAACCAAGGTTTCTTCTATTAAAATGTTTCTAAACTATGTGACTAAAAGATTCAAATGGCTAGGGGTTAAGTGATTTGTTTTAATTCCATGGGTATGTAGTAATTTTGACAGACCATTCTAAGAATTTTAAACCTTTCAAGTATTTGTTTGAACTATCACCATGTAGCCTGCCAGTCTTCACAGCTGGCTATAAGCATAGCTTGAGCAGAATTGCTAGGAGTTTGCAATCATCAACTGAATTAAGTTATAGAATAGGTCTTTATTGAAATCATGAAGGATTCATGTGAAGATAATTGAGAGTCATCTCTGGTATTTTCTCTCTGCTGTTAATAAACATATAATTTCCTTTTAGGAGAAAAGGAAATAAAGGATCATAAAGTTATAACTGAGAGAGAAAACTTTTTGGTAGTTTTAATTTCTACATATGCCACTTTTTTACATAGAGGCTAAATTCCATGTTATTCCTTCAGAAATTGGTCACAGCATATTAATGCCACACATTGTTCAGTGCTTAAAATGTGCAGAGCAAGTTCACAAGCATTTTATTCTTGCAATGTCTCTCTAAGGTTGGTGGCTGTGGATCATTATGGCTATTTAACACTTTAAAGGACTGTATCTCATTACATGTCATGTCCCATGACTGCGTGGACTCTTCTCAAGAGAATTTCAACAATTTCTCATGACGTAGGCACTAAACCCACCCATTCATCTGACAACTCAGTGAATGCATAAGAGCAGTGAATGGACTTACCTGACATCACCAATAAGGGGTAGATGGGAAATCCAACACTGGACACAACAAGGGCAACTACTCCAAGAAAGATGACCTTCCTTCCACCCTAAAATACCAATATTCCTTATCCCCTCTAACCTAAAACACTGATATACAGAAGTCTTGTCATCAAAATGGACACACATAAGAATGAACAATACCATAGTTGAACTAATTTTTCAAATTGCTTTTGGAATGTAGATGTCAATAAAAAATAATAAACATCAATAATGATATGTGTCTATATGGAAGGAAAACATCTAGGTACTGCTGGCAGATTCCTAATGGTAACTAGAGATGCTTAGCTGACTTTCTGTTATAAGCCATGTTTCAAAACCAAACAAATACTACATGATGATTAACATTTTTGAAATGTTTTATACCTGTTTGTATTGGGGGGGAATCTCATTAGATAAAAAATGAACTTCTTATGACTCATTAAATCAGTAGCACTACTATAAATCATAAACCTGTTATAAGGAAATAGTTTAATATAAAAACAGCAGGTCCAGCTGTTTAAATATCATATGGCATATGGGGCTCAGTAATTGGACTCAAATGCTATCTGCTAAGTCATTTACACTTGTGTTTGAGTGCTATGCTTCTATAGGGAAGGACAAAGTCAGTCTTGAATTGCTGCTAGACTGAATAATATTCTGTGAACTTCAGGTGACTGTCTCACCAATTAACATCTACTTGTTGAATTCAGTAGGTTTCCTTTGAAGTAGAATCTGATATGTGCTTATTCTGGCATATCTCACTGTGCCAATTATTATGTGCTTTATTTGGCTTTGCATTTCAGCCTAACATTTGCTTTACATTTTTTGTTTGTACTTTGTTTGTTTCTTAATACCTAAGGTGTCTACCTTAAAACATTTTTAACTTAGAATATAATCTTGTCATGTTAGTAACCTCTGAAAATATCTGTGGTTGAGAGTGGGATGGGGAGAAAAGGAAAACAAAGCAAAATGATTTAGTTTTCAAGTAGCTATCATAAAAAAGCAAGTCCCTGTAATAAAAGCTGATGTGCTGCAGCCCAGTATTTAGGATGTGTGAAAACTACTAACAGAGCCAGAAAGAAGTCGAGAACCATATTCCATGATGTTGATGGTGAGTCATTCATATACAGTAGAATGTGTCCCAGTATGACTAGGTTGCCTGCACATGGATTCACTAAAATAACTCTTTATCAGAATTATCTACCTGTTTTCATTTTATTTAAATTCAGACTTCTGAGCATCACTCCAGACTTCCTGATATGATCCAGAAATCTCTATATGTTTATTTCCTCAGTGCATTCTTACTTAGCCAGATCAGCATCAGCTTTTGGAAATTATTACACAGGTTGTTGGGGGTTGGAGGCGAAAGCAAAGAAGGAGGAAAATACTTTTGTTTGAGCCTCTACGCTATAATGAACATATGCTAGGTGAGGAATTTACCCCCAGCAATATCATCTAGTCCCCAAAAGTTGTGTTTTGACGCATGCCGTCAGATTCATTCATGACCTTCCTCTGCCCTCCTCTGTGCCAGGAAGCAGAGGGGGAAGAGTCTTCTGCAGGCTTCATAATCCAGGCTCCTGTGGAAAGGAGGAGGGAAAGAACCAGCCTCTTTCTCTCCTGTTGCCTTTTGTAGCCTCTCTGGATGTGGCCACATCTGGATCACCCCCAGGGCTCCAGCTTCTTCTGGGTTGGCCCAGTGTTTGCAGCTTTTGGTAGGTGACCCCAGCTCCTAGACCCTGGTAATTCTGCCTCCCCCAGGTGTTTCTTTTTTCTTTCTTTTTGTTTTTTTTTTTTGCGGTACGCGGGCCTCTCACTCCTGTGGCCTCTCCCGCTGCAGAGCACAGGCTCCGGACGCGCAGGCTCAGTTTCCATGGCTCACGGGCCCAGCTGCTCCGCGGCATGTGGGATCTTCCCGGACCGGGGCACGAACCCGCGTCCCCTGCATCGGCAGGCAGGCTCTCAACCACTGCACCACCAGGGAAGCCCCAGGTGTTTCTTTAGTTTAGGGGAGAGCGTGGTTTCTCATGCTCCTAATCTGTAGGTTTCTCAGGTTTTCTTCATCTGTGTAGCCAGTTCCCTGGACTAAATTCCATTCTGTTTTCCTGGATGGATCCTGACTGATACAATCTGAAACGTCACCTTGAAGTTTCCACAAGGATATAGTAAAACCGATGAGGTATGTCAGTCTCCCTCACATTAAATATCAAATGTGACGGCTTCAGACACCCTAATGCCTCTATAGAAAATTAACTGTGAATGATTGCTTACTCAAAGAAATTGAAAGAAAAAGTACTAGGGAAGTTGGTTGGAACCATAGAGATTACAGACCCTATCAGAGAGCAAAATATGCACCAGACCTCCTGAGATACTTCACTAAAACTACACATGCATCCAATTTAAACACAGTGTGGCCAGCGTACACTATCATTTTGCTGACTGAACAGGAAAACATCAGCAAACATATTGAAGAGTAAGTAAACAAGTGTCTTAACTGAAGATACTTTGTAAGACTTTATTAGAATAAAAAGTAGTTTTAGCATAAGATTGGAGGAAAATGAACCTCTCAGTGGAGACCCCATCCCTTTCCTGTTATAAACAGTCACCTATTAAGTTCTCCACCGTTGTCTCCTTTGTTTCTGTTGTGTTAGTTGAGGTAATGCCTTATTATTCCTCAGCCCCATCTCTTTACTTGTTTTAGATCTTACCTGCTTCTTGGCAGCCTTACACTTTTTCTAAATTACAAGTACGTACCCTGCTATCTTAGCACCCCCAGACCTGTCCATCTGGGTTAAGTTACAGCATCACATTCACCCCCAAGGTTCCTGGAGGTTTTGTCTGTATGTACTCTCTCCACCCATCTCCTTCCACTTACTCCACACCCTCTGCAATCTTCATTCCGCCGAAACCATCCTTAGTAAAGTCACCTGGGACCTCTACGCTACTGAATCGAATAGACATTCTCAGAATTCAATTTTCATGGCCTCTCAACAGATTTTGACCTTTTTATTGACTTTCAGCACATTTTCTTCCCTTAGCTTCTATGTCACCATGGTCTGCTGCTTTCCTTCTTACCCATTACCCACTGCAGGCTCATGTACCTTACTCAGCCTTTACAGGATGTGCTTTCTCAAGCCTTAGCTTTCAAACCTTCTTCTCTTTTAACTGGGTGTTCTCTCCCTGAGGACTTGTAGACCTCAGTACAATCTTCATTGCAACTGTAGACTGCATGTGCTTGATTTCCGAATATCTAACTTCAAAGCTGACTGTGCTTTGAGCTCCAGACTGGAGGTCATGATGGCATAGAAAACCCAGCATTCTGCCTTCTCCCTGCCCTGGTGTAAGTCCCCTTCAGTGTTTCCAGCCCAGTGAGTGATACCTCCCCGCACACGTCCAGTTTCACGAGACATAACCTCTCCCTCTCCCTAATCGCACATAGCCAATCCATCATTAGGATGTGTTGATTTTACCTCTTACTTCTTTACTCCATACCTAAGGCCACTCTTTGATGTGTCCTGTACTGCAGATAGAGCACAAATTTGTATGTCATCTGCCCACTTTAACAATCTGATGACTTCTGTGTCCTCTTCCCTTACAGCAATGGAAGACATTAAAGTAGACAACCTGGCCAAGGAAGCCTACGTTGTCTGGTTCTCTCAAGCTTAATGATCCATGATTTCCTCCTCATTCTCTGCCCATCTGTTTCTTCACACACTCAGTTCCTTGATCAGGCCAGAGTTCATCTGCCAGAGCCCTTTGTCCATGCTCTTCTTTGTCTCTGGATTGGTACTTACCACTTGTCTATATTAACTCATGATTTAATCCATCTCCAATACTACCTCTTTGGGAAAACAGTTCTTTTTTCCTTCTGCCCACTGGAGTTGTCTTCTCTTTTCTGTATCTCTCATTGAATCGTATTTGTTTCCTTTAGGCCACTTATCAGTGATTATATATTCCTTAGTGAGATTATTTGTTTAATATATCTTTACTCCAAAAGCCTCTAAGTTTCATATGAACTAATTGCTTATCTGGTTTTGTTCAACATCATATCTCACTTTATACTTGTTGTGTTAAATTATATACTTTGTTTTGTGCACCTTCCTGATTGCACATTTTTTGTATGATAAAACCTTGATGTTTTGAAGAAACATATTTTTAAAGAAAAATTTATAACATGTTAGAGCTTCAATGGATCTTAGATTAAATTTAAGACCCATTGAAGTTAGAACACTACATGTATCTATAAATTTGGGGGGAATTATTATTTGTTTTGGTCAGATTATACAATACAAGCAAGAGCCTGTGTATACTCTCTCTGTAGACTAACACATGTAATAGTCTCCATATTCTGTTATGATAAAGTTTAACCTTACATCTGGGGTTTAAAAAAAAAGAGGGTCACTCAACTGAATTCAGTCAAGAATCATAGTCTATTTGCCCCACAAAACAGTGGCTTGCACAATATATATTTTAGTACTTATGAATTTATGACCAACATTCAAAGAATTGGGAAATTTCACATTAAAAAAAAATCCAGATGGCTTTGTGTTAAAAATTTTTTTTCGATATGAGCCAAAACTGTAATCCTATTCCCAGATGATAAGAATCTGTTCCCTCTTCAGTGGAGCCTGGAACATTCAGCCCTCTTCAGTCCCAAATCTCCTGTCACTCCCTGTCACTGAGCGTAAGTGTCAGTTTCTATTCAGCATTGTGGTGGAGTTGTTGGTATAGATACTATTTTGGTTTGGGTTTTTTTTTTTTTTTACAGACAGGATTTTGGATCATTTGTTAACTTATTTTGTTACAATAGGCATTTTCGTTGTGATCACTACCCTGAACTTTCTTTTGTGCCAATTCTGCCACTTGTATTAATTATGACTCTTATTGTTCTGCCTTTGGAGAAAACCATCTATTTGTACATTTTGGATAAATCATTTCATCCAGGAAATTAGATTAACAACTTGGAACTGAAAAACAATCCATTTATTTAGAAGTCTGTCTTTTCAATGTGCTGTAGAGAATGAGTATTAAAAAGTTTCAGCCTTCTTCAAAAATTTTCTCAAAATATATCCTTATCATGGCAGATGTTTCTTTCTAAAGAAACATTAAAAAACAATGTTCTCCAGAGCTGCGTGATTTAGTGAGAAGCTTTTGTCTTTTCTGCAGAGAGCTGAGCTCAAGTCTTCTATTCAGTTCTTAATCTTACAGCATTTATTCTTTCAAGACTTTCCAATTTGCCAGTTCATTGGATTTTGTTTATCACCTTTTCCACAAAAGCCCATTTGTTCATTGACAGTTGCATTCTACGTTAAATCCAAAGTTGGGCTGATTAATGAATATTCAGACTGGCCCCAAGGGTTCTTGTTGGCTTGATAGTTCTATCACATGAACCATATGTAAAATCTATCTTCAAGTTAAATGTGGCTGCTTTTACTATGTCAGAGATTATTTATTAGTCTATCCACTATTAGTCCTGATTGACAGGAAATTTTTGATCAAGCAGGGCCTTCTCATCTCTGACTGCTTATGCATCAAACATTCTTTTTCTGTGGATTTGACATATGAATGGTTTTATAGCTTTGCTATTTATTTGCTTCATGTTCCTTATATAGTTTGGTACAAAATAAATGAAACCAAGTTGGACAAAGATCTTATTTTATAGGATAGTTTTACAAAAGAACAATTCTGCATTTACAAAAGGTACTTTTTATGTCTAATTATTGGGCCAAGATACACAGCATGCTCTTGTTCATGTTGTAGCAAATATCATAAAATTAACAACTCTTAAAGGGCTTTCTTGGTTCTTCTTCTATGTAAATTGTAAAGGTCATCCATTATAAAAACAGAAGCCGATTTCATGCTGTTTGAATCAAGGCATGAGAAGAAAATTAAGGTAAACGTTAGTCTTGCTGTAAAACAGATTTTACTTTCAATTTCATTTTGTTTTCCACACAATATTTACTAACCTTCCCACTGAGCTTCTGTCTATTCCTCTCTCAACTTGGATGTCAAAGTACAAACTCAAACTTAACATGTCTCCAACACAACCCTTGATTTTCCCCTAAACCTGCTTCTACACCAGTCTTGAACATCTCTATAAATGGCATGAGTATTTGCAGTTTGTTCAGACAAAAAATGTATTAGACAAAGACCTTTTAGACTCCTTTCTTTTTATTAGTTCATCAGAAAGTACATTCAGTATATATCAAATATTTAACAATTCTCTCCAAATTTTCTGCTGTACACTGATTGTATGCATCCCTCCCTCCCAGATTCATACGTGAAGCCCTAACCCTTAATGTGATCATACTTAAAGGTGAGGCTTGTAGGGGGTAATCAGGGTTAGATTGGGTTATAAGGACGGGGCCCCTTGTGATGGGATTAGTGGCTTTATAAGGAGAAGAAGAGAGAGATCTGTCTCTCTGAAACATGAGGATGCAGTTAGAGCCATCCACCCACCTGTAAGCCAGGAAGAGAGCTCTCATTAGAACCCAATCATACTGGCCCCCTGATCCAGATTTCTAGTCAGTGAAATTTGGGGAAATACATTTCTGTTGTTTAAACAAACCCAGTCTATGATATTTTGTTATGGCAACTTGAGCAGACTGAGATATCTTCCCTTAATGCTCTAGTCTAATTCTCTACTATCTCTCACTTAGAACACTGCAGTGACTTCCTAAATTACCTTCCTGCTTCCTTTTCACCTTTTTGCTGTCAATATTTCAAGGATCAGTCAGATGATATTTTCTAAAATGTAACTCAGTTCATGCCATCTCTTTCTGCTCAGTTGTTCCAATGACTTCCCATTATGCTCAGCTAGAACCAAACTTTCTTTTCTATAAGGACTTTTAGGTTCTGGCTGTTGCCTAACTCTGACCTCATCTTCTACTTCTTTCATGGTGCATGCATGCACACACATGCTCATGTACACATATGCACGCACACATCTTGCTTACTTATTTATAACCTCCAGGCTCTCTAGTTGTTCCTCCAAATTATCAAGTATATTTCTACCTAAGGGCCTTTACATTTGCAGCTCCCTCTGCTAGTAAGACTACTTCCCTGGGCTATTCATGGGACCTGCTCTCTCACTTTATTCAGATACCTACTTGAAGACTTCCTCTAGGAAGTCTTCCCTGACTATTTAAGATCACCCCTTGGAGACCCCACCCCCCATTATTTCCCTACATTAACCCTGATTTATTTTCTTCATAGCATGTATTATTTCCCAACTTTGTATTATATATTTATTTGTTTGCTTTGTATCTTCCCCACTGTAATGTAAACTCCATGAGGTATGAGACTTAGATATTCTTTACAGAATTGCTAGGGCCTAGAACAGTGCTCGCTGGCACAGAGTGGGTCTTTATTAAACATGTATTCAATAGAAGATTACATAAATCTCAGCAATCTATAAGCCAATTATTAAAAAGCCCATAGTATGAACCATGACCTTTCATAACAATTTGATGGAAAATATAAGTCCCTCCTGCCACAGTGGACTTAAAACTCTCATTTGCTAATATACAGGGTATTAAACCTCAGGTCTTTCATCCCAAGTATGTGCAATCTGAAATTCTGTTTTTTAAGAGAGAAATTGATTTTAAAATCACGGGTTTTTTTGTACGTTTTCTGTAGTAGGAATACTAATTGTTGACACATATTGAAGGCTTAATATCTTCTGGTAGTATTGTAAATACTTTGTATGTTTTTATCAATATATATTAAATTGGACTATTGTGAATATTTACCTGTATAATCACATTTAATTCTCCTGAAAACTTTACAATATAGGTACTATGATTATCACCAAATTTTTGTGAAGAAACAGAGGCATGGATGTGTTAACTAATCTAACCTGGGATATAGTCAGTGATAAAATAAGAACTAAATATATTCAGTCTGACTCAGTGACCATAAAGCTAAAAACTCTGTCTACTTCCTCTGTATCCAAAATAATCTAAGTATTAATCATCTAGAATAATTTACCCAGAGCAGTTTAAGACCTACAATCTCATTATCTTTTACTGGCTATTTACTACTGGGTTTTTTGTTAGCATCATAACTACTCTCCTTCTATTGTTAGGCAGAATCAGATGAATATATTTCTACAATCTAAATTCATTACTTTTGGTTATTATTTCAATGAAATAACAGGGTTTACATGGTCAAATGCAATATAATTACAAACCTTTTCCCCAATTAATAATATAATGAATTACTGGCTTGTTAAACAATATAATTAGAAAGGGAGGACACATACAGGGAAACCCTTTGACATTCATCCAACAGACATGCCTTTAAACACTTACCATGTCTGAGTCTCTGGAGACACGATGGTAAATTAGATCCGGTTTCTTCTGTGAATGAACTCACCATTTAGTAAGGAAATCAGCCACATCAATAGATAATTCCAATAAATTCAGTATAACTAGAAACCTAATAAAGACCCAGATTATGGAGAAACCTATATATTATACGAAAGACAAAGTTTGGATTTTATTCTAGAAGCCAGTTGTGTCTAAAGTGGGGGGATGTGACTAGGAACAGGTGCTTAAGGTGATCCATTGAAGTGTGAAAAGGAAATGTTAGAATTATTGTTGACATTTATTTTGAAAGTATCATTTTTAATCTCTGCTTTTGTTTCTCTCATCATAATCATATAAAAGAGGTGCTACGAATCCCTTTTGGGATCTGGGAATAAAACCTTAAAACTGTCATTTACTTAATTTCTAGTATTATTTAGAATTTTCTGTTTTGATATCTGTTGTATGAATTATATATAAATATATTAAGGGGCACTTATTTTTTAAAATTTACTGATATAGATATACATTAAAAAATGTAACTACTGCTACTGAGAAACATAAAGATTTTAAGCATTAGAGCTCAAGAGTAATATTTGAGTTTTAGATGAATTACCCTAGAGTGAACTTGTTATTAAGGGCACTGGAAGAAGCTATTGTAGTATTTCGGCAGAGAGATGATGGGAACCTTAACCAGGAAAGCAGTAGGGGAAAGGTTTGACAACTCTATAGTATTTAAATTGGCAAGATTTTGTGACTGATTAAATACGAAAGTGATGAAGAGGAAGGATGCAAGAATGACTCCCAAATTTCAAATTTAGGAAGCTGGGGAGAAATTAGCAGTACTAAACAAACAGGAAATCCAAAGAAGGAAAACCTTAGGTAAGAAGTTTCTAAGTCCATTTTAGACATGATGATTTTGAGCATGCTTTGGAGTATTTAGCTTTAGGATGTCTGAAATTTAGGGACAAAGTCTATTTTGCAAATACATATTTGGCCAACATTGGCACAGATGGGAATAGACGGACTCACCCAGGTGGATCACATATAGTGTAAAAAGCAGTGGTTCAAGAGAGATTTCTTAGACACACCAATATTTAAGGGACAGAGGAAGAAGGAGACACCCTTAGAGAAAGTCAAAGAACAAGGAGTCAAAGAGCATGAGGAGAATAAATACCCTAAGCACAATCCATGGAGCAGGGAGTCCTCCCCAAAGTTCTCTGAGTACTATGGTCCTGTTCTCAGGCTGTCCCTATAACAGGCTCTCTTTTTCTGGCACCATTAAACATTCACCAAACAAATCCATGTTGCTCACTTTTATATACAGAGAAAAGCTCAGGTTACCTCCAGTAATAGGGGTTTATTGTTCATAGGAAAATAGAGAAGACTGGGGAACCATGTCAGCTTCCTTCAGAGAGGTGCAAGCTAGTTCACTGCTACTTGTTGGTGTTCAAATATTACTCATGCAAACCCTAAAGTCATTTCTGAAAAATTACATATCCTCTTCTCTCATTTGAAATAAACACCTCAGAATTTATTACAGATTTATATATTTGCTAAGACTATATTTTCTGGATAATCTTATTGTATGCCTGATTTACACTGAAATGTTAGGCTGGCAGTTTAACTCTTTCAATCTATAAATGGTATCATGGGAAAACAGCCCTCATTGTCAAATTCAACAGCAAATTAGGTGAAGCTATATAAGAAAATGTCCAAGTGAATTTTTTTGTTTCAAATAAGTATTTGTATTAACAACTCGTATTAACATACCAGGTATTCTGAATTCGAATTCTGAGCTATCTAGTTCAAAATATTGCTAGGTAAGATATAAATGCTTCCATGATATTTTGCTCCCATGGGTCTCACTCTCAGGAGTTTTACACTCCAGGGCAGTGAATTACAGAATATGGTGAGGGGTTTGCATTTCTTTTGTGAAGAAGGGAAAAGGAGAATTTAAAAGAGGAGTTGGAAAAAGAACTCTGAAAGCACAGATACAGTTTTAGCCAAATTAATTTTTGGAAAGCATACATATGGAGAAACTGAGGATCTGGAAACTGATCGCCTTAAATTTATTCATGCCTATATAGCATCTGTTCAGTCTTTGTTTTCCCACAGGGTACCCTGCTCCAGGAGACTCAGCTATAATCATCTAAGTGAGACACCAGTAGCTAGCAGCCTGCTTTGTCCCTCCATCTCCACTTTTCTCTGCCTGCTATGTCCTCCTCTGCTACCGTCCAACTTTTCCCCTTCCTCTAGGTCATCTTGAATTTAATCATTATGATAGGGCTGGATTATGGGGTAGGCTATTGCTGAATTTTGTCTCCCTCAAATCCATCAGGTGAAGACCTAACCTCCAATGTGACTGCATTTGGAGATAGAGCCTATGAGGAGGTGATAAAGGTTAAATGAGGTCATGGGGGGGGATCCTAATCTGATAGGGCTGGTACTCTTAAAGAAGAGGAAGAGGCACCAGAACTCTCTATTTCTGCCGCGTGAGGACGTGTGAAGACACAGCAAGCAAGTAGCCATCTGAGAGCCAGGAAAAGAGCTCTGACCAGAATCTGACCATGCTCATCACCTTGGCTTCTAGCCTTCAGAAATATAAGAGAATAACTTTCTGTTGTTTAAGCAATCCAGTCCATGGCATTGTGTTATGGCAGCCTGAGCAGACAAATAACAGGCATGTGAGGCCAGGTACATGGACATTATTGGAGATGACTCTTTAAGCCTAATATACTCATTTCCCTTTTCTCAGGGGTATTTTTCTTACTGACTACCTGGCATAGTATGTGGCTTTATTAACTTGGTCACAGCTAATCACCCTACCAGGGATTGCCTTGACTATAGAGAGCTGCCTTGCTAAGGACCCTCCCCGGGTATCCCCCATCTAATGACTTATTTACTTGGTGACATAGGGTCCAGCTCACTTACCACAACTCAGAATCATTCTGAATGGTCATCTGAGCTTCAGAATTCCCCAGTGGTCATCTGAGACCTCTGTTGAGGTGGCACTGCAGTGTGACTTCTCCCTCTGCTTCCCCACCTGCCCCTCCAGTTGGTGACCCCAGAGCATGCCCTAAGAAACCTGTGGCACGCTCATCTCCATCTCAGGGTTTGCACACAAAAGCCAGTGCACTGGCACTCATGTTGTTTTTCCAGATTCTATTGTCTGTGTGTGCATGGTTGGAGAGACCCAAACTGAGAAAATACATACTAAATTTTATTGTAATTTTTCTATTTTATATCCCTCTCTTTCTTTATTTCACTGTGAGATTGTACAGGGCAGGAAGCATACGTTACTCATATATCTTCCCATAACATTTAGGACTTTGTCAGTCAATAATAGTTCTCGACAAATATTTCCTAAATAAATTCTACAGTTGATTTATCATTTCTCCACAGGCTAGATTAAGTCCAAGATAAAAATTAGTATAAACATTTGTATAATTAACTAAGGGCTTCAAGTTATATACACTTTGCTTGAATTCCCTGAGTGCCATTTTATTTTTAATCTTTAATAAAAAGAGTCTTTCTAAAAGAACAAACAAGAATTACTTTGCACACAATGATATATCTGTGAAGTTGAGAGGGCATCTCGGCCCTTTAATACTCCCTACTTAAGGCAAGTGGGATATTGAATACATACATGTTTAAAGCAGTATTACTAGCTGTATAATGTGAAAAATGACTTATTTGTGATATAACTTTATCATAATTACACAAATTAGAGCCATATAAATTAAGATATCAAATAAAGAAGAATTTAATATTTAATGTTTTCGTGATAATGAACAATTTGCAAAAGTATTTGGTGCTTGGTCCAATACGGACTTCTGTAATTCCTGGATTTTGCTTTCTGCTTATGTAGGAATGCAGAGTGAGCATATCGATGAAGTCAAGACCTCCAGTTGTATTGTTTTGCTAAGTGTAGCCAAGTGAGTTTTGTTTGGGACTCCTCTGCTTTATGAACCGAGATTAAATGTTATCTAACAACTTTTCTACCTAAAAATTCTAGTTTGCTATCTCAAATGAACCACTTCTAATCTCGCACGTTTGTTGAAATAATAAGGAAGACAATCAAACTAAACATAAATTATAATAAAGACACTGCATTGTGTCCATATTTCTGTTGGGACTTCATTAATTTTTTCCAAATAGAAGCTGAAGTTAGGTTATCCTCATTTATTCCCAGCTTCCCTGTCCTATACTTTAATTATGCTCTTTTCATTTATTCAATAAGTATTGAGCACCTCCATTTTATCAAGCACTTTCCTGTTGTTTGGGGATACATGAGTGAACAAAACAAAGGTCCCTGCTCTCATGGAGATCACATTCTTTGGTGATACAGTGAACATAATAAATATATAAACTATATTGTAGGGGGATGAGGACTATGAATGTAAAAGATGTGGAACAAAGAAAGGGGATACTGAGAATGTTGGGGTGGAAATTGTGGCAGGTCACATTATTCTAACAGGGTGTTCAGAGTAGTCTTAATTGAGAAGCTGAGATTGAGCACTATTTAAAGAAATGAGGGAATTAGCCATGCTGATACTTGGGGAAGAGAACCCCGAGCAGAAGTAACATCTAGAGCAAAGGTGCAAAGGCTGGGAAGTGTCTTGAATGTTTAAGGAAGTAGAAGGATATGGTGTAGCTGAAGCAGAGTGAGTAAGGAGAGGAGGAAGAGAGAAGTTAGAAATCAAAGGTAGGGCTGGTGGTGAAGAAACAGATCCTCTGTGGCACTGTGGGCCTTTGAAGGACTTTGGATTTTACTGAGTGAAATGGGCAGCCTCTGGAAGGTTTCGGGCAGGTTTTAGGAGAGTAACGTAGTCATTCTTGCCTTTTGAAATGATCACTCTGGCTGCTTTGATAAGAATAGCCTAACAAGTGGGAGTGTCAAGAGTTGAAGCAAAGAGACCTCTTAGGAGGTTACTGATGATATTCAGGTGAAAGATGATGGCAGGTGGCACTAGGTATTAGCAATGGAAATGGTGAGAAGTGATCGGATTCTGGATATATTGAAAAGTTAGCGACAAGAAGAATTTCCATCGGATTGGATATGGGATGTGAGAGAAAGAGAGGAACTAAGGGTTAATTCATATTTTTGGTTTGAACAACAGGAATGATGGTGCTGGCACCAAATAAGATGGGAATGCTGTGGTGGAAAAGGTTTTGGATTGGCAGAGATTGGTACACGACAAAACTCAAGTGTTTATTGTGTATCTAAAGAGAGTGCTGAGCAGGCAGTTGGTGTATAAGACTGGAGTTCATGAGCATGATCTAGGCTGGAGATAGATGATAGATAGATAGATAGATAGATGGATAGATAGATATCACATGTAACACAATAACACACATTTGGCATAGGTGTTATTCAAAACCTTGAAAAAGAATAGATTACCAAGGGAGTGAGTGTAAATAGAGAAGTGAAGTGAAAAGAAGAGGACAGGATACCAGGGAGTTCTAACATTAAAAGGACTACATGGATAGATCCTGAGGGCATTATGCTAAGTAAAAAAAGCTAGACAGAGAAAGACAACTACTGTATGATATTACTTACATGTGGAATCTAAAAAAGCCAAACTCATAGAAACAGAGTACAATGGTAGTTACCAGGGGCTGGAGGGTAGGGGAAACTGGGGAGATGTTTTAAAGGGCACAAACTTGCAAGTAGACGATGAATAAGTTCTGGAGGTCTAATGCACAGACTAGCAATTATAGTCAACAATGCTGTATTATAAACTTCAAAACTGCTAGGAGACTAGATCTTAAATGTTCTAACCATTTTAAAAAGTAGTGATAATTATAGGATGTGATGGAGGTGTTAGCTAATGTTATGGTGGTAATCATATTGCAACATATAACTGTATCAGCTCAGCACATTGTACACCTAAAACTTATACAACGTTATATCTCAGTTACCTCTCAATTTTTAAAATATAAAGAATAAAGTGTGAATTGGAGTGGGATCATTCCCAAACAAACAAACAAAAAAAGGAAGGTGAAAATTGAAGATGTAAGCAAATTAGCCTGAGAAGGAACCACTCATGAGATAGGAGGAAAACCAAGCGAGTGTGTTTCCTTGAAGTCAAAGAAAGAAAGTCAAAGGAAAGAATGATTAGCTACCGAAAAATCTTGCTGGTAATTCACTTACTAAGAGGTCTGAAATTGATTACTTGATTTAGCAACCAGGAAATAATTGGTAACTTGATCAGAGCACTTTAGGAGGTGTGGTGGGAGTGGAGCTGAAATGGAGTGTGTTTAGGGCCAAAAGAGAAGGGGGTTGGAGACTGTGAGTCTGGTCAATATGCCTGAGGATTTTTGCCAAAAAAGGGAGTAAGAAACTGGATGGAAGCTGATAAAGGAAATGGATCAGGACATGGTTTTTGTTGTTGTTGTTGTTTTAAGCCTTTTGTTTTGCTTTGTTTTTTAAGATAGAGAAAGTAACAGCATGTTTATATGCCAGTGGGAATTATCAGTAGAGAATGAAAAATGGAAGATGGAAGAGAGCAGAGGAGGCAGGAGGGCTTCTGGGTTGTGGAATGAGGATACAGGATACACCAATTCCTCTCCTCAGTGGTAACTGTTGAAAATTATATAATAATAATAAAAGAATCATCAGTCATTTATAATTTCTGCAAAGTGTCCTAAGGCCATAAACAAGTACAGAAATATTAATTTAAAAAACTCCACTAAATTTCCATAGATGTAGCCAGTATTGAGGCCTGCATTGGTTTGCTAGAGCTGCCATAATGAAATACCACAGGCTGGGGGGGCTTAAACAATAGACATTTATTTTCCCACAGATATGGAGGCTAGAAGTTCAAGACCTAGGTGTTGGCAGGTTTGGTCACTTCTGAGGTCTGTTTCCTTGGTTTGCAAATGGCCACCTTCTTGCTGGGTCCTGCACATGGTCATTCTTCTGCGAGCTCACATGCCTATGTCCTAATCTCTTCTTCTAAGGGTACCAGTCATATTGGATCAACCCCCCCCTCCCCTGCCCCGGATGACCTCATTTCATCTTAATCATCTGTTTAATGGCCCTATCTCCAAATACAGTCACATTCTCAGGTACTGGGTGTTAGGACTTCAAGATATGAATTTGGGGGGGGGGGACACAGTTCAGCCCATAACAGTGACATTTAAACCACATTCTGTTCCCTAGCTCTGTCTGAGGCCACTAATTTTATTTGGAAGATAGCATGGAGAATTCTTTGTCTAAGGGTGTTTTTGAAAACAATTGAGATGTTGGAAGAGAGCAATTAAGGTGAGACCTTTACCTCCAATAGTACAAGTAAAATGGCAGAAAACCAGAAGAATCCTCTTAGGATCACAGTTAACTCTGGAGTTCAAGAGGGCTGTGAGCATGAGCTGGGCTGCACCAACCCAAGAGGAGTGAGAACAGGGTGTGAGGCAGACTTTAAGCATTTCCCAAGCCTCATGCAGACCCATCAACACAGGGTAGAAGCCACACTGGCACTCAGGGCTTAAATACAACCTCTGTCAAAATACTGACTGAACAATAAACAACTCTCACCCAAGGGTCCTAAGAAACCATGCTTAAAAATAAAATCACACTCATCTCTGGCAAACTCTGGAAAACTGTGTGCAGGCCCAAGGCTGTATCCACTCATGATCCACTCATGACATCTCATCCACTCATGAGATGTCATGAGCTGAGCTTCCAGGTGTTGGAGTTAAAGTCAAGAAGAAAGTAATGATGAGGCTTTATTCACTTGTTGGGATAATAAGCAAGAGATTAGAAAGAAGTTGCCAGCTCCCAGAATGTTCTATTTTTCTCCATAGAATGGCACTGGACAACGGGTAGATGTATCAGTACAAATGAGGGGAATAATCTCATTGCTGAGGGAGCTTCAAACAAAAATCTCCTTCCATTTTATGAATCTGGGTCAGGAGGGCAGGGAGAGGGGGGTGGGTGGGATTAGAAAGGTACTGAGAGCTGAACCACAGTGGAGCAAAATGTCCTCAAGTTTTCCCCCTCCTTTTTCTGAAAAAGAGATCTGGGCAGAGCCCCTGGGAAAAGGCACCCCATGAAGAGTCCTCCAAAAGGAGGCATCTATGCTGGGAATGCAGAATACATTAAGAGCATTCTGGCCAGGGGTCCTGAGTCCTTGATGACAACTCCCCTTCAAGACCGCCCTACACTGGCTGTGCTCCAAATCTGGTGTGGGGAGGTCAGCGTTCCTCCATGAGGCTTGCCAGGTGAAGCCTTTTAATTGCCTATCCTTGACCTTAAAGGTGATCAAGAAAAGGAATCATCAAGCTGTTAGCTATTGGGCCTTGACTGAAAGAAGGGCTAAAAAAAGTAAATGCTCTGAACTATGAGAGCAGCCTCCAAGACATCTGTCCTTCAAAGAGTAAAGGGACTTAAGCCCAACCTTTCACCCATATGTGGCTTATAAGTCAGAGGTGACCCTTAAATCACTGGCTAAAAGATACAAACAAATGGAAAAACATATGAGTCGGAACACATCTGAGAGGCTACACACTGCTGGGAAAATAGACTTTGCAGAATTAGCTCAGCCAAACCATTAATCAAACAAATGACTAAGCAGACAACAACGAGAAACCCTGTGGTGAGAAGGAAGAGTAAACATGTTTGCTACAATATATTATTTAAAATGTGTAATTAAAAAAAAGAAATTTATATATATATATATATATATATATATATATATATATATATATATAAAACATGAAAATAAACAACAAAGTGTGACCCATACATAAGAATAAAAGCTGATGATAAAAGGTGCCTTTTAAGGGGCCCACTTGGTGGGCTTAGCCAACAAAGATATTATAGGGGCTATTATAAACACATCCAAAATATGTTCAAAGAACTAAAAGAACCATGCTTAAAGAATTAAAGGAATGTATGATAACAATGTTTCATCGAATAGAGAATATCAATAAAGAAACAAAAATTATTGAAAGAACCATTGGAGCAAATCCCTATCAAAATGCCAATGGCATTCTTCACAGAACTAGAACAATTATTCTAAAGTTTGTATGGAAATACAAAAGACCCCAAGTAGCCAAAATGACCTTGAGAAAGAAGAATAAAGCTCCCTGATATCAGACTATACTACAAAGCTACAGTCATTAAAACAGTATGGTACTGGCACAGAAACGGACATATAGATCAATGGAACAAAATAGAGAGCCCAGAAATGGACTCACAATTATATGGGCATTTAATTTACAACAAAGGAGGCAAGAATATACAATGGGGAAAAGACAACCCCTTCAATAAATGGTGTTGGGTAAACTGGACAGCTACATGCAAAAGAATCAAACTGGACTACTTTCTCACACCATGCACAAAAATAAATTCAAAATAAAGACTTAAATGTAAGACCTGAGACCATAAAACTTCTAGAAAACATAGGCAGTAAGCTCTTTGACATTGGTCTTGGCAATATTTTTCTGTATGTGTCTCCTCAGGCAAGGGAAACAAAAGCAAAAATAAAACAAATAGGCCTACATCACATTAAAAACCTTTTGGGTAGTGAAGAAAACTATCAATAAATTGAAGAGGCCATCTACCAAATGGGAGAAGATATTTGCAGATGATATATCTGATAAGGAGTTAATATAAAAATATACAAAAACATATAACTCAACATTTTAAAAAAATATTAAAAAATGGGCAGAAGATATCAATATATATTTTTCCAAAGAAGACATACAGATGGCCAACAGGCACATGAAAAGATGCTCAACATCACTAATCATCAGGGAAATGCAAATCAAAAGCACAATGAAATATTACTTCACGCCTGTCAAAATGATTATTATCAAAAAGAACATAAATAAGTTTTGGCAAGGATGTGGAGAAAAGGGAACACTTGTACACTCTTGGTGGGAATGTAAATTGGTGCAGCCACTATGGAAAACAGTAAGGAGATTCCTGAAAAAATTAAAATAGAACTACCATATGACCCAACAATTCCATTCCTGGGTATTTATTTGAAGAAAATGAAAGCACTAATTAGAAGAGATACATGCACTCCTATGTTCATTGAAGCATTATTTACAATAGCCAAGATATGGAAGCAACCTAAATAAATGACCATCAATATGAATGGGTAAACAAGATGTGGTATACATACAATGGAATATTCCTCACCCATAAAAAAAGAATGAAATCTTGCCATTTGTGACAACATGGATGGACCTAGAGGGTATTATGCTAAGTGAAATAAGTCATAGAGAAAAGACAGATACTGCATGATTTCACTTATTATGTGGAATCTAAAAAACAAAACAAAAGAACAAACAGAACAGCACAGAAAGAGTTAGAGGTACAGAGAACAAACAGGTGGTTGCCAAAGGTCATGTACTTAAAACCTGAATTTAGCTACAATGGTAATTCTCAGTGCATAACATAATGTGGCCCCTTTGGCTTGAACTTCGGAGAGTTGGCAGCTGTGTTTAGTTTAATCCCCTTTGGCTTCAACTTTCCCATGTCGCTGGGCGTAGTTTTCTTAGTTCTGCCTATACAATATTTCCTGTGCAAGCTAAATTTCTATTTTATAATCTATTCTTTACCTTAACTTGTCATTTCCATCCTGAATTATTTTATTGATGTATTAGAATTAGCCAAGGTTCTTGACTACATACAGAATAGCCTGTTTTCCTTTTTTTTGTTGTTAAGGATAAAATTATATCACAGATTAATTAGCAGAGTTACAAAAAGAAGACCCTAGGCTGAGATTCTGGGAAGAGCCTCCCCTGGGTAGAATGTAGAATCTTTCCTCTACATATTGACAAACTATAGAATCAGAAGCTGCCATGACAGCCGATGTCTCAAAACCTAGTCAGGAAACTGCTTAATCTGGATTCTGGTTACCTGTTCCCTCCCAGCAAAAGAGTGTCTTTAATTTGTCATGTGATTCAATTCTGAATGGAGATCTTCCACAGGGATATCTGATTGGTGAAACCTAAACTATATCTGAATCCCTAGCAGCAAGGGATACTGGGAAGTATAGTTTTTGCTTTCCAGCCCCTGTGAGCTACAAGGTTGTTAGGATGGATGTTGAGAGTGTTAAACTCCAGGTTCTGATTTTGACCTTTAATGTAACTTCAAATATCATAAGGTGATTAAATACACTAAAAAAATCTGACCATGACAAAGACTTTATCTACATAATTCACCAAAATCTTGCTGTGTTAAATCCTAGCATCTTTCTGGGAGAGCTTTATAAAGAAAATCTTCTTTGAAGATGTCAGCTTCTGATAGAAAATTAAAACTCTGGGTTTGTCCAGTTTGAAAGGGCTAGTGAGAATAATTTTATCATGATCACTACCATCACTCACAGTATTTTATTTGGTTAATTAACCCACCCATTTCTTTCCCTCATGTTTCTGAACCTATTTGGGAATATAGAACAGGAGTTCAAATGAGAAGAAATCATTTGCTTTATTACAGGTGAAAAACTGGATTAAAAAATATAGCTTGGACTTCAAAAAACTTCTTTTTCCTTTCATAGAATTTGTACAAAAATATCACTAATAGAGCTGCTGAATAACTGAAAACTTCACTGCACAAAGTGTAGTCTGTTATCTTTGGTTTATTCTATGGAAAATGAAAGATCGGGGAGACGAAAGTATGATGCTTACAGGTGGGCAATTTCCAAAACAGAGATCCAAGAGTGGTAGCTACAAAGAGAAGCAACACATGAGCATGTAGGTTTAGGCCATTAACCTTCCCACCTGAAGAACAGGAGCAAATAGATATCAGGCTTTTACCATTTCACCAATCAGATCCCTTTTACCAAAGGAAAAAGCTAGGGAGGAGTAAGGAGAAGGGAGTAACTTTTTTCCTAAAATTTACCTGAAGCATCTTGTAGACTTGAGAGAAACTAGAGAGGGAGAGGATGACTATCACCCTGCCATCATCACCACTAGCACCACCATCATGATCATGACTATGATCATCCCCATCATCACCATGAACCACCAATGTCATCATTCAAACGACTGTGGAGTATCTACAATATATGGACCACTTTTATGTCACTAAAGATCCAAATTACTTTAAGACTGAGAAATGAGGAGGGTTTATAATTAATGCCACAGAGATTATGTGTTGTTGAGAGAAATAGAGTTTGGGTGGGGAACAGGAAGTGATATACAAGAAATGAGGTGTCTGGGGGAATTAAAGAAGGCTTTGTGGAGGTAGGTCATGTTTGGGCCTTAGAAGAAATAGCGTTACAGGGATTCAAAGTGTAGTCCTACTGCAGAGATGAGGGATACTCGTGAGAAAAATCATGATTTGCCTCATTATAAAGGGCATGAATATTCAGTTTTAAATTTCACCAATCTCTCAAGAAATGGGGTTGATCTTTCAAGAAAAATAATTCCCAACTACTTATTTACGCATATAATGCTAAATGACTAATCTTCCTGAAGTTTTCTTAGAATCTAGTCTTCTTTATACCATTGTGCTCTTCCAAAAAGATGTCATCAATCTATTTACTACAAGTTCAGGAATGAACTTTTGTTGAAAATGAATAAGTCATTCTGTTTTGTATTCTCCAACTAAGGCCTGCCATCCAAAGCCCTTACCTTGAATGCTTATTTGCTTCCCTATATTAGATTTGGGGAACTAAGAAGGATGTTGGGAGTTTCAGTTGGATACTATATGGTATCTTACAATTCTGGGCAGTCTTGAAGGCAAAGCTGAGATTATTTGACCAAAGGAAAACAAACTACCTCATGTTTCTAGTCAGTTCATCTTCCAAGTAAATACTGATTTCCTTGCAGGAAATTCATTTTAATTTTACCTCATTCCCCCACAAAAAAAGTTATCATTTTATTTAAATAAAGAGAGGCCTTCCAACTTATTCTGCTGATTAGTCACACAGTTTTGCATTTTATTAGAAAATCCTTCAAATATAAATATTCTTCTGCTCCTCAAGTATTTGTAAATAAACCATAGAGTTAATGGAGATAGATAGCATCTCATATCATTGAAAAGGAGGGAAAAAATACACATATGTCTTACCTCTGAACGGCAAATAACAGCAAGCAGACTGCTGTCATTTTAATAAGCCTGTGTTTGTATTTTTGCACGGATTTTCTTAAATGCCCTTATGATGCCCATTTAATGTTTTAAAATCACTGATGATTTTGTGAAACAATGAGGAATAATTTTTAAAGGCACTTATGAGGTCTATTCTTGTCTCATTAAATACAATGGAGTTAAGTGATTTTACATTTACCTCCCTAGAGCAAAGAGGATTCCATTTTTAAACAAGGACCCACCGTGTTACCATAGATCTGTGCATTATTTCCTTTTTTCTTTTTCTTTCTTCCTTCCATTTAGGGACCCTGATTTGCTATGAACCCAGCATGAAGAGAAAGGAAACAAACCCATGCTAACAATTATGTAGTTACAGCAAAATTAGTTTAGATAATCCCTAAACATTTTCTTCTTTTATCACAGAATATATCACAAAAGCAGCACTAATTAAATTGTCTCAGACCTGAATTCTCATTAGGATAGCATCCGTAGACCATCATCAGGGAAATGGTTACTGATCATTAAAATGCACCTAGAATCTTAAAGGCAAATTTCTTCCTCTATCGTATTTTTTCTCATTCTTTTTGACTTTCTTTTACCATATATATATATATATATTTTTTTTCCCCCTATTTGCTACCATCATCAGGAAAGCCTTGTGTCTTCCACATATCGTGATACATAATGTGATGACTTATATTATCATTATTATTGCAATTACTTCTAACCTTTATAAAGCCACAATGTCAATAAAGGGCTTGTGTCGCATATACAGATATTATTCTGCGGTAGTTATGTTTTAAGCCTTTAAACCCGTATTTTAACTAGCAGTTTTAGTTCCAGTTGTTAACATTTGTTCAACAAACATTAATGAACGAGGTATTTGATCAATTTTTTTAAAAAGCTTTTTCCTTAATAGTTAACACAGTGTTCTAGTAGTACATAGTAAATGCTCAAGATAAAATTTTAAATCACAGAATTTTAAAACTATAATAAAATTTACTAATCTAAGTTATTTGGGGGGGGCAGGAAACTGAAATATAGAAAGTTTAAGGGATTTGACAGAAATGATTTGACTGAAGCCAATTATTGACAGTGATTAGGCTGGAAGTCAAACATCCTAACTCAGTCAACTTTTTATTAGAAATGTGATGATACGTTAGAAGGGAGCCTGTGATGGCATTTGACTTGAAACAAAGCTGGGCATGAAAGGAGTCTAATATGTGGTTCTTAACCACACATTGAAAATATGTAAAATTAAAGAGATATAATTATGTACATTAAACACCTAGAGATCAAAGCCAAGTGATGTATATCTAAATCTATGTGTAAGCTCACAAAGGGATTTTAAAACAAATTTTTAAAAATGGTATTGCTCTTTTCCTTCTGCTTTCATTTCTCATAGTGAATATGAGAAATAATATTTTCTCATTAATCACTAATTGAAATACAATAATTCAATTTATATCCCAGAAACACAGCTGTATATAATAAAGACCTTAGGTGACGGATAACATTATACTACAAAACTGAAGACATAGAACCAAGTAATCAAGATTCAGCCTTATTTTCCTCATAAATGTAATTGCAATAACAATAATAATACATCTGACAGGGTTGTTGCTGTCGAATTATATATGACATATAATAATATTTTATTAGTAGTGTATATAACCAGATGACTTATATTCTGTTATATCATTATATATTATTATATATTATGTATATTTTTATAAATAAGATATTATTACATTATGTTATAAACATAATATTTGATTATATTAACTATGTATTCAAAATTGAGATTTGACTAAACTGTGATAAAATCTTAGCTGTTTATAGAAATCTTTTGATATATCCCATCAAACACGCCATAGGAATTAAAACAAAAACAAAACAGGTTGGAAGACAGTTTCAGTATGAGAATATTAAAAGTCATCCAAGAGGGCAAAGAGGCTTCTCACATGCTTGAATTAAGTCTACAGGAACATCTGTCCAGAAGGCCAGTGAATCCATTGCTAAAGTATTTTGTATAAATTTTGAAAACACATGGTATTCATTTCTACTTGGCAGAGTTTATGTTCTGTACACTGACTTTTCTGATTCTTTCAACAATATTTTATGACCTTTTTAGTATAGACATTTTAAAATCTTTATTTTCCAATTGCATGAATAAGTGATTGAAAAATTTAAATGCAGTTAATCAAATATATTTCCTCTATAATATCAAATAGCTCATAATAATTTTTTTTCTCCATTTCATTGTTAAGTTGACCAACAATTTGGTCCTTATATTGACAAAATAAATGACAGAAAACCCACCATGCATTTCTGGGTCTTAAAATTTTTCCAAAACAGAAAACAAAACACCATTACAATTGTTAGCATAGTCAAAACATTTAATTGAAACACAGTTCATTTGGAATAGATTTCTTTCTACATGACTAAGATAAATTTCTTTTTTCTCTCACTCTTATCATGTAAAGTTAAAATAGCTGTGCAGATTTTCAGCAAATTTAGAGAAAAGTTTTGATATAGTCTGAAAAATATGGGCCACAGAAAATTCATGGGGGAGTGCCTCATCAATAGTCATTTCAGGAACAGCTAAAACGGAGCATTAATTTTCACCTGAATTGACAAATTATAATTGGGATAATCTGTTAATAATTATATACCTAATATATAGCTGATCAAATATATCTATATTTTATATATATATTATTTTTAAATTTTTTCTATCTTTTTTCATGGTCTTCTTGCTCCCCTGCCCAAATCATTTCCTGTTTAAGTGGCTTTATTTTTCCCCTCAATGCTTACCACTTCCTGACCTTATAATGTATTCTTTTAAACTATTTTTGAGTCCCCAAAGTCTGGAACACATAATAAATTAATACACATTAAATTGGTATTTGAAGAATAAATATAGATGTGGAGGGAGCAAACAAGCATCACTTTAAAATCTGAGCTCCAAATAAAAAGCCACAGGGAAGCAGGAATTACAGTGTTTATGTACCACTGAGCCTCTGTATATTCTCAATTCTGCTTAGTTGTTTTCTTGAAGAAATAACCATAAGGATGATTAATGATCCCTTTGTGAAATGCTGGGTGGGGGAGAGAGTCCAAAATGAATCAGATTATTGATATTATATAAAATAAAGTTTTGTAATGTTTTAGCCGTTAATTGACTCTGAAGCTGTTTAAAATGATAGAATAATTACAATTTCAGGTGCTAGATGAAACTAGATTAACATCTTAACTATATTTTGTTATGATCAAAAAATGTATAAAAACAACAGCCAGCTATATTTTTATGACAGAAGTGAAGAGAATAAAGGGACTAAAAATAATATTTTTTTTAGCCATAAAATATTATATCTGGAATAATTTGAAAACAAGTTCAGTAGTAGCTTGCATATTTTATACAAATTGTCCATGATAAGGTCTATGTGGAAAGGAGAGAAAGCTGGCTATGAAACTCTTCATGACTGTAAAACTTGCCTTCCTGGGCCATGCAAAATTACAGAAAATATTTTAAAAGGCATATAAATAAAGAAATAACTGAAAAAGGAGCATGGGGCCCCTGAAGAAACTATGATTATAAAAGGAAATAGTAGGGCTTCCCTGGTGGCTCAGTGGTTGAGAGTCTGCCTGCCGATGCAGGGCACACGGGTTCGTGCCCCGGTCCGGGAAGATCCCGCATGCCGCGGAGCGGCTGGGCCCGTGAGCCATGGCTGCTGAGCCTGCACGTCCGGAGCCTGTGCTCTGCAACGGGAGAGGCCACAACAGTGAGAGGCCCGCGTACCGCAAAAAAAAAAAAAAAAAAAAAAAAAAAAAAAGGAAATAGTAGCATGTACTAACGTTCCCATTTTTCCAAGTTTGGCGATTTCCTTAGTACGTGGTTCATCTTAATTCTAGCTGTCTATATTTATGTGCGTATAGTCACAGAGATTGTTTTAGGTACAACATATTTGAATTGTAACAACAAGTGTCATTCTTTTTTATTGGGACAAGGCAATTTAAAGCCTAAATCTTCTATATTTAAAAACAAGCAAAAAGGAATAACGTATTCAGGCAACTTCAGATATTACTTATCAGAGGATGGCTTTAACAAATTGTTTTTATGGTGGTATCTCTACTTTAGGAGGAATATAATGAAGACTCTTATTTTGATAAGGGGCAAGAGGAGGGAGAAATCTTGGGTCTGAGATACCAAATGTGTTGAATTCAGTGCCAAGTCCTGGACTCCAACAGGCAGAATGAGTGTAATAGGCCTGGAGAGAGCAGTGGGAAGACAGAAGCAAACATCACCTATTTTCCAGTTCAATATTCAGAGAACTAGGTATTTCACAGTAATAATTTTTGCAATGTTTAATTTTAAAGCTCAAACAGACATTTTTCCTGATGTCTTAAAAAGAGTTTATGAAATGTAATTTGACCATTTCTTCATAAATTAAGACACCTTTTTCCAAACTGTGTTATACAAACTCCAGTGTTCTAAGAAATATTAACAGATCACCCAAAGAAAACATGGCTTCATAGTCAAATATCTTGGAGACATACTTCCTATGCCGTTTTTCTCTAGGACTATGACAGTGCTCAGTTGGGCTCCAAGCAGTCCCACAGAGTGAACATTTATTTAGCTTTATTTAACTTCATATTTTAAAGCACATTTGGTTATAGAATTTATTTTTATGGAAAACATTTTGGAAGATATTAATTTTTTAAGGAGCAGCAGTCCACTTGGGAATTAAAACTATCATTATTAATAAGCCTCTCTGTGCTTCTTGAACTTTAACATGCATATGAGTCTCCAAGGGAACTTGCTAGAATGCAGATTCTGATTCTGCATTTGTTGGAGGTGCAGATGAGATTCTGCATTTCTACCCAGGTCTCAGGTGATGCCTAGGCTGCTGGTCTGGAGTCCACATTTCAAACGGCTTGGCTCTGCTGCATTGTGGTTCTTTATTGTGGTTCCACAGAGGTTACTGAGATGTGGAAAGACATATACTTCTACATTAGTGGCTTCAGAGCTTTAGGCTAATGAGGTGAAACAAATCATTAGAATGGGAATCTTTGTACTTCAGCCTTGATTGGCATCAGGATTACAAAGTAAAGCAAAGACAAAAGATTGAGAGCCCCACTCTATACAAATTAACACAAAAAGTGAGTGAAGAACAGTCTGTCCACAACTCTAGGACCACTCCCCAGACAGACATGACAAGGGAGATGTGGAAAAAGAAGATTCCTAACAGTGCTCTTTTAAGAGAGCTAGTGCATCTGTTCTATTCCTTCTTTGATGTAGAGGTGGAAGTTCCATTCTTGGCCCCAAGCCTAGTGACAATTAAGAGGGAAACAGCCAATTTTGAAATACATTCCCTAGGGTTGAAGAGACGCTGAGGGCTTGTGCCAGACTCATTCTTAGGAACAGGAAAACAGAACATAAACTAGATCTGATCCAGGCTCGGACTTATGTTTAAGTGACAGGCCTATTGAAATTGGCCTGCGCTTCTGGAATCTATTGGTGTTGGAGACATGTAAGTGTTTCCCACAGGCCTGTCATGGAATGCATGGGAGAGAAGACCAAGCAGTTTTATTTTGGGTCATGTCCAATGTGGTTGCCTGTAGGGCAAAGAAATCTCAGCAGAAAGAGGCAGGTGGTAAGTCATGAGATTCTCAGAGATGAACAAGAAGTTGCAAAGGACTATCCCGAATAAACTCAGGTACCTCTACCTGAATCAAGGGAACTTTAGGAGACATGGGTCCTGTAGGAAACCTCAGGTGTCCTGAGAAGGATAATATACACGCCCCCTCCACCGAATACTTGTCCTCTAAGTATCCAGATTAAAGTAGGTTTAAAATGGGAAAACAAATTTAACAGTAAATTATGTATGTTTTGTTATTAGTATCTTGGGCAGGACTTTTGGTTTCTGAATTTAAATGTAAACTGTACTTAAATTTAAACTGGTACTCAAATAACTATAGGAGCTTCTATTAAGAATGAGCAGGAAAACCATGGTCATCTCACAGAGTCCTCTTGGAACATTTGAAAATGTGGCTTACTGAATAAAGTTTTAATTCAGGGATGGTGGAAGATGCAATTAAGGGGTGCGTGTGTGTGTGTGTGTGTGCTTGCCTGTCTGTCTGTCTAATGTTGGGTGTCAGGCTTCTTCAACTGTTTGGTCACAGAGGATTAATACTGACCTAGTCTCCCCAGCTTGTGTCAGAGCTCACTTCTTGCTGTAGTCAGTGTCTCTGCCACTCACCCCTAATTTGTTTCTTCTAATCGGTAGAGGGCTCCGAATACAAATGATCTGGCCCATCAGGGCGTTGAGTGAAGGCCAGAAGGGCTCTTCTTTGCAGTAAGAATTTCAACTCAGAAAATTTACCTTTGTGCATAAAACTTCTCCTCCCTTTCCTCTCCTCTCCTCTCCTCTCTTCTTCTCTCCTTTCCTTTCCTTTCTTTATCCTTTCCTCACCTCCCCTCCTCCCTCCCTCCCTTCCTTTCTTCCTTTTTCTTTCTGTCTCTTTTGTTCTTTCTTCTTCCTTATTTGGTTCCTTTATTGTTCCCTCTTTCTTTTTGTTTCCTTAGATGTTAATCAGATTGTTGTCATCTTATTTGTAAAAAAAAACTTTATACCAAATGTCTGGAAATATGTACAAAATACATTGCTATACTTTGATTTATATCAAAAAAGAAGTTGAATATTACTTTGAGAATTTTTCATTGCTTCAGGGAATTTTCTTTAAGTTTAGATTTCACTTTTTTTTTTTTTTTTTTTTGGCTGTGTTGGGTCTTCGTTTCTGTGCGAGGTCTTTCTCTAGTTGTGGCAAGTGGGGGCCACTCTTCATCGCGGTGCGCGGGCCTCTCACTATCGCGGCCTCTCCCGTTGCGGAGCACAGGCTCCGGACGCACAGGCTCAGCGGCCATGGCTCACGGGCCCAGTCGCTCCGTGGCATGTGGGATCCTCCTGGACCAGGGCTCGAAACCGCGTCCCCTGCATTAGCAGGCGGACTCCCAACGACTGCGCCACCAGGGAAGCCCCCTAGATTTCACTTATTGAGGGAGGAATGAAGACAGCATAATAGATATCTTAAAAGCAATAAATTAGTTTGTGTGTGTGCGTATTCTCATTCAAGTGCTGAATAAATCCTGTGTGCACTAAAAACACAAAAAATAAACAGAGACACAGGACCAAGACTTAATTTTGGTTCTTTTAGCAAAGTTATATACTTGCTTTTTTTTGGCTCTGACAAATGGTAAGGTGGCTTTCCATCTCTGGAACCATCACCTTTATATGAGGTGAAATTACATCCATTCTGTCTGGTTGCCCTTTATCTTGACAACCATTTATTGAGCATTTACTGTGAATCAGAAATCATGCTCAGTATCTTATATATATTAATTTACTTAGTCCTCACCCCTTCAAAATTTCCAATGCAAGCATTTTTATCCCTATTAATAGGAGTAAGATGAGGCTTACAGTATGTTAACAAGGCCAAGTCATAGCCTAAGTTATAGAGAGTAATAAAACTGGACTTTGAACCAGTGAGCTGTAACAAGGCTTGTACTTGTAGCCACTATGACAAAGGAGAGTATAAACATTTGATATCTGCAAGGAGTTGACTTTGTCCTACAAGTGAAATGTACATTTTGTTGGGATTTGTTCTCTATTTACAAGGTTATTGGAAAGATTACACCATAGCTCTTCCTTTGCCAGTTATTTATAATAACTGAAATTTAATATCATCTCAAGAGGTAACATTAAACTATACAAAATCCCCAAGATTAAAAAAAATATGCTTTGATTTTATTTCTAATTCTTTTGGCAGAATGAGAATTTGAACTATTCTAACTTTTATGGGTATCCTATATATGATCATGTACATAAAGTTAATTTCCTGTCTCAAGGGTAGCATAGACATAAAAAGACCAATTACAGTTTTATGAATAATAAATATAAGATCTGGGGCTTCGATTTTCTCTATTGTTGCACTCTAAATAATAGCAGTATTTCTAGGGAATACTTACAGCCTTTCTGACACAGAACAGCTAGGGACTTTCATTAGAGAAAAATCAAAGCAGATGCAGTGTGTATCCCCGTATATTGCAAGTAATGTTAAAATAGATTCCAAACTGGTGTCTCATTTTGATGAAAACTCAGGAGACAATTTGGAGACTGTCTGTCAGACTCTGGAGACCGAGGCACAGATGGAGTTCTGAATTAAGCGACTTTGTATTTTGAGATGTGATATGAGCCCTAGTCCCAATTGTATATTTTAAAGATTGTGGACAAATTGGATCTGGTAATTGATTATTAAAGGGTTTATATTCTTAAAATTGTAAGGTTCATAAATAGTAATTTAAACATTTATAACAAAATTCAAGATGTAAACTTTATCTTCAGATGAATGTATGTAGACAGAATTGCATAAGCCATATTTCAGTTTGATTGGTAAGAAAATGTTCTTGATTAGTACATTTTCCATAATGCCAAAGAAAATTCCTTGAGATATCAAAAGTTTAAATATTTTATCTAGTCTAATAACAAAACAACAAAATATGCTCCTTGATTCTCTATTACACCAAAAGTTCTGAATTGAATGCTATTTAGAACACAGCATTTTGTGGTTGACCACAAAAATGTCATGAATGCTAATTCATTCGACAAATATTCATTTAATAAATACACACTGTGCCTAAAACGTGCCAGGGTCTGTTCTTGTTATTGGTGGTACAAAACACATCTCTGCCTTTCCACATTGCAAACCTTTTTAAGATTTATTCTAAGTCCTCAGAAATACCTTCCTAAGTGGTTAAGGTTTATGGGATCTGGGGAGGACTCACATTTCATACCAATATCCTCTGAACACCTTACCAAAGAGGCTTGGGCTGAAGTGGACAAGGAGGACCAGGCTAGAGAAGTAGAGGAAATTTAAGAACATGATTCCAGGCTGTGTTTTTCACCCTTAACAAAAATATTTGGAGAATTGTAAATTCTAAATTAAGGTAAGGCAGGAAGGAACTTATAAAGACTCATTAATGAGCTTGATTTTATTCTGTAAAATGTAAAGAACTACTAAAGCCTTTTAGGAAGAGAGTGATCTTTTTCATTAGCCTAACTTGAAAATATATAATATTGGAGCTCCAATATCAATTAAGGTGGGAAATAGAACAGTGGCAGACCAATGACATTAGGCAGACTAGGCATTCAGTTTTATCATATGTAGAAATAGACCCAATGATGGCCAGTTAGTGTATTATAGAAACTGATTAGATCTCACATTTCTTGGCTATGTGTATTTATCTGTTCTTTTTCCCCTTCATTGTAATGTTGAAATGTATTTAGATTTCCCATATATGAAGATAATAAATGATGACATATTCAATTCATATGCTTTTTTGGGGGGGAGTTTAACCACTTTTATTTTTATTTATTTTTATTATTATTTTTTTAACATCTTTATTGGAGTATAATTGCTTTACAATGGTGTGTTAGTTTCTGCTTTATAACAAAGTGAATCAGTTATACATATACATATGTTCCCATATCTCTTCCCTCTTGCATCTCCCTCCCTCCCACCCTCCCTATCCCACCCCTCTAGGTGGTCACACACCACTGAGCTGATCTCCCTGTGCTATGCGGCTGCTTCCCACTAGCTATCTGTTTTACATTTGGTAGTGTATATATGTCCATGCCACTCTCTCACGTTGTCACAACTTACCCCCCCCTCCCCATATCCCCATATCCTACTAGTTCATTCTCTAATAGGTCTGTGTCTTTATTCCCGTCTTGCCCCTAGGTTCTTCATGACCTTTTTTTTTTTTTTCTTAGATTCCATATATATGTGTTAGCATATGGTATTTGTTTTTCTCTTTCTGACTTACTTCACTCTGTATGACAGACTCTAGGTCCATCCACCTCAATACAAATAACTCAGTTTCATTTCTTTTTATGGCTGAGTAATATTCCATTGTATATATGTTCCACATCTTCTTTATCCATTCATCTGTTGATGGACACTTAGGTTGCTTCCATGTCCTGGCTATTGTAAATAGTGCTGCAATGAACATTTTGGTACGTGACTCTTTTTGAATTATGGTTTTCTCAGGGTCATATGCTTTTTCTTTTAATGGTAAAATAATTCTATAGCTCTACAGAGAAATGCTTATTTCTCTCTCCCTCTCCTCCCCCAGGTCCTCTTGTATACTCCAATTAAATTATGTAGGGGAACAGAGGGAGTACACACACACACACACACACACACACACACACACTTCACAAACTACAAGTTGACAACTAAATGACTGTGGTGGATATTATATATTTTAATTTTCATAAATTCTATTATATTCTATTGTATGCTTAATTTCATAAGGGGAGAGAACCCTGAAATCATAAATTAGAAATTTCTTCCATATCCTATTGCATAGATTAGAATAAAATATATTTACTTTATTCAGATTTTATTTTTATAAAATATATTTATTTATACATAGGCTAAAATACTATAATTAACTTCTCATCAGGTGTTTGTGTTTCCAAAATCTTAAAGTTGATTTGATAATATATGCCAGAAAGGAATTGCATATTTTTAACACATCTTTTTCAAAGCATATTTTACATCACTTCAGCCAATTGTATTACTTAAAAATCACAGTTTCTGAATCCCAGATGTCATAATAGGATAACATGAATGTAATGGACTACTGTACAATTAATTTAAATTTTTTTCTAAATGATTTAATTGGTTGTTAGCTGTCATTTAAGAGAAATAATTCTAAGTTCCATTTAAAAATTTTGATAGTTTATTAGTTTCCTTTTGCTGCTGTAGCAAATACTACAAATTTAGTGGCTTAATGTATGGTGTTACAGTTCTGGAGGCCAGAAGTCTGAAATGGGTCTTGTGGGGCTGATATTGAAGGTGTGTCCCTTCTATAGGCTCTGCCTTTTCCAGCTTCTCGAGGCTGCCTGCATTCCCTGGCTCCTGACCACATCATTCCAAATTCATCACAGCTCCTCTGACTCATACTCTTGCTTTTCTTTTTCACTGATGAAGACACATGAGATTACATTGGGCCCACATAGATAATTTAAGTTAATGTTCTAATCCTTAACTTTAATCATGACTGCAAAGTTCCTACTGCCATGTAAAGTAACATACTCACAGGTTTTGGGGAATAGGGTGTGGAATTCCATGGGAGGAGGGTGAGCTTTATTCTGTTTATTACAGTAGTGTTGTTTTTTCTATTTTTAGCATATGGAGTACCAACCTTTATTTGTAAGTTTGGAAAACAAAATATTCTGTACCAGATATAATGGAATTATTTTTTTTCCTCCTATATATATATATTTTCTGTAACTGTGTAAAAATATTTTCAATTGAAAAAAAAGTTAGTAGTCCCATGCTGTGAAAATTAAATTTGAATGACCAAGGCATGAATTTTGGGCTGCTATTTTTGCTTGCTTGTTTCTTAATTCCATTACCATAATTTATGTAATTTTTAAGATATAAAATATAGTAGTGTAATACATGCTACTTTATATTTCTAAAATACTGAGTTCATACCATCATCCCCAACTCAGATGAGGAGGTAAAGAATCAGCTCAAATCTAATAAAGCAGTCCCAAATTTGATTAATCTTAATTACCTATTATAAATTAATGCTTTTGCCAAATGCCTACTGAGATCTCTTCCTATGACTGATTAAAATTTGACCACCAATCCTTTCCCAT
Organism: Hyperoodon ampullatus; assembly: GCF_949752795.1. Taxonomy (NCBI): domain Eukaryota; kingdom Metazoa; phylum Chordata; class Mammalia; order Artiodactyla; family Ziphiidae; genus Hyperoodon; species Hyperoodon ampullatus. The sequence continues at coordinate 17,782,640 of NC_136929.1, read as the reverse complement.
TCCTTCCACTGAAAGGCAGGTCCCTTGCCTCCTTCCTTGAACCTGGGCTGGCTCTGTGAATTGAGCAGAACTGATGTCTGGGTGTCAAGAGATTCAAGGCTTCTACTTTCCCCTTCTTGGATCAGTCTCTCCGTTTAAGAAATCCAACCCCAGTTAGAGAGGCATTTCAAATTAGCCAAACTGAAAGAGGCCATTATGAAGTAACAGAAATGTGAAGAAAGAGTTCTTGAAGCTTCTAGCCCAAAACAACCACCAGCAATATGAAGACACTGAATTATTTCCTCTGCTGCCATGTGGAACCAGAGCACCAAACTCAGCCAAGTCACGCTCAAATTCCTAACCTGCAAAATCACGAACAAGTGAAATCGTTGTTGTTTAAAGCCACTAAATTTGGGGCAGTTTGTTACTCAGCAACAGATAAGCAATTACAGCCCCTCTTTTGTAAATTGAATTTAGGAATTTACTCCAAGCCTCTTGCTTTTCTGTGATGCATTGAGAAGTAGATTTCAGATGTTTCTTATCTATTTTGAAATATCTATATGATACAGCCTCTCCCGATGGCACAATGGCTCTTTCTGTCTCTGGATATGTATCTCATCATTGTCTGCTGAAAGCTATAATTTAATTTGTCTGTTATTGATTCAGAATGCTAGTACAATGATTTGAATTTTACTGATTATTTGGAGGATAAGAGCAGGCTTAAACAGATTTGAAATGCGGATAGCGAGGACTTGCAGCTCTCAACAACCTTTGTAGTCTTAAACCTACCACATTTTGTACTCTTCATATCTAGTCTCTGAAAAAAGAGAAAAATTGCATAGTAGAGCTGTCTCATTCCTTGCCTATACTTACGGAACAGCAGGTTGGTCCCACATGAAAGACTGCAGGCTCAGAGATTCTATTAGAGAGAATGATAGATGTGATTGAACATAATCTTGTTGACTGCATCCCAGTCTACTGACTATCCATTCTGGTGAGGCATTAAGAGAAGGACTGAATCTTGGTTAGAGTCCTCTGGGATGGTCAGAGAACATCAACTACATAGGTTCTAGCAGCTAACTTAGCAGAGGGTCTTTAGAGTTTAGTTGTTAATGAACTTTATTTTTAGGGCAGTTTCAGATTCACAACAAACTTGAGCAGAAAGTACACAGAGTTCCTATACATCCCCTGTCCTCACACATTCAACCCCTCCCTCACTATCAACATCCAGCATGTGGTACTCTAGTTACAATTGATGAAACTGAATTGAAACATCATTATCACCCAAAGTCCAGAGTTTACATTAGGTTGGTGTTTAGGATTTTTATTCTACTGCTTCACTACAGAGATGGGAGCAAATGTTCAGGCCTTCTGTCATCTCAGTTAGAAAACCCTTGACTCTGGCCGTTTGCGATTTTGTGTGCTGTATCATGTTTTTCTAATTACCTTACCTCTCTTCATTTTTGCTCGTTTGGAATCTTTGGATTTCCTTGTTCTGCTCTCAAAAACTATATATTTATGTAAGAACACTTGACCTTCGGCACCTGTGTTTGTTACAGAACTGCATTCTACTCCTTTCCTATTCAGACTTAAGGAGTAATAACTCAAGGATTACTTATTATTTGGCTATAACTTTTCAGAACATGTTCATTATTTATATCATCTTAAAATGCCTCAGTGAGAAGACCACAAGTAGTATCAATAATGAGGCACATCTGGAGGGTTATAAGATTTAAAGTCATTGCAGAAAGATTATCAATGCTATTACTATTCTGCTATAAATAAGAAAATAAATACCAGTACAAATCTAGCTGTCCAAAGGCAACCATTGTTTATAAGTTAAAGACACATGTATAGACATCTCTCTCTGAATACATATATTCTAGTATTATTTTACAGAAAAGGGCATATACCGTATATGTTTTTGCTTGTAACCTCCTTTATTCACTTAATAGTATATGGTTGAGGTTTTTTCATGTCAATGCATAATAGCATGTATAATGACTGTAATTTCATTTATAAAGGTGTACCTTCATTTATTTAGCCATGATTTATATTTAAGTTGTTTCCTTATTTTATTACTATAAATAATATTTAGGTGGACATCTTCTTAACTATAAATTTGTTTACTGCTGAAGCATATATAAAATACATTTCCTTAGCTGTGAGACTCACTTTTGCACAAAGTTCTAAAGATTTATTTAAGTAAAGTTCATATAAGTTTCCCACTTTACACACAGGAATTTTTTACATTTATCTTGGATTTCATTATTTTCTTAGTATTATAATATATATATTTAGTATATAATATATATAGGCTATATATAGGTAGATGAATATATATAGGTATATATATATATATATATATATATATATATATATAGGTAGATGAATAGATAGAAAGGAAGAAAGAAAGAAAGGAGAGAGAAGAAAGAAGTGATTTTTATGTGATTTTTCAGATCTAATTTCCATTCCCCAATTTTTTTCATATATTGCCTTTTATAAGAATCAGAGCCCTACACAAAGATGCCTGCAATAGTAAAGGAAGTGAGAACAAATATATTTTATATTAAGTGTAAATACATGAATTGTTGATTCAAATATAATTATTGTCGAAATAGTAGATGCCTTTTGTGTTGAATCTAATTCATTTTATCTTTGAAATTTAAAATAAATGTTACAATAATTTTTATTTATCCTAAAATTATTTCACTTCTTTATTCTCATATACAGTATAAAGAATGGTGGTTTTGTTTAACTTCATTCCCCACTGCTTTACTTTTTTGCTACTCGATAATCTAAAAGAAAACTCAGAGAAAAAATATCGGCATTCTTCCAAAACCTCTTTAACCATAACTTAATTTGGGTTCTTATCAAGAAGAGAAAAGATACAGAATTCTCAAAGTTTTCCTTGTTACTTGATAACACACAAAAAGAAACACATGTATCAAAGTAGCTTGCTCACATGGCTAGAAAGGAGCAATCCAGGATGGCAGAGCTATACAGATTTGTTGGGAATCAATAGAAGTCACTGCACATCGGATAAAAAAAAAGCAACTGGTAATTAATACAATGCATGTCACATTTCCACTGTCAATTTTAAAGAATGAATTAAATTTGAGAATGGAAATTATTAAAGAAAACAGAAAAATTATATCATTGTCTCCATATAGCCTAAATTATCAGCAACCCTACTTAATTATTCAGCTATTTTAAAAATCTTTAAAAGGAAGTCAATCATGTTTAGCTCATTCATTGCAGCTATTCATAAGCAGTAGAAACAAACCACAAACTCTAGGTTAATTGTGTTTAAGTTCTAAGATCTTGTACAGACCTTCTGCAAAGCATAAAAGATATATCAGTTTCTCAGGAATTACTCCAGGATTTGGAATAAGGTGAAATTGTATAGGTCCCTCTTTGCAACCACGCTATTATTCAGGTAATACATAGCACTTTCATCAACAGAAAATGGCAAATCTATGGCTTTGGGGATGTGATTTCTCTCAGAAATGGATGATAAACTGAGGGAAGGCATAACATACCTATAGGCTGCATAATAATAATCATGGCAAGAAGAACTTATTTCATTTGCAAGATTAGAACCAACAGGTTTTGCAGAGAGTGCAATAAATCAATTTTGAAAATGCCAAGTCAAATCAGGTGTGCTAAGCTATTAATTAATATTTGGTTTACAACAAAACCAGGAATTGAGTTATAGAATTTTAGACACTTCATGTGCAAAGTACATAAGAAACACTAAGAGGTATGGCACATTTACATATGCATCTTCTGCACTCCTAGGAAGGAGAAGTTCAAACCAAAATGCAAAATATTTTAAGAGCATTAAATCAATTCATAAAATTAGGTTTTAAAAGTGAATAATCATTCCTGTAAGTGATGGTAGTTTTAATACAACCTAGAAATATTAGATAAAACATATACAATTAAGGCATAGCCATGCAATACGCTCTGCTATAAAAACTAACTCTGACCAAGGGACAGACACACCCTCTTGGGGAATGGGACATTTTTTCTGTGTCAGTGAAAAAAGATTTTCTTTCCTGAAGTATCTATTTTCTATAGCTGTCCTCCAGAATCCATTACTAAAAGTGAAAGAATAAGCCAGCAGATAAGGCTGTGGACAGTCACCCACTTTTACTACTTTTACTTTATTTTCATGTACTGATATGTTGCATAATATTTTATTAAGGAGAAAAGTTCTTCCAAACAAACAAGCAATCAAATAATACTCTAGACTCCAAGGTCTTTTTTTATTCTTAATATACATTCTATTTTGCTAAGAATAGCAAGAACTTATCAATGTATTTATCATGTTTTCAAGTTTGATGTCAGTGAAACCATGCTTCAGTTTTCATATTTAATTTTTTTCTACTTTCCATGCTTTCTTATCTCTAAAAGATCATGTAATGATGTCATAGAAGAATGTTAAGATGATTAGGAAAGGAACGCTTATGCATAATTTTTGTTTATTGGTGGGGATTTATACTCCGGCCATTCTTTATGGCATTTTGTTATTAATATTTGTAAACTAGATAACTGTTAATAAAGTGGTGGATCTTCACTTGTAAGATGTATTTACATACTTCATGGGACCTATTTATAGCGCTAGATGAGATTTTATCTGCTCATTTACACTGGTTTATTCCATATCCAATATTTATTTATTTATTTATTTATTTATTTATTTTATTTATTTTTTTTTTTTGCGGGCCTCTCACTGTTGTGGCCTCTCCCGTTGCGGAGCACAGGCTCCGGATGCGCAGGCTCAGCGGCCATGGCTCACGGGCCTAGCCGCTCCGCGGCATGTGGGATCCTCCCAGACCGGGGCACGAACCCGTATCCCCTGCATCGGCAGGCGGACTCTCAACCACTGCGCCACCAGGGAGGCCCCATATCCAATTTTTATATTTGGTTTCTTACAAATAACTTTGTAAAAGTAAATCAGAGTGTTTGTTTTATACAAAGTTTGACTGTAAAGGGATGTTGTTTTTTAGTGTAGTAACAACTAAATTGGCCTAATCCCACAAAGTACTTACTACTTACTACAGAAAACTCCAATTTTATTTCAATGAAGCTCTTGGCACTTTTGTGATAAAATAATGTCTCAAATTCTGTATTGGTTTATGATCTGATTCTGAAAGCATGTTGCAAGGAGAATTCAAATATTTTATTTTATTCTTTGTAGTTGAAGTACAATTGACATGCAGTCAAATGCACATATCTTAAACATACAACCTGATGAGTTTTAGCAAACACTCAAACTGTTACCCCACTTCCCCCATCGTTCATTCAGCAAACATTTATTGAGCACCAAATGTGAACCCCTAGTTGCTAGAAATGCAGTTATGAATTAGATCAAATCACCACTCTAGAGATACGGAGAAGAAGACAAAAGAAAGTGATTTGCCATTAAGTGGTAAAAGTTCTTTAATATAAACATGCACAGGAATGAGAAATAGCAAGAGAGTGATCAATTCCATTTGAGGAAGAAGCAGATCCAGAAAGACTGACTAGAGGAGAAAATAATTTTGCCCTGACTCCACCTTACTGCTTCATGAATTGGCATGGCAGGTGAGGTTCACTTAAAAAGGAAACACCAAATTTGCATTTTAATTCAGGTTCCAGCAGCCAGGTCTTTCTTCAAATTCATTTTCTAGTTTGGTTCATGGGTGAATGTCATAGACTCAAGTCCAGTGTCATGAGATTCCCTGTAATCCCCAAACCAGTTGGGTTTACATCACTTTTAATAATCACATTCTCTTAAATTTTATTCCATAGTAACTCAAATTATCATATTAAAGTTTTTTTCATTCAAATCTCTAAGTTTGCTAGGTCACATTAAAGAAAATGACAGGGCGGAAGAGTAAGAGGCGGAGATCACCTTCCTCCCCATGGATACACCAGAAATACAGCTACACGTGGAACAACTCCTACAGAACACATACTGAACGCTGGCAGAAGACCCCAGACCTCCCAAAAGGCAAGAAACTCCCCACGTACCTGGGTAGGGCAAAGCGGAGAGATTCCCGCACAGAGGAGCGGTGCCGAGCGGCACTCACCAGCCCAAGAGGCTTGTCTGCTCGCCCGCCGGGGCGGGCGGCGCTGGAAGCTGAGGCTCGGGCTTCGGTCAGAGCGCAGGGAGAGGACTGGGGCTGGCGGCGAGAACTTGGCCTGAAGGGGGCTAATGCGCCACAGCTAGCCGGGAGGGAGTCCGGGAAAACCCTGGAGCTGCCGAAGAAGCAAGAGACTTTTTCTTCCCTCTTGGTTTCCTGGTGCGCGAGGAGAGGGGATTAAGAGCGCTGCTTAAAGGGGCTCCACAGACGGGCGCGAGTCGCGGCTGAAAGCGCGGAGCCCAGAGACGGGCGTGGGACGCTGGGGCTGCTGCTGCCGCCGCCAAGAAGCCCGTGTGTGAGCGCAGGTCACTGTCCACACCGCCCTTCCGGGAGCCTGAGCAGCCCGCCACTGCCGGGGTCCCGGGATCCAGGGGCGGCTTCCCTGGGAGAACGCACGGCGTGCCTCGGGCTAGTGCAACGTCACGCCGACATCTGCCACTGCAGGCTCGACCCGCACTCCGTGCCCCTCCCTCCCGCCCGGCCTGAGTGAGCCAGAGTCCCCTAAGAGGCTGCTCCTTTAACCCTGTCCTGTCTGAGCGAAGAACAGACGCCCTCTGGCGACCTACACGCAGAGGCGGGGCCAAATCCAAAGCTGAGACCCAGGAGCTGTGAGAACAAAGAAGAGAAAGGGAAACCTCTCCCAGCAGCCTCAGAAGCAGCGGATTAAAGCTCCACAATCAACTTGATGTACTCTGCATCTGTGGAATACATGAATAGACAACAAATCATCCCAAATTGAGGAGCCAGGAGTCAGTGCTGTGCCTCTGAGGTGGGAGAGCCAACTTCAGGACACTGGTCCACAAGAGACCTCCCAGCTCCACATAATATTGAACGGCGAAAATCTTCCAGAGATCTCCATCTCAACACCAGCACCCAGCTTCACTCAACGACCAGCAAGCTACAGTGCTGGACACGCTATGCCAAACAACTAGCAAGACAGGAACACAACGCCACCCATTAGCAGAAAGGTGGCCTAAAATCATAAAAAGTCCGCAGACACCCCAAAAACACCACCAGACGTGGACCTGCCCATCAGAAAGACAAGATCCAGCCTCATCCACCAGAACACAGGCACTAGTCCCCACCACCAGGAAGCCTACACAACCCACTAAACCAACCTTAGCCACTGGAGACAGACACCAAAAACAACGGGAACTACGAACCTGCAGCCTGCAAAAAGGAGACCCCAAACACAGTAACATAAGCAAAATGAGAAGACAGAAAAACACACAGCAGGAGAAAGAGCAAGATAAAAACCCACCAGACCTAACAAATGAAGAGGTAATAGGCAGTCTACCTGAAAAAGAATTCAGAATAATGATGGTAAAGATGATGCAAGATTCTATTTCCCAGATCCAAAATCTTGGAAATAGAATAGACAAAATGCAAGAAACAGTTAACAAGGACCTAGAAGAACTAAAGATGAATCAAGCATCGATTAAAAACACAATAAATGAAATAAAAAATACTCTAGATGGGATCAATAGCAGAATAACTGAGGCAGAAGAACGGATAAGTGAGGTGGAAGATAAAATAGTGGAAATAACTGATGCAGAGCAAAATAAAGAAAAAAGAATGAAAAGAATTGAGGACAGTCTCAGAGACCTCTGGGACAACATTAAACGCACCAACATTCGAATCATAGGGGTTCCAGAAGAAGAAGAGAAAAAGAAAGGGACTGAGAAAATATTTGAAGAGATTATAGTTGAAAACTTCCCTAATATGGGAAAGGAAATAGTTAATCAAGTCCAGGAGGCACAGAGAGTCCCATACAGAATAAATCCAAGGAGAAATACGCCAAGACACATATTAATCAAACTGTCAAAAATTAAACACAAAGAAATCATATTAAAAGCAGCAAGGCAAAAACAACAAATAACACACAAGGGAATCCCCATCAGGATAACAGCTGATCTCTCAGCAGAAACTCTACAAGCCAGAAGGGAGTGGCAGGACATAATTAAAGTGATGAAGGAGAAAAACCTGCAACCAAGATTACTCTACCCAGCAAGGATCTCATTCAGATTTGATGGAGAAATTAAAACCTTTACAGACAAGCAAAAGCTGAGAGAGTTCAGCACCACCAAACCAGCTTTACAACAAATGCTAAAGGAACTTCTCTAGGCAAGAAACACAAAAGAAGGAAAAGAACTACAATAACAAACCCAAAACAATTAAGAAAATGGGAATAGGAACATACATATCAATAATTACCTTAAATGTAAATGGACTAAATGCTCCCACCAAAAGACACAGATTGGCTGAATGGATACAAAAACAAGACCCATATATATGCTGTCTACAAGAGACCCACTTCAGACCTAGAGACACATACAGACTGAAAGTAAGGGGATGGAAAAAGATATTCCATGCAAATGGAAACCAAAAGAAAGCTGGAGTAGCAATTCTCATATCAGACAAAATAGATTTTAAAATAAAGACTATTAGAAGAGACAAAGAAGGACACTACATAATGATCAAGGGATCGATCCAAGAAGAAGATATAACAATTGTAAATATTTATGCACCAAACGTAGGAGCACCTCAATACATAAGGCAAATACTAACAGCCATAAAAGGAGAAATCGACAGTAACACAATCATAGTAGGGGACTTTAACACCCCACTTTCACCAATGGACAGATCATCCAAAATGAAAATAAATAAGGAAACACAAGCTTTAAATGATACATTAAAGAAGATGGACTTAATTGATATTTATAAGACATTCCATCCAAAAACAACAGAATACACATTTTTCTCAAGTGCTCATGGAACATTCTCCAGGATAGATCATATCTTGGGTCACAAAGCAAGCCTTGGTAAATTTAAGAAAATTGAAATTGTATCAAGTATCTTTTCTGACCACAATGCTGTGAGACTAGATATCAATTACAGGAAAAGAGCTGTAAAAAATACAAACACATGGAGGCTAAACAATACACTACTTAATAACGAAGTGATCACTGAAGAAATCAAAGAGGAAATTAAAAAATACCTAGAAACAAATGACAATGGAGACACGACGACCCAAAACCTATGGGATGCAGCAAAAGCAGTTCTAAGAGGGAAGTTTATAGCAATACAATCCTACCTTAAGAAACAGGAAACATCTCGAATAAACAACCTAACCTTGCACCTAAAGCAATTAGAGAAAGAAGAACAAAAACATCCCAAAGTTAGCAGAAGGAAAGAAATCATAAAAATCAGATCAGAAATAAATGAAAAAGAAATGAAGGTAACGATAGCAAAGATCCATAAAACTAAAAGCTGGTTCTTTGAGAAGATAAACAAAATTGATAAACCATTAGCCAGACTCATCAAGAAAAAAAGGGAGAAGACTCAAATCAATAGAATTAGAAATGAAAAAGGAGAAGTAACAACTGACACTGCAGAAATACAAAAGATCATGAGAGATTATTACAAGCAACTCTATGCCAATAAAATGGACAACCTGGAAGAAATGCACAAATTCTTAGAAATGCACAACCTGCCAAGACTGAATCAGGAACAAATAGAAAATATGAACAGACCAATCACAAGCACTGAAATTGAAACTGTGATAAAAAATCTTCCATCAAACAAAAGCCCAGGACCAGATGGCTTCACAGGCGAATTCTATCAAGCATTTGGAGAAGAGCTAACACCTATCCTTCTCAAACTCTTCCAAAATATAGCAGAGGGAGGAACACTCCCAAACTCATTTTACGAGGCCACCATCACCCTGATACCAAAACCAGACAAGGATGTCACAAAGAAAGAAAACTACAGGCCAATATCACTGATGAACATAGATGCAAAAATCCTCAACAAAATACTAGCAAACAGAATCCAACAGCACATTAAAAGGATCATACACCATGATCAAGTGGGGTTTATTCCAGGAATGCAGGGATTCTTCAATATACGCAAATCAATCAACGTGATACACCATATTAACAAATTGAAGGAGAAAAACCATATGATAATCTCAATAGATGCAGAGAAAGCTTTCGACAAAATTCAACACCCATTTATGATAAAAACCCTGCAGAAAGTAGGCATAGAGGGAACTTTCCTCAACATAATAAAGGCCATATATGACAAACCCACAGCCAGCATCGTGCTCAATGGTGAAAAACTGAAACCATTTCCACTGAAATCAGGAACAAGACAAGGTTGCCCACTCTCACCACTCTTATTCAACATAGTTTTGGAAGTCTTAGCCACAGCAATCAGGGAAGAAAAGGAAATTAAAGGAATCCAAATCGGAAAAGAAGAAGTAAAGCTGTCACTGTTTGCAGATGACATGATACTATACATAGAGAATCCTAAAGATGCTACCAGAAAACTACTAGAGCTAATCAATGAATTTGGTAAAGTGGCAGGATACAAAATTAATGCACAGAAATCTGTGGCATTCCTATATACTAATGATGAAAAATCTGAAAGTGAAATCAAGGAAACACTCCCATTTACCATTGCAACAAAAAGAATAAAATATCTAGGAATAAACCTACCTAAGGAGACAAAAGACCTGTATGCAGAAAATTATAAGACACTGATGAAAGAAATTAAAGATGATACAAATAGATGGAGAGATGTACCATGTTCTTGGATTGGAAGAATCAACATTGTGAAAATGACTCTACTACCCAAAGCAATCTACAGATTCAATGCAATCCCTATCAAACTACCACTGGCATTTTTCACAGAACTAGAACAAAAAATTTCACAATTTGTATGGAAACACAAAAGACCCCAAATAGCCAAAGCAATCTTGAGAACGAAAAATGGAGCTGGAGGAATCAGGCTCCCTGACTTCAGACTATACTACAAAGCTACAGTAATCAAGACAGTATGGTACTGGCACAAAAACATAAAGATAGATCAATGGAACAGGATAGAAAGCCCAGAGATAAACCCACGCACATATGGTCACCTTATCTTTGATAAAGGAGGCAGGAATGTACAGTGGAGAAAGGACAGTCTCTTCAATAAGTGGTGCTGGGAAAACTGGATAGGGACATGTAAAAGTATGAGATTAGATCACTCCCTAACACCAGACACAAAAATAAGCTCAAAATGGATTAAAGACCTAAATGTAAGGCCAGAAACTATCAAACTCTTAGAGGAAAACACAGGCAGAACACTCTATGACATAAATCACAGCAAGATCCTTTTTGAGCCACCTCCTAGAGAAATGGAAATAAAGACAAAAATAAACACATGGGACCTAATGAAACTTCAAAGCTTTTGCACAGCAAAGGAAACCATAAACAAGACCAAAAGACAACCCTCAGAATGGGAGAAAATATTTGCAAATGGAGCAACTGACAAAGGATTAATCTCCAAAATTTATAAGCAGCTCATGCAGCTCAATAACAAAAAAACAAACAACCCAATCCAAAAATGGGCAGAAGACCTAAATAGACATTTCTCCACAGAAGATATACAGACTGCCAACAAACACATGAAAGGATGCTCAACATCTTTACTCATTAGAGAAATGCAAATCAAAGCTACAATGAGATATCATCTTACACCAGTCAGAATGGCCATCATCAAAAAATCTAGAAACAATAAATGCTGGAGAGGGTGTGGAAAAAAGGGAACCCTCTTGCACTGCTGGTGGGAATGTGAATTGGTACAGCCACTATGGAGAACGGTATGGAGGTTCCTTAAAAAACTACAAATAGAACTACCATATGACCCAGCAATCCCACTACTGGGCATATACCCTGAGAAAACCATAATTCAAAAAGAGACATGTACCAAAATGTTCATAGCAGCCCTATTTACAATAGCCCGGAGATGGAAACAACCTAAGTGTCCATCATCGGATGAATGGGTAAAGAAGATGTGGCACATATATACAATGGAATATTACTCAGCCATAAAAAGAAATGAAATTGAGCTATTTGTAATGAGGTGGATGGAGCTAGAGTCTGTCATACAGAGTGAAGTAAGTCAGAAAGAGAAAGACAAATACTGTATGCTGACACATATGTATGGAATTTAAGAAAAAAAAATGTCATGAAGAACATAGGGGTAAGACAGAAATAAAGACACAGACCTACTTGAGAATGGACTTGAGGATATGGGGAGGGGGAAGGGTAAGCTGTGACAAAGCGAAAGAGAGGCATGGATATATATACACTACCAAACGTAAGGTAGATAGATAGTGGGAAGCAGCCACAGAGCACAGGGAGATCAGCTGCGTGCTTTGTGACTGCCTGGAGGGGTGGGATGGGGAGGGTGGGAGGGAGGGAGATGCATGAGGGAAGGGATGTGGGAACAGATGTATATGTATGACTGATTCACTTTGTTATAAAGCAGAAACTAATTTAAAAAAATAAATTAAAAAAAAAAAAAAAGAAAAGAAAATGACAAAGTAGTTGTCCTAATCAAATAAACATATTGCCTAATGAAAGGCCTATGGTAGGGATAAAAATTAGAGCAAAACTTTCTGAGAAAAGATGTCCTTATTATTGATGAATGAGAGATGTCTTATTACTCCTACAGTGTTTGGGCCTGAAGGAAAAAAAATATTGAAAAATAAACTGAGAGTTTTGAAAATTAACTGCAGCAAATTTCTAATAAATAAGTTAAAAGAGCTTGGAGTTGAAATTTAAAGCTGGGCTCAAAATAGAAACAGATGATTCTCTTTTGTGCCATTAGAATGAGGCATCAAAAGGAATTTTCCTGACTAAATAGTTAAAAATCTTACTGATATTGCATAAAGGAGTTTTAGGTATGATAAATGTTAGCATGAAGAGATTAATACATATGAGTTCATGCAAGTTACTAATGAGAAGTAATGCTCTTAGGAATTCTATATATTAATAAATTGCTGTAAATAAATGGCCTCTACAGCTTATTAATTACCTGGAAGTTATTAAAATTTTAATTATTTAAGAGTGACACTCTTGTTCAAAATTGTGATTTTTTTTTTTATGTATAATATGTAATTAAATGGCCAAACTTTACTGAGAGCTGCCATTTTCAGAAAAAACATGTTCCAACTTTGGACTAAGTTTAGCAAAGATTATCAGAACTTGATGGCTCAAACTTCAAATTACAGGGACATGGACACAGAGGTTTTACTAAAACCTCAGCAGAATTGGAACAAAACAGAGAGCACTATTTTGTAACCATGCCCGTTCACTGATGCCATTTTGCCACTTGTGATATGTTAGGCTATTAATAGGAAAGGTATAGGATAGCCTGAGGTCATTTCTCACTCTAAATAGTGTTTTTCAACCATGACTGCACATTGGGACCACCCGGGAATTTTGAAAATTATTGATGTCAGGGTTCTACCCCTAGAGTTTTTCACGTAATTGGCCTGAGGTGCAGGCTGGACTTCAGGGCTGTGCAGCCAAGTTTCAGCTAACTGTTCTAAAGAAACTTGAAATATGAGAAGCTTGGAGATTTTAAAGGAGACCCCAGAGACATTGTGTTGCAGAAATTATGGCAAAATAAGTATTGTACATTGATCAAAGATAGAACACACAAGTGTCAAGTAGGGAAGATACCCAGAGAAGGGTTGCTTCAACTGTATAAAAGTGTTTATCATAGATTGAAAGCAATCTATTCAGAGAACATCTTACAAGAACAACAAAGTAATTCTCAATAAAACCAGTTGTGTTAATAATTTGGTTCACAGAATTCTGAAGATGAAGGGAATGTAGAGCTTCTGAAATCAGTGATTTTGTTAAATATCAAAATAACACTTGAGAGCACCTGAAATGTTGGTTTAATTATAACAAGTAATGTCTAATATGTGGTAGGGATCAGTGGTTTGCTTTTGCCCTATTTTTAAAAATATGTTAACAAAATAGTTATGACTTCAAATTATAGATATTCTCTAGTCTCCACAAAAGTAAATGGGACCACAAAAGTTTATTCCTGTTTTTGTGGAGCCCATAAATAATTGCTTTCAAGGGATTTAAATGAAATTATTTCCCTGATGGCAGAGGTTGGGGATTGGTGAAGATTTGTCCTTTGTGAGTAAGGAGAAGAGTATACTTGGATGTAAAAATAGTAGAGAAATAATTAGCTTTAAAAAAGCTAAATTCCATGTTTAGCAAAGGTAATGAGTCCTTAAATTCCTAAAGCTGAATATTGGTGTATAAATGAGTACTACAAACCAATAGAGAATAACCTTAATATTCATGGATATTAGAAAAAACCTAATCTAATTTCTTCCTACCTAGGAAAGTGTCTCCTAGGTTTAAATCAAACAGATGTTTTGGCTCCTAAAAGGCCCCAAATAAGTTCTGCTTTCCTGATGATGTCCTTTATTAGTGGGTTACTTTTTAAAATGTCATTTATCAGGAAAAAAATTAAATTTACATTTTCAAAATTGTATGTTGGATTAATTCACCAGATCTTTTATTTGGTTTGTGTTTCCAGTTAACTAGTTTGACTGATACATAAACGTTCAAAAATATTTGTTGAAAGTACAAATTTTATTAACTGATTTTTGAGAGGACTGATGTAAGATCAGTTACTCTTTAAGGTGCTTCTGTTTTGCATATTCACGCTATCTTTATAGTGTCAATAATTTGAAGGACTTTAGCTATATGATGGTTTCAGACAATGGTAACTGAATAAGCAAGAGTTGAAAAGACAAGATTTTAAGTTTGGACTGAAGAGTCTGAACTTTAGGGGATAAAGTAAAAAACACTCTTTTACTGGAAGATTAATTTTCCCTTTTTTGGGGAAATTTTTATGGACCAGATATGAATTGAAAAAGGGAAGCAGAAGCCTAGGCAGAAAAGTTAGCTAGGTAAACTTGGGTAGTTTTAGATCTAGGAGAGACAGAATACTCAAGGACATGAAAATAGGAAAAGTTACTCTGTAATGTCAGAGGCCAAGGGCTGCCATACGCTAATCGAATTCTATGCTGTGCTAATTTCCCTGTCTCTGATCAGATCCTATAAAATGACTTGTATTTACTACATGAATGTTAGATGATGGAATCAGCAGGGGATGTGGCTGAGTGAGAGTAGTGAAAATGGGGAAATGAGAAACAAGATTGATGATTGACTCGGATTTGGGTACATTAGGTTTTGATAGAACAAACCTGGAAAGAGAAACAAAAGAAATAGAAAAGATGAATGGAGCCCAGAGAAATCCAAAGCTCCCTGCACAAGTGCTACTCACCCAGGATATCCACTGGCTTCCTTGCCCCACATATGAGCAGCTTGTCCAGAGTAGATTTAAGTTTTCCAGAGCTGGGGAGCCAGCTCTCCATGCTCCATTTCCCTAATCCCAGGTCCCAAGGCCTGAGAGGGAAATTAGCTCCTCTTCTGAGAGAAGGCGGACCAACGCTGTAAGCAAATTTTAGTATCATCTTTCAAATTACTCATTTTCACAAATGTTGACTAATCAAGCTGAGAAAATAAAATAAAAACAAGCAGACTTGGTTTGAGGGGCATGTGATTTAACCTCTTTCTGGACAGGGCTTCTTTAGCAGGCAAATGAATCCTGGTAGACATGCAACAGCATGCTCCTAATCCAAAATAAACAAGATGTGTTTCACTGGAAAATTGCAGATGTATCAAAGGATAACTTGACAGCAAGTGTACAGAATACTATAAAAATATTTCCTTCTTTTTTACATGCATGTGTAATTCCTGCTTGAATGCAAGAGGGCTGAATACCAGCTTTATTTAATATATTTTGTGTCAATTTCTGTGTAAAGATTTTTTTTTTTGAGGTGAGAGTAGCGGAAAGAGGAGAACATTAATTCCAGATGGCTTTAAGCAAACATTAGAAAGGTGAACATTCATAGGCTTCCAAATATCTGTTGGCTAGTTGACATTTACAAACATTGCGTAGGTAAGCTTTCTCCTTCAGCTGTATTAAGGTTCTGGCAGCAAGTAAAGGATGTGTGAAATGAAATATGCCATTCAAATATAATAAAGAAAGAGAAGACTATTTGTAACCACTATTGGGAGAAATCACAGAAACCAAATCTTTCTGTTCTTTAATACGTTCTGCTAAAGCACTGCAAAAATTTAACTAAACTCTATTTAAAATATTTGGAACTCTTACCTCCATTTCCAAAATCACACTTTAAGGTCCACACATTATTTTGAGCAGCAAATTGTCTAATTAAATGAGCAAGCGCTATGTTTTAAATTCCTGAGCATACTTAATAAGAACAGAAGGCAGTAGTAATAAGAAGGATTGTATTTATAAGGATTGCTCAAGCTGGTAAGCTACTGACTGTAATTCTTTAGTTCTGGTATGCTTGCACCATCCAGCTGTATGGAAACAAAATGTGTATTTCCAAGCTGTATGTTTTAGAAACAGAAGAAATACAGCATAACAAAAATGAAATTCCCAAATAGTATGCAAACAAATGTCAATCATTACTTTAATCTAACATGGCAGCTGGAGGTAACAACTCCAAACAACATATGAAGTTGATTGTGATGAATGTTTATCTATACACAGATGTCATTTCAGAGATGTGAAAACATGCAGATAACTCTAGGGTTTTTCTAATTATTGTATTTATTAAGTTCTATTGTCTAAATTTTAAAAAATGTACAAAATATCTTGCATACTATAATTGACCTCTATCTCTTGTTTTTATCTGACTGTGGATATATATCCATAACCACATGTATGCATGCCCATGATGTAAAGGCATACATATATAAGGACATACACCAAAATGGTATAAGTGGTTATTGTTAAGATGAGTTGGGTAGATTGTCTTCATTTTCTACTTTTTACGTGTGTATATGGATTGCAAATTGTTACATAAGCCTGTGTTACTTTTTAAAGTGTAAGGGATAAAAAAGATTTCTCCATTTTGATAAATGAAAAAGAACACTTAGGAAACCAGGACATTCTTAGAAGCCTGCAATTTATATTCAAAAATGATCTTCAGTAATGAGATATTCCTAGTACCAATGTGGATATCCACAGTTGCATGCAATTTGAATCTTTCTGTTGTTGTTGTTGGCTAGATCTATTCAACATTATTAAAACGACTTGAAAATTGTTGAAATCTTCCAGAACATAAAAAATGGAAAGCTTTCAAATTAATTTTATGAGGTTAAGGAAACTGATCATAAATAATATATTTTAAAGATTTTATTTTCTAATTGGTTATTCCTGGTGTAAGGAAATAAAGTTTTTTTATATGCTGATATTCTATCAAGGATCTTGCTTGCTACATTTACTTTTTAGTTCTAATATTTAAAATTTTCTACATACAATAATACCATTTGCAAATAATGACCAGTGTAATTCTTTTTTGTCAGTACTTGGGCACTTTTTTTTCTCTCTCTTATTGAACTGGGGAATCTTTTCTTATTTCTGATCTCAGAAGGAAAGGTTTCAATATCTCCATATTATTTATGGTATTTTTTGTAGGTTTTTATGGCTACCTATAATCAGATTAAAGGAACTGTATTCTATCCCTCGTTTGCACATTTTAAAAAGCATATAATTTTGTGCATACTTTGAGATAAGAATTTCTCTTTCAAATAGTTAATGCAGTGAATTACATTAATTGATTTTATGGTATTAGAACAACCTTGCATTATTGGAATAAACCTAAGTTATTTTCATTTTTAATAGTTTTTATTGAACTGTAATTCACATACCATAAAGTTCACCCTTTAAGAGTGTACAATTCAATGGTTAGATTCAGTGATTACAAAGTTGCATAATAATCACCACAAACAAATTCTTACTCCTCTCCCCAACTCCTGACAATGACTAGTTTACTTTCTGTCTTTATAGATTTGCTGTTTCTAGATATTTCATATACATTGAATCATATAATACCTTTTGTGTCTGGCTTTATTCACATCATAATATTTTCATGATCCATTTATCTCATAGAATGTATCAGTAGTTCATTCCTTTTATGGCTGATGAAAAGTGGACATAAAACTTTTTGTTTATCCATTCATCCAACGAATGGACATTTGTGTTGTTTCCACTTTTGGGCTATTATGGATAGTGGTACTATTGTTACAGAGCTCAGGTTTGGTTGCTCTCCACTCGAAAGCCAATTCTTGAGAGACAAGTATTGGTAGGAAAGGAAAGATGGTTTTATTCAGGAGGCTGGCAACCTGAGGAGAAGGTGGACTTCTGTCCAAGAACCAACCCCCAACTGTTGATTAAGGGGCAAGAGCTTTTAAACGGGAGTTTCAGGGGTTCACAGGTGGTAGGGGAGGCTATGTGTAGAACAGCATAGTTAGCTCTGTCATCTTGAAATTGGTCATGTGGTGGTCTGATCAGATCATCTTGATTGTTTTCAAGTACAGTTAATCTTCAGTTCCAGGGTTGGTTTTTTTCCCATTTCCTTGAGGCCAATTAATGGAATTGTGCAAGATAGAGCAGCTTATGCATGGCTACAGTCTGGTCATCAAGTAGTTAACTTCTTCCATTTGGTGGGGGCTTCAGCATCTGAAAACCAGCTCAAAGGATATGGCTTAGAATATTATCTCTAGCCTTTGAGAAGGAATTAAAGGTCCTTGACTTTGTTTAATGGCTAAACTATTATTATTTTGTCTTGACTGTTTTCCTTTTTTTGTCTTGTTTTCACTTCTCTGATTAAATTTATTCTTTGGTTAAAGTTTTTCTACAGAAAAGAGGCAGGCAGAGGACATGGGGCAGGGGTTTGGTCTGTCCTGGGAAGGCCCCATGGGGCCTTACTCAGTTACACTATAAACATTTGTGTACAAGTTTTTGGTAGACATGTGGTTTCAATTCTCATGAATATATACTTATGAGTGAAATTGCTAAGGCATGTGATAACTCTATGTTTAACTTTGGTGAAAAATGGAAAACTGTTTTCCAAAGTGGCTGTACCATTTTCCATTCCCAGCTGTACCTTTGAGGGATTGTTTTCCACATCCTCACTCTTACTTGTTATTTTCCATCTTTTGATCATAGCCATCCTGGTGAGTGTGAAATGGCATCTCATTGTTGTTTTGATTTGCATTTCACAAGTGACTAATAAGGTTGAACATCTATTCATGTGCTTCTTGCCCATTTGTATATCTTTTTTGGAGAAGTAACTCTACAAATTATTTTTCCATTTTTAATTGTTGGCTTGTAATAGTTATTTATGTATTCTGAATGTGAGTCCCTTATGAGATATATGATTTGTAAAAAATATTTCCCATTCTGTGGATTGTCTTTTCATTTTATTGGTTTATTTCAAACACAAAACAATTTAATCTTGATTTAGTATTAATGTGTCTCTTTCTTTTGTTGCTTGAAATTTTGTGCCACATATAAAAAACCATTGTCTAATCCAAGATCATGAAGATTTTTACTTATATTTTCTTCTAAGGGTTTTACACTTTTAGCTGTTACAATTAGGTTTTTCATCCACTTTGAGTTATTTTTTTGTTTATAATATAATGTCAGAATCTAACATCATTCTTTTGAATGTGTATGTACAATTGTCCCAATACCAGTTGTTGAAAAGACTATTCTTTCCCTGTTGAATTGTCTTGGCACCCTTGTCAAGAATCAATCGACCATAAATGTAATGGTTTATTTCTGGATTCTCAATTTTATTCCATTGAATGCTGTCAGTAGAGTTTTTTAAAAATACAATTAGGTATTTTCTCCTTGATGGATTCAAGAAGAGAAGAAAAATACAGATGAGTATTCTCTGTAATCAGATATACGTGTATTTTTTGTTCAGGTGTTTTAATGGATTAAATAAATGAAAACAACATTAAAAAGTGTGTGTGTGTGAAATTCAACACCCATTTATGATAAAAATTCTCCAGAAAGTGGGCATGGGGGAACTTACCTCAACATAGTAATGGCCGTATATGACAAACCCACAGCTAATACCATACTCAACGGTGAAAAGCTGAAAGCATTTCCTCTATGACCAGGAACAAGACAAGGATGCCCACTCTCGCCACTTTTATACAACATAGTTTTGGAAGTCCTAGCCATAGCGATCAGAAAAAAAAAAAAAAAAGACATAGAAGAAATCCAAATTGGAAAGGAATAAGTAAAACTGTCACTGTTTGCAGATGGCATGGTATTGTACATAGAAAATTCTAAAGATGCCACCAGAAAACTACTAGAGCTCATCAATAAATTTGGTAATGTTGCATGATTCAAAAATAATACACAGAAATCTGTTGCATTTCTATACACTAACAATGAACTATCAGAAAGAGAAGTTAAGGAAATGATCCCATTTACCATCACATCAAAAATAATAAAATACCAAGCAATAAACCTACATAAGGAGGCAAAAGAACTCTACTTGGAAAATTATAAGAAAAATATGAGACATATATAGATGAAAGAAATTGAAGATGACACAAACAGATGGAAAGATATACTGTGTTCTTGAACTGGAAGAATCAATATTGTTAAAATGATCATACTACCCAAAGCAGTGTACAGATTCAATGCAATCTCTATCAAAGTACCAATGGCGTTTTTTGCATAACTAGAACAAAACATTTAAAAATTTGTCTGGAAACACAAAAGACCCTGAATAGCCAAAACGATCTTGAGAAAGAAGAACAGAGCTGGAAGAATCACAGTCCCTGACTTCAAACTATATTACAAAGTAATTAAGATAGTATAGTAGTGGCACAAAAACAGACACATAGATCAATGGAACATAATAGAGAGCCCAAAGGTAAGTCCACGCACTTATGGTCAAGTAATCTATGACAAAGGAGGCAAGAATATACAATGGAGAAAAGACAGTCCTTCAATTAGTGGTGCTGGGAAAACTGGACAACTTGTAAAAGAATGAAACTTGAATATTCCCTAACACCATATACAAAAACAAACTCAAAATGGAGTAAAGGCCTAAGTGCAAGACTGGAAACCACAAAGCTCCTAGAGGAAAACATAGGGAGAACACTCTGACATAAATCATAGCAAGATTTTTTTTAGATACATTTCCTAAAGTAAAGGAAATTAAAGCAAAAATAAGCAAATAGGACCTAATTAAATTTATAAGCTTTTGCACAGCAAAGGAAACCATTGACAAAACAAAAAGACAACCTACTGAATGGGAGAAAATATTTGCAAATGACATGTCTGATAGGGATTAATATCCAACATATGTAAACTGCTCATACAACTCAACATCAAAAAAATAAACAGCCCAATTAAAAATGGGCAGAAGAACTGAATAGACATTTTTCCAAAGAGGAAATGCAAATGGCCGACAGACACATGAAAAGATGCTCAACATCACTAATCATCAGGAAAATGCAAATCAAAATCACAATGAGGGGCTTCCCTGGTGGCGCAGTGGTTGAGAGTCCGCCTGCCGATGCAGGGGACGCGGGTTCGTGCCCCGATCCGGGAGGATCCCACATGCTGCGGAGCGTCTGGGTCCGTGAGCCATGGCCGCTGAGCCTGCGCGTCCGGAGCCCGTGCTCCGCAACGGGAGAGGCCACAACAGTGAGGGGCCCGCGTAAAAGCAAAAAAAAAAAAAAAAAAAAAAAAAAAAAAAAAAAAAAAAAAAAAAAAAAAAAATCACAATGAGATGTTACCTCACACCTGTCAGAATGGCTATCATCAAAAAAGTCTACAGATAACAAATGTTGGCAAGGATATGGAGAAAAGAGAACCCTCATACACTGTTGGTGGGAATGCAGATTGGTTGCAGCCACTGTGGAAGACAGTATGGAGGTTTCTCAGAAAAACTAAAAATAGAACTACCATATGACCCAGAAATTCCACTCTTGGGTGTATATCTGAAGAAAACCAAAACCTTAATTTGAAATGATACATGCACCCTGATGTTCATAGCAACATTGTTTACAATCAGCAAGATATGGACGAAGTCTAAGTGTTCATCAACAGAGGAATGGATAAAAAACATGTGACATGTATATGTGTATACACACACACACACACACACACATATGCACACAATGGAATACTACTCAGCCATAAAAAAGAATGAAATTTTGCCATTTAATACAACATGGATGGCCTTAGAGGTCATTATGCTAAGTGAGATATGTCAGACAGAGAAAGATAAATACTGTATAATATCACTTCTATGTGGAATCTAAAAAATACAACAAACTAGTGAGTATAACAAAAAAGAAGCGGACTCACAGATATAATAAGGGACAAACTAGTGGTTACCAGTGGGGAGAGGGAAGGAGAAGTGGTGATATAGGGGTAGGGGAGTAAGAAATAAAAACTATTAGGTATAAAACAAGCTACAAGGATACACTGGGGAGATGTAGTTTAAGGGTATAATCTTACAATCAGTAGATAAATAAGTCTTAGACACTTAATGCACAGCAATGATTATAGACAATAATACTATACTATAAACTTCAAATTTTCTAAGAGACTAGATCTTAATTATTCTTAACACAAAAAAGAAATGATACTTATGTGATGTGACAGAGGTATCAGCTAACACCATATTGGTAATCCTATTGCAATATACAAATGAATCAAACTAACAATTGTACACCTTAAACTTACACAATGTTGTATGTCAATCATACCTGAATAAAAATAAATTAAAAAAATGAAAGTATATGAACAAATGATGTCAGAAACACATGAATGCATGTTAAAGCATTTATCCTAAAACAACCACTTTATTCTTTCAATCTGTACGAGTCCTCTGCTATAGTATTTTATACTTTTGTTGTGCTTCATGGGTTTTATCCTCTTACTTAAAGATATTTTCTTACTGATATGCAAGAATTTTCTATTTAGTGTTTATTATGTCTTGCAAATTTTTGTCTAGCTGGCAGCACATCTTTTATTGTGAATGACATGATTTGATATTTTGTGAAGTCGTATTGGTCAGTATTTTCCTCTATGAATTTTTCTTGAATTTTAGTTTTTGAATGTGTTCTCCACCTCAAGGTAATATAAATATCTATATTTTCTTCTGCGTTTATTTAAAGCAACAAATCCCTTGTCCTATATGAAATTATTTCAGGGTGTGGGAATCTAACCTTATTTTCTCCAACTAATTAACCAATTACCCTAGTTCCAGCATTGACTGCTGCCTAAGCTTTTCTTATCCCATGACTTGAAATCCCAAACTCTGTCATGGAAAAAATTTATTGATTTTTGTCTATTCTGATACTTGTGCCGCACTAATTATTATCATTACAAAACTACCTCATCTCTCTGCAAAATTTCTTTGACTCTCTTCAATATGACTCTTCCAGATGAAATTTAATGTTTAAGATCAAAAGCTGAAAAATTCCCCATTAAATTTGTACATTACTTCAGTGAGCATTGGCAAATAATAAGTATTTATTTACGTAGTCTTTTAAATCCCAAAGGAAAATAATATACTTTTCTTCTTATATAATTTATATATTTATTTTTATAATTCATTTTAGAATTGTTTTTTGCTAATTGTATTACAGTTAATGTTATAAATAAATAAATAGGTAAAAATAATGAAGCATTTTTAAAAAAGTAGTTGCACTCATAATCATAGTAAGTTTCAAGGCAAAATTTTCTTTTATTTTGGATTTTGTCTATCCTTGTGTTCTAGTCTTGTTTGAGCCTACTCTCTTTTCAGAGCTGCCTTTCTCAGAGACATTTTTCTCTCTATGGCATATTGTTCTACTCTCTTGAAAGTCATGGTTCTGTATCTTTTTGTGAATAAAAAGGTGATTTTTCCTGGTTTTCTTCTGTTTCATATGTTAAATCCTTTTCATAAATGCATCATTTTTGAATACTGAATATTTTGATGTTATGTGTTTGTGAAAAACAGGTAACTCATTCATAACTAGAGAGAGATCTAGATTTAATCCATACTTCTTCCAACAGAAAAGAGAGATGTCCCATAGCCACTCTGAGTTTCTACTTGGACCCAATAGGCTTTTTCCCTCTCAGTTGTATTCCTGAAGGACTATTTTGTGAAGAGATCCTTAATCCAGTCTTCAGTTTCTAAATCATGCATGATCTCACTTATATGTGGAATTGAAAGATGCCTAATTTCTAGAAACAGAGTATAGAATGGTGATTATAAGGGGCTGGAGACTAGATTAAGGATCTCTACATAAAATTGTCCTTCAGGAATACAATTGAGAGGGAAAAAGCCTATTGGGTCCAGTTTCCAAGGCATTAACCAAGCATGGCTTTACTGGACAAATGTGGGTCCATCTGTGTTTTCACTCTGGACTCTATGCTATAGAGTCAGTGCCTTTTCTCTAGTTCTTATTTGTACTTGTTGTACCTGTTGACTCTACCTGGCTTAGATATAATTCCCTGCTGCAGGATGATGATTTTCCTCAGTGCAGCTGCCTGAACTCTGGTGTTAAAGGCAGATGTTAAAGTTGTAGATGAGCCAAAACTTTTTTCAATCTTCTTGAGGCCTCTCCATGCTGTTTTGGTTCAGATAATTTGTAATGATCTATTGTAAACTCATTTACAATGAAGTCAGGAGAACCCTCCCCATTATACTGTTATGACAGTGTATCGTAATTGTGTGTTAACATATGACTCCCCTGTTATTGGGCCCTGAGCATTTTGGAGGTAGGATATCCTATTTGTGCTTTTATCCTTATGTTTTTGTTCTGGTTCTCTACAAAATTGCTCAATAAATCTTAATTGCTAAAAGTATTTAATGTTTTTTTTTTCTTTTCTTCCTCAATTGAATTTTAACCTCAAAAGAACATAAATACATATTTTCCTTATTTCATACTAGCTTTATATAAATATACTAGTATATTGTATACTACAAGGCCTAGTACAGTTCTATATATGTTTTGCTTAGTAAACACTGAATAACTCAAGGAAAGTTCTGGAGAATTAATGCAGGCATTTGACCTTTATTTAGGACATTGTCATTACAACTGGCCAAGTTGCACTGGATTACAGAGCAAAGTATTTCTGAAAAATTCTTGCAACAAGTTCCAATCCCTACATTGATCCTGGAATGAAAAACTGTGTTGAGGTGTGGAGGATGTCAGAATTTCCATCAGACTCTCCAGAGCCTCTAACATAAAACAGCATGCTGCTCTGCAAACAGATTCAAAATTTAAAAAAATAAAATTATCCTCCACTTCCAAAGAGTTTGTAAAACTTAACACCATCTTATATAAGACTACAAAGACCACAACTGCCAGAAATGCTTTCCAACCCCAGCTTTCTACAGTTGCTCCCTTTCTTCGTCTCATCATCTCTTCCAGGCTAATTCAATTCACCACATATTGTGTGAACAGCTGTTGAGTGTTCAGCCCAAGGCGAGAACATCACAAGTGGAGACCTTGAGGAGAGAAACTGTGTGAACAGTGGAAGCTAAGGCCAGGTTGCTGCAGACAGAGGAGACAGCAAGAGGGGAAAGCTTTCAGGAACTTGAACTCTGGAGACATGAGAGCAAGAAACCTGAGGGTGTAGTAAAAGAGAGGTGACAGTGATGCACCGTAGATTTGGATGGGGGTGGATATAGGTAAAAAAGCCAAGACTGGAGAAGTAATACTTATTTAGAGGCATAGGAGAGATTTTAGAAGATCTTTGAAGAATATGTAAATTGAAAGACATGACAGGGAAAGTGTATTCCAAGGACAAGCTGTAGCATGTACTTGGAAAATAAAAGCAAAACACAGAGGGCATGAAAGTGGGGAAAATCTGAATATGCCCACATTGAGTAGCTCTCATAGTAGGCTGGTAAGGAAAATCAAAATAAACCAAGGTAAAGCACCCTAGTACTCCATCGGATTCTGCTCTCAATTCTATTTTCTCTCCTCTCTGCATACATGTTGGATGATCTCATTCCCATCCATGGCAACAACTCCCAGTTAAACTAATGACTTTGAAGCCTATGCCTCTAGCTCTTTGATCAGCTTCAGACCTGTGCATATAATTGTTTGCTAAAACCTTGACCTTAATATATTACCCATTCCTCAAACTGAAGCCACCCCTACATGAAATCTTGCAAATCCTGCTGCAAAGCTTCTCCCATTTTAAATTTCTTATCTCAGTGAATCACCATGTAATCCAATCCTTATTATTCTTTCTAGGTCATTTCACCTGAATTCTGACAATTCTTTTTCATTCATATCCTCTTATAACCTTTGATTTTCATGCCCACTGTCCCAGCAGTGATTGGGACCTTATCCTCATCATGTATCTTCCTAGTGTCACTCCTATTCAAGTTCAACCTCTCTTTCACCTTACAAAGTACAGTTGTCCTTTTGCATCTGTGGGGGATTGGTTCCAGGACCCCCAAAGATACAAGAATCCGTGGATGTTCAAGTCCCTTACAGTCCACCCTTTGCCCTCCACATCTGTGGTTCCGCATCTGCAGATACAGAGGGCCAACTATAATGTTTTCAAAATATAATTTTGATTGATACTCCCTTGGAAAAATGATATTCATTCTCCCTGTCCTTGATATAAACTCTGACCTCTGTTATATAAGATACAAGTAAGTCCTGAGCACTTCTCCAGGCTCATCTACTGACTGGTAGCCATCTTGTACACATTCTTCTAACCATATTAATTATTTTAACCATATCCAACTTCCTGCAGTGCCCCATGACCCATGATGCCTTACACCACAGCACTTATACATATGCCTTTGCAGGAAGTGTTCCCTACAGGAGGAATGCTCATTTTAACATTCTTCTGGATGGCTCCGTCTTTTATTTTCATAGAAGCCTATGGATGCCTCTATTGTTAATTTAATTGTCTATGTTACCTGCTGGATAGCGTCTTTCATCTTATTCACAGAACATAACAAGGAGTAAGACATAATAACTGCTGAATAATTCTGAATAAATAGCTTTTTAAAGAGTCAAGTATGAATGTCAGAAGTTTACTTATTTCTACAAAAATATGTGAATTTGGTTGTACTCTAAGGACCCGAGATGAGGATGAACTGTACAAATGGTTTCTACCTGTAGTTCTACATTCTCAGATGTAGGAAAGGGAGGTTAAAAATTAAATACAGTAAGTCTCCTACATATGAACCTTCAAGTTGAGAGCTTTCAGAGATGCGAACTTGCATTTCATGTCCAATCACGTAAGTTAGTTCACATGTCTGGCATACAATGTCACATGCGTGCATTCTCTACAAGTGGTTGTGCTTTTGTATACTTTACTGTACAGTAAAATTTTTTCTGTGTTATGTATTATTTGTGTGAAAAGTATTATAAACCTATCACTGTACCGTACTGTATAGCCGATTGTGTTAGTTGGGTACGTAGGCTAACTTTGTTGGACTTACAAACAAATTGGACTTAGGAACATGCTCTTGGAACAGAACTCGTTCATATGTAAGGGACTTACTGTATTCTCTTTTGACCCTAGTAAGACATTGATATTTTATGTTATTAATTTTGTATTTTATCCCAAGGCATAAATAAAGCATAATTCAATATGAAGTATTATATATAGAAAAAGCATATGAAAGTTGAATTCACTCATCTACATGTTTGCTGACTAAACAATTCTAATGAAAATAGTTTTTGTGCCTAGACAAAGCTTAAGCGTTTCATCAATTATATAATGTCTATATTGTTTTATAAAACATAAGATACTGCAATGTAAACATACAGTGTAAAACAAAAAGTAAATGAAATTAGACTTAAAACACTAGTATAGGGAAGTTATAAATATGTAGAAAACCAAGGCTAAGATAAAGAGAAATACAAGTATTCAGTCCAAAAGAAACTGGGTAGTAATTATAGTTTTAGGTTTAGTTTCCTAGTAGTTCATGTTAGAATGAAGATAGCGTCGTTTCTCTCTTTAATGAAAGGAGAAGCTTGCCTCTGAAGGAGAAAAGATTTTCCCAGCCCTGAATTGGGATATAATGCCTTTCCTGAGATGTTATACATGAGCTTCTGAGTGACAATATTCCTTAATAATATTTTTGTATTAAGTGACAAAATAGATTGCATATGATTCCTTGTTGTATTGTTCTTTCATAAAAAAATTGGGGCATGACCTCAAAACTTAATTCAGAGAAAGCAGTTCTGTTAACAACCAAGGCAATATAGTTCAAGTTTGTAGATTTCTGGTGATCTGATTTGACCAAAGCTAAAATTTATAAAACCTAGTACAGTGACCACCTTCAAGTGATTTTCTGTAACTATTACAGCAGGGTGTTTATTAAATGTCCACTTCTGTTTGGTGACACTTCAAGATGTTTTAGTTATTTTAAAGATAAAATTCTAAAAAGAAAAATCCTTAGTAAAATGTAGTTTACCTAATGAACAAATATATGGCATATCATTTTAATGCCTCAATATTAAGCTAACAAAGAGAGGGTATTGTCTTTCCTAAACTGTTGGTAATTAATAGACAAAAGTTTCATATTTTTTCCTACAAAATTTTATAATTGTGCCATTGTTTTCATTATGAGAAACAAGGAAAGTGAAGCAACATCTGCCAAATACTTACATTCTAGTGCCAGATTATTTTACACATTTTATATTATTAAATTGGAATTAAACTTGTGAAAATCAAAGTGGGCTAAAAGTAGATATTTAACTCTTGTGGACTTATTGAAATCCAATATGGAGATTTGTCCACATGGGATCATGAAATCAAACATTAGGAAGAAATATATTTTTTTCAGCAACATTCTGAAATCAGTGGCTAAAACCACAAGACATAGGTGAAAAGAGCTTATAAATATTGATTCATTAAATTTGTTCCCTTGGGTTCATATCATGGATAAACCTATAATACTTCAGCTAGAGTTTTATTTACAGTACTGCCATATACAAATGTAATCAATTTCTCTTATATAAAGCTTCCCTTTAGAGGATAAAATTATTAATGTATGTGGTTAGTAGGAGCTTCTTCTTTCTGCTTCATAGAAAGGACTGTGGCTTTGCTTACTCAGTTTTTTTCCCATTCCTATTCTCCAGAAAGTTACTGCTGGTGGTTAACAGGTGACTGGCATTTTTTAAAAAAATATTTGTATTAGATCACATGCCCTCTCTTATTATTTTTTAATTTATTTTTTACGGAGTGAGTCTTTAAATTCTATAGTGCTTTAGACTTTTCAAAAGTTTCACACACATAATTGCATATAATCCCAAAATAACCTATTTTTCCCCACCCCTATATTGCCCCTCCCCCTTCACTCTCCCCTCTAGTAACCAGTAGTTTGCTCTCTATATCCGAGTCTGCTTCTTTTTTGTTTTATTCACTAGTTTGTTGTATTTTTTATATTCCACATATAAAAGCCTGTTCTTTGAAAAGATAAACAAAATTGATAAACCTTTAGCCAGGCTCATCAAGAAAGAAAGAGAATGGTCCCAAATCAACAAAATCAGAATGAAAAACAAGTTACATCTGACACCACAGAAACACAAAGGATCATAAGAGACTACTGTGAACAGCTATATGCCAATAAAATGGACAACATAGAAGAAATGGACAAATTCTTAGAAAGGTACAATCTCCCCAGACTGAACCAGGAAGACATAGGAAATATGAACAGACCAATTACCAGTACTGAACTTGAATCAGTAGTTAAAAAAACTCCCAACAGACAAAAGTCCAGGACCAGATGACTTCACAGGTGAATTCTACCAAACATTTAGAGAAGAGATAATGACTATCCTTCTGAAACAATTCCAAGAAATTGCACATACTTTCGAACCCATTCTATGAGGCCAGCATCATCCTTGTACCAAAACCAGACGATGGTTGGCTCTTTAGCGTTGCCACATCAGTGCAACTATAAGAGGAAATCAGGACTAGAAAGGCAGTAGAGAAGGGAGATACAGGCTGAGAGATGCATTTGGATTAGGTCTGGGGGAGTTTTCTTCTAGCAGAGAAAAAATGTGCATAGTTTGTGTGTGGTTATGAAGTTACTCAGAGGGGTTTAAGAAAAGAGGAAAATGGATGAAAGAAGAGGAATGGAGAGATTTGTGTTTTGTATTTTGTATCTCTTTCAGTTATTACCAAAATACAAGTAGAGCCTTGAGTTCTTTTAAAATTACTTTTCAAGTTTTTTTTTAAGCCAGGGTGCTGTATCATGTCACATGTTTATTAGTGTACGTATTCTAATAAGGAGGTAAGAAAGAAAATGTTTAAACCGCTTGGGCTGGAGGTGATGTGGAAGAGTTATGGGGAAGTATGGGTCTTGGCTGGGAGTCAAGTCTACTCTTTGATCCTAACTGGCTGTATGTCTATGGATATTTTCATTTGGGGGGGGGGTGGACAGGATTCAGCAAAGGGTAAAATGTGTGAGCACCAAACCACTGAAGTTTAAAAACTATATTCAGAAAAAAATATATAGGGGGAAAGTTTTTAGAGCATTGAAGCAAATAAAATATAGCATGAAAGTTTTCTGAAAATTCAGGTTTATTGAAAGCATATTTTGATGGATTGCACTGTCTGAAACATTTTAATTCTTATGGACCATGAGAGGAAGAATAAATCCTCTAAGTAGAAAAGAGAAATAGCTGACATCCAACAAGTCTTTTGAATGAATGGATTATTCCATGCTAACATCTGGAATATAAAAGGTAAATAGCCCCCCAGGAATTCACACTGTGTCACCTTCTCTAAGGAAAGTGCATTAAAGGAATCATCTAAATTATCTGAAGCTCTGCATACATGTGCCAGATGTGGCTGGCATTCTCCTAACTCTGAATGGCTATAACTGAATCAATACTTCACCACCTCTGTGAGATTCGTGTCAGGAGGCTCTATGTTTCTCTATTTTTCAAAAATTGCTTACTTTCCAGGAAGTCACATCTGCATTTAAAGAAAACTCTGACCAGAGGCTATCAGGCATCCCACCCTCCCAACCTCATCCCTCCCCTCCACCCAGCTGTCACTGTTAGTGAATTTAATGCTTTTGTGAAAAATACATTCAACAGCCTGGCTCTCCAGCTTATTGATTTTTTCCTTATCTTCAGTAGCATGCATTCCCATTCTAATATAGCCACCTACACTCACTGCCCTAACAGGAACCCTAACATCTTCTGTGGCTAGTTCACATCAGATTTTTAAATTCTAGTATGCTTCTCACCTTTAACTTCAATTCCTTATCTTTCCAGTCCTCTGAAAATTTTATTTTCTCTACACATATTATTTGACCTCACAGACAGCAATATTTTCTTGCCTCTTTGCATTTCTTAAACCTCACAGTTCTTTCTTGGCCTCAGTTATTTTCCACATATCACTTAGTCATTTTAAATTCTTTGCAACATGGAATGCCAGAATTCAATCGGAAGTACGCCAGTTCCAAACCAGAACATCTTCCATCCTTGCTTCCACACGCCTACAGCAGTAAAAACCACATTCATGTAAATGCAGCCATTTGAACATAGGCTTTCAAATAACATTTCTTCCTCAGTGCTAAGTGCCAACCTGATACTTTGTTAATTGGATCAAGAGATACAATGAGAAAATTTAGAGAGTGTGATGCTTTTAGACCCCTAAAACCTGAGTGAGACGTACCAGCAACTGAGGACACAGCAAGAAGGCAGTTGGCTGCAAGCCAGGAAGAGAGCACTCACAAGGAATTGAAACAGTTGCAACCTTGATCTTGGACTTCCCAGCCTCCAGAACTGTGAGAAATAAATGTCTATTGTTTAAGCCACGCAGTCTGTGGTATTTTGTTATGGCAACCCAAGCTAAGACTCATGACAATATAAGAATAATAACAAACTAAAACATTTGGAATATTTAAATGATAATTTTCTCATTATTTACACAACCAACTACTTTGCAACACAGAACTTAAAAAAGATGACTTCCATTCCAAACAAATATTGCTTCTTTATTTCTTCTTAAACTTCCATCATTTTGAAGGTAAAGATCTCTCAGTGCATCCCATACATCGAGACATTGCGTACATTCATGTGAATAGGCATAAAGCTTCATTTCATCAATTCCTTATTTTCTTTGACTCATTCAAGGATCATTACATTTATTTTATAAATTAACAATACATATTTGTATTATACCATTTTAATTCACACTGCTAAGTAGTTAACTATCCATTTAAATACATGTGTATAAGAATGTATAAAATGCTGTCACCTAATGTTTAGCAATTCTTATTATTTTTGAGCAGTAGAAGTTAGAGTGATTTTTATAATTTTTGATTTTGAAATGTGATGGATTGTTCGATGGATTTTCATAAGGTCCATATTCATTTCAAGATCAAAGATATTCTGAGAACATTTATGCACATTTTTGTGAATTGTTAGAATGAGGTGATATTCAAAAGACAAAAAAATTTCCATGTATTAAATGTTTCTCAATAAATAGTTCACACCTACCTTTTCTGTATTTAGTAATGAAAATTTTTTATTTTAATTGTATGTGATAGAAGAATATACAAATATCTATTTTAAATTTTATCCCCATAAACATTTATAACCAGAAAATCAAATAAGCATTAAAATATGAAATAAAATACTAATTTTCAGATCTAAATGTTGCTTGGGAAAGGTACTTTTTATTTAAGCAGTATCTTCATTTTTATCACTATAAGAGTGTAGATGAAATATCTAACTAGTATACTTTTAAATTAAAACTGTAAAAATTATGTACAGGATTTTGTAGTGCACATTGGATGTGTAAAACATTTTGCCTATTACATTCTTCATGTTGATAGTAGCAGTGCTTAAAGTTTGTAGGTACTTAGTTACATTGGCTTTTTTAGCCGCTTAGATTGAATATAATGTACCAGTCCCTGTTGACTCTAAACTACTTGGAGTTTTAAGAAGTTTAACAGCAGTGGAATAACACAGTACTAGCAGACAGGCAAAATGATAGATGTACCGTGAATAACACAGAGTCTTTTCTGTAATGTCATAAAAGGAGTCATGCTCTGTTTTGTCAATTTCCTTAATTCATTCAAGTTCCCAACTCATGAATCAGTCAGGTATCCCACCCTCCTCAGTGAATAGAAACATTGTGAAGGCAGTCAGCTTCTAGTCACTGGAAATCACAATTCCACTCCGTCCAAGGAAATAGATTTACATTCTTCTCATTTAAAATATGTGCAGAAGGATATTGGTTTATCATTCATTTTTAACAAAATACTCCACGGTTTGCTTTTTCACTTTCATTGAAACTTAATGATTAAGTGGATCTAAATAAATATATTTGATGTATATGTCTACATCTATCTATATATATAGTGTATATATATAAATATATATCTATGAGGAGCATATATCAATACTATTGTCTACACATTAGTAACTCTCTTTTATGAGACTATGCCAATATTGTTGCTGTTGATCTCTTAAATGGCATCAACTCACTCTATTTCTTACCTAAAATACAACTGTGAAAGAGACAGTGAAGAAGAGGATGTAACATATCTTCTACATACTCTTGAGGTTCTTGGGCTCACGTATATATGGTATCTGATTACGTAGTGGTACCCTTCTGAAAGTGAATAAATCATGAGTTATTTCTAGAAAATTTGATAAGACATTTGGTTACAAATTAAAATCATGCCACCAGATGTCTATACTTTGACTTATACAACCTCTTATGTTGTATAAGGGTAAAGAAAAAGTGTAGGAACTAAGGTTCTACCTGGTAAAATCACCTAACTTCATGGTGCTATTGGAAAATACTGACCTGGAGATTTAAATAAGTAAAAGTAATCAAGTAGTTGAAATCACTGATAAAATAATATTTGAGATCTTACATCATCCTAAGATTAATGTATAAAATGTACTTGAAATGTCATGGTTATAAGAGTGAGAACTGTTAAACATAATGTTAAACTTTTTATATAAAATTGAATTTTTTTCTAGAAATGACCTTGAGAAACTTGATATCCACTATTTCTAGCATGTCTTAAGACTATGTCAATCCAATGTCAAAGGATACTTTAAAAAATAATTTCTTATACAAATGTAAAATGGACACGTTAATAATTTTATTTAACTCCTTAGTTAATAAGAGAACCAGCAAGATGTTTCAACTGATTCAAAGGCAAATCCACAGAGTAGGCACATATATAGACAGTCAAGACTGCTGAAATGAATTTGCTTAATAGACTCAAAATTGTCAGTATCCCTAGGGCCAAAGTCAAATTCACTCCACTGCATAATTTTCATTTCTACAGAAAATTACTTGCATCTTACAGAGTTGTGAAATAGATAAAAAACAATGAAAGACACAGAGACTCATAGAATCCGATAAACCAACAGTGTTGCATTTTCCATTGAAAGTATTCAGCAATCTTTTTGGATCATTTCAACAATCTCAATTTTTCTATATACTAAAAAAAGTTAATGATTTATTTCTAGTAAACATTAAAAGAATTTTCCCGTGTTGAATTAGTATGAAAAATTTACAAAAGGAGATAAAACATAAAGCAATCCCAAAGCTTATTAATTAAGTAGGTAGTATTAAAAAAACCTATTGAGAAGTAATTTTTTAAATTATGTTATAACTCTCCAAGAGAAACATAGCCAATGTTCATGTCTACATAATCTTACTACTACATAGATATGTATTATGTGTATCTGTGTGAATATGGATACAGATATGTGTGTATCTGTATCTATATTCACACAGATGTATATGTGTACAGACACATGTGTCTATATGCATACACACCCACACAGTTATCAATTTCAGAGAATTACTTATGCAAATCCTTCTGCTTTTTATTACGAAGCCATGTTACCAGGAAGCTATTTTTAATTTTTTATGTAATAAACAACTCTAGAATGCTCTAAGATATTTAGACTGTTTATAAACATTTCTAATATAAGATATTTAGGCTATTAATAAATATTTTCTTTTCAGGATGTCCAATGCACTCTATTGGAGGTAGTGACATATAAGACCCTATTGGAAATATTCTACTTTATTAATTAATTTTGCTTAAACACAAATTTTTAAGACCCACTGTGTCAACAGCTATGAAAGTACATGAAGATGGATAGAAGCTGGGCTTCAGCTATGAGTTACAAATAATGAATCACTGAAAGTAAAAATTGCTAAAAATAAGTGAATAACAATAAATGGTTTGAAATTAACTTTAGCAATTGACGATCAATGGCATAGAAAGAGTAATAAAAAGGAGATAATGAGTCACTCTTTCCCCCTTAATCCTGCTCAATATTTATTAAGGAGAATAAAACAATCAACTTCAAAGGATTGTGTTAAAGCTGATGGTCTTAAAATGGTTGAATCATGTGTCATAGAAATTAATCTTAGCTAATAATGCTACTATGTGAGGTTTGATTAATATTGTGGCCTATAAATTGCTGATTTTCATTAGGCACTTTTTTTAGTGAGCGATTTTCATACAAACCATATTGTTTTAGGGGGCTTCTATTTAATGTTTGATAGCTCTTTGAATTTTAGGCATCATTGAAATTTTAAAAAATATATAATCTGACATTGATTATCCTGAAATTCTTAGTATTTAGGAAACTTTTAGGCAAAAGAATACTTAGGTTGAAACATATTATTTTAATAAAAGAAAATTTAAATTGCCCTTAGTTTGAAAAATGGCCCTGGTACACAGAGGGTAAGGAAGGACCAAAAAAGAGGGAGACCACTCCAGATTGGAAGGTGGCAGTTTTCATCAGCGAGGGAACTTACATTGAAGCTTGTCTTGGGCAGCTTTGAGACAAGTAAACCTCCATGCCCACCTGCCAGAATCTTAAAATTTATACAGAAGACTTAACTGGGTTCAGTCCTATATTCAGCCCAGATGGTGTCAATCACAACTTACCCCCACAAGTCTGTTTCCTTGAAATGGCTCTCACCATGGGAACAATGGACAGAATGTACAATCCAAGGACGAGGTGGGGGTGAAGAGCCTTGTGTTGCCCGGGTCCAGCTCTCAGGTGAACCAGAGGTTACATCCTCTCAATGACCAATGCCAACAATTACTCCTTCAAAGAAACAGCTGGTAAATATAATGTAACAAACTCTGTCCTTGGCTTGGCTTCCTCACGTGTTTCAAAGTGACCTTTTCTTTTAGTATACACGTTCTAATATTATGAACGCTATTCAAAATTTTCTTTAGTACATTTTTAGCAGACTGGACTGTTTCAACTTTTATTACTTTACCACAGTTCATTTATATACCTTTCTTTGGGTTAGAGTTTTTCATATTTTAAAAAATATTACTATACTGTATATAGTAATATTGTGCTTGTATTTCTCTCTATTAATGTTTTATTCTGTTTCATAACCTTTAGCTCGTCCTCTTTTTTCCATATTCCCACTTGTAGATGTAGTTTTCAAAGATGCTTTTCTTATTTACACAAAAGCAAGACTTTTGAACCAAGAAATTCTAAATGCAATCAAAGTCAAGTCTCAAACATTTCTTGAAAATGAGATTTTTCTGAGTTGGGAATCAGAGCCATCTATTGTCTGATGCAATTTGAGAACAGAATTTATTACATCCCTCTGTGCATTAATAGCAGAAAGAAAAGAAATGGGGTAAAATGGAAGCAGAGAATATACAAGAAGAAACACTTCTATAACAAGAAGAAACACTAAGGGACTGATGTGAATAGGGTTTATTAAATTTAGCAAGTTTTGACACAACACTCCTCTTTCATTCAGTTCTTTTTTTTAAATTTATTTATTTATTATTTATTTATTTATTTGCTTTATAACAAATTTAATCAGTTATACATATACATATGTTCCCATATCCCCTCCCTTTTGCGTCTCCCTCCCACCCTCCCTATCCCACCCCTCCAGGCGGTCACAAAGCACCGAGCTGATCTCCCTGTGCTATGCGGCTGCTTCCCGCTAGCTATCTACCTTACGTTTGGTAGTGTATATCTGTCCATGCCACTCTTTCACTTTGACACAGCTTACCCTTCCCCCTCCCCATATCCTCAAGTCCATTCTCTACTAGGTCTGTGTCTTTATTTTTGTCTTACCCCTATGTTCTTCATGACAGTTTTTTTCTTAAATTCCATATATATGTGTCAGCATACAGTATTTGTCTTTCTCTTTCTGACTTACTTCACTCTGTATGACAGGCTCTAGGTCCATCCACCTCATTACAAATAGCTCAATTTCGTTTCATTTTATGGCTGAGTAATATTCCATTGTATATATGTGCCACATCTTCTTTACCCATTCATCCGATGATGGACACTTAGGTTGTTTCCATCTCTGGGCTATTGTAAATAGGGCTGCTATGAACATTTTGGTACATGTCTCTTTTTGAATTATGGTTTTCTGAGGGTATATGCCCAGTAGTGGGATTGCTGGGTCATATGGTAGTTCTATTTGTAGTTTTTTAAGGAACCTCCATACTGTTCTCCATCGTGGCTGTACCAATTCACATTCCCACCAGCAGTGCAAGAGGGTTCCCTTTTCTCCACACCCTCTCCAGCATTTACTGTTTCTAGATTTTTTGATGATGGCCATTCTGACTGGTGTGAGATGATATCTCATTGTAGTTTTGATTTGCATTTCTCTAATGAGTAAAGATGTTGAGCATCCTTTCACGTGTTTGTTGGCAGTCTGTATATCTTCTGTGGAGAAATGTCTATTTAGGTCTTCTGCCCATTTTTGGATTGGGTTGTTTGTTTTTTTGTTATTGAGCTGCATGAGCTGCTTATAAATTTTGGAGATTAATCCTTTGTCAGTTGCTCCATTTGCAAATATTTTCTCCCATTCTGAGGGTTGTCTTTTGGTCTTGTTTATGGTTTCCTTTGCTGTGCAAAAGCTTTTAAGTTTCATTAGGTCCCATGTGTTTATTTTTGTCTTTATTTCCATTTCTCTAGGAGGTGGGTCAAAAAGGATCTTGCTGTGATTTATGTCATAGAGTGTTCTGCCTATGTTTTCCTCTAAGAGTTTGATAGTGTCTGGCCTTACATTTAGGTCTTTAATCCATTTTGAGCTTGTTTTTGTGTATGGTGTTAGGGAGTGATCTAATCTCATACTTTTACATGTCCCTATCCAGTTTTCCCAGCACCACTTATTGAAGAGACTGTCCTTTCTCCACTGTACATTCCTGCCTCCTTTATCAAAGATAAGGTGACCATATGTGCGTGGGTTTATCTCTGGGCTTTCTATCCTGTTCCATTGATCTATCTTTCTGTTTTTGTGCCAGTACCATACTGTCTTGATTACTGTAGCTTTGCAATATAGTCTGAAGTCAGGGAGCCTGATTCCTCCAGCTCCATTTTTCGTTCTCAAGATTGCTTTGGGTATTCGGCGTCTTTTGTGTTTCCATACAAATTGTGAAATTTTTTGTTCTAGTTCTGTGAAAAATGCCAGTGGTAGTTTGATAGGGATTGCATTGAATCTGTAGATTGCTTTGGGTAGTAGAGTCATTTTCACAATGTTGATTCTTCCAATCCAAGAACATGGTACATCCCTCCATCTATTTGTATCATCTTTAATTTCTTTCATCAGTGTCTTATAATTTTCTGCATACAAGTCTTTTGTCTCCTTAGGTAGGTTTATTCCTAGATATTTTATTCTTTTTGTTGCAATGGTAAATGGGAGTGTTTCCTTGATTTCACTTTCAGATTTTTCATCATTAGTGTACAGGAATGCCAGAGACTTCTGAGCATTAATTTTGTATCCTGCTACTTTACCAAATTCATTGATTAGCTGTAGTAGTTTTCTGGTAGCATCTTTAGGATTCTCTATGTATAGTATCATGTCATCTGCAAACAGTGACAGCTTTACTTCTTCTTTTCCAATTTGGATTCCTTTTATTTCCTTTTCTTCTCTGATTGCTGTGGCTAAAACTTACAAAACTATGTTGAATAAGAGTGGTGAGAGTGGGCAACCTTGTCTTGTTCCTGATCTTAGTGGAAATGGTTTCAGTTTTTCACCATTGAGGATGATGCTGGCTGTGGGTTTGTCATATATGGCCTTTATTTTGTTGAGGAAAGTTCCCTCTATGCCTACTTTCTGCAGGGTTTTTATCATAAATGGGTGTTGAATTTTATCGAAAGCTTTCTCTGCATCTATTGAGATGATCATATGGTTTTTCTCCTTCAATTTGTTAATATGGTGTATCACGTTGATTGATTTGCATATATTGAAGAATCCTTGCATTCCTGGAATAAACCCCACTTGATCATGGTGTATGATCCTTTTAATGTGCTGTTGGATTCTGTTTGCTAGTATTTTGTTGAGGATTTTTGCATCTATGTTCATCAGTGATATTGGCCTGTAGTTTTCTTTCTTTGTGACATCCTTGTCTTGTTTTGGTATCAAGGTGATGGTGGCCTCGTAGAATGAGTTTGGGAGTGTTCCTCCCTCTGCTATATTTTGGAAGAGTTTGAGAAGGATAGGTGTTAGCTCTTCTCTAAATGCTTGATAGAATTCACCTGTGAAGCCATCTGGTCCTGGGCTTTTGTTTGTTGGAAGATTTTTTATCACAGTTTCAATTTCAGTGCTTGTGATTGGTCTGTTCATATTTTCTATTTCTTCCAGATTCAGTCTTGGCAGGTTGTGCATTTCTCATTCAGTTCTTAACAGAGTTCTTACTGCTTTCTGTTCTTTTTTCTCTATAATAGTATCCCAGATCTTTACTTTGTAAATCCACATACACAATTGTTATTTACACACATCTCCCACATGCTATACGTTATTTGATTCTCATAACTCTATATGCCAAGTACGGACATAACATTGACCTGAAAAATGATATTACTGAGAGATACAATGACTTTCCTAAGGTCACAAGGCTTACAGTTTGCAGTATAGACTAGAATATAGCAGTAAGATTTTTTTCCCAGTTTCCTGTTTCCCTATACCACAAACCCTCTGAAGCCTTTCAGCTCAGTCACTGCATGTCAAAAAGGCTTTTTTTTTTTTTTTTTTTTTTTTACAAAAGCAGCCTTTTCTTATCTATTAACATTTTGTTATGTATGACATACAACTCTGAAGTGCCTAAGTTCCCCCCGGCCCTTTAGTGGCCCAAGGTCCTGACTGTACAGTAACCCTCCTCACCAGGGTCACATTGTCACTATCTTCACCATTTTATCATAGGTATCCAACCTCTGGTAATAAGATCAAACTCTTTCACTAAGTATCATCAGAGCACTACCTAAATTAGAACCACCTGGGATGACTGCTAAATACATATTCTTGGACCCTACCTTCCTCACAATGAATGTCTTGTAGTGACCTTGAAGTTGTATTTTTAAATAAGTTCTCTGAAAACCACTGCATGCAAGACGTTAAAATCTATATATTATGCATGTCTTCTTGCCAGATATTCAGACTTGTTTATTCAGCTGCCACCTGGACTTAGCCATTTGGAGGTCTGGATGCAACTCTTACTGAGCCTGTCCTAAACTGAACTCATCAACTTTCTCCCTAGCTATTTATGGGAGGTAATGTTCCCAGCTCCAAAGATGTCTACATATTAATCTCTGGAACGTGCGAATATGTTAGCTTACATGGCAAAGAAGAATGAACAGTGCAGCTAGAATTTGAATTGTTAATCAGTTAACCTTCAAATAGGAAGATTAACCTAGATTACCCAGGGGAACCTAATGTGATCACAAGCACTTTTTTTTTTTTTTTTTTGTGGTACGTGGGCCTCTCACTGTTGTGGACTCTCCCGTTGTGGAGCACAGGCTCTGGACGCGCTGGCTTACGGGCCCAGCCGCTCCGCGGCATGTGGGGTCTTCCCAGACCGGGGCACGAACCTGCGTCCCCTACATCGGCAGGCAGACTCTCAACCACTACGCCACCAGGGAAGCCTACAAGCACTTTAAAAAATGTTAGAGACGGCAGAAGAGAGCCGGAGAGAGATGGAGCTATGTAAGAAAGGTCAGGGATTCAGCTACTGACTGTGAAGATGTCTGAAGAGGATCTCGAGGCAAAGAATGTGCGTGGCCTCTCCAGCTTGAAGAGGCGAGGAAACTGATGCTCCCCTAGATCCTCCAGAAAGAAAAGAATCCCTGCTGACATCTTGGTTTTAACCCAGCATTCCCAGTGTTGGATTTCTTTCTGACAGAAATGTAAGGTAATGATTGTGTTGTTTTAGGCCACCAAGTTTAGGGTATACCATGTCAGCTAGAAAACTCATGCAGAGTCTGATACCTGGAAGTAGGGTGCTGCTATCAAAATTACCTAAAAATGTAGAAGATGCTTTGGAATCAGGTGGTGGTCGGAGGTGAGAAAAAGGTCGAGGTGTGTAAGAGAATACGCTTAGATTGCCTGGAATGGAGTATTAGAAATAGAAATAGAAATAGGGATATTTACAACTGTGTTAGTGAGGGCTAAGAAGGAAATCAGGAGGAGGATGGAGACAAACTATCATCTTAGAGGATAGCACAGTCATCACGAACAGACTGTCAGTAGAAGCATGACCATTTAAGGATTTGCAGGTGAGGGCTCTGAAGGAAATGAGGAATGTGTAATTGGAATCTGCAGGAGAGAGGAACCTTGTTTTATAGTGGCAGAAAGCTTAGCAGAATTTTTACGTGCAGTTCTGTGGAAAGGAAAACTTGTAAACTGGACATTTAGCAGAGATTTCCCAGCAAAGTTCTGAGGAGTCAACCTGGTTTCTTCTTGCTGCTTCTAGTAAAATATAAGAGAAAAGAGATACATTGAGAGGATTATTAAAAGGGAACCAGGGCATGATGAGCTGGGAAATTCTCATCCATATTTCAAAAGAGATTAAAATTAAGAGATTTGCTTTCAGGAAATTGTAGTCTAAAAGAGAGTTGAGGCTGGGGCCACACAGTCTTTTGCTAACACCTCAGGAAGATCCAAAGGTCTGCATGCCCTATGACACAAAAGGCTATTTGGAGAGATTGAGTGACTCATAGAGAACCTCTGTCATATCAGTAGAAGCTGAAAATAGAGATGAGATTATCTAAGAAAGATCTGCAGACAAGCCTCTTGTCTACTGGAGTGGGCTTCATGGTATATAGTGGAATCACAAAGTTCTTGAGTATCTTATGCCAACAAACACTGCCAGCTAGGACTGAAACAGAGTACAAAATATAGGAAGGTTGTCAGAATTCCAAAATTATACAGGGAGGAAACAGGTTGATTAAATTACTCAGCTGTAAATATATGCTGTATTTAATGAACTAGGAATGATGATCAAGAAGCAGAGCCTGGAGCCCAGAGGGCATACCCTCAGGCCCAGAGTATGGAGCCAAAAAGCACAGAGGATTATTCCCAGGCCTTGAAACCTACTGGAGTTTGCCTCACTGGACTGTGAAATGTCTTGGCACTACTGACTTCTTTTTCTTTTCTTTGTATACATTTTCACCTCTTTTGAACCAGAATGTCTGTAACTATTTTCTCATACCTGTCTTGATGTATCTGGGGAGGAATTTGAGACTTTTGAGCTGATGGGATTTAGATGGATCTTTGCACTTTGTGTTGATGCTGTAATGTGATGAGAAACCTTTTGAGAAATTGGAATGAAGTTAAGGTATTTCATACGTGGGATTGATGGGTATCACTGGAGGTCTGAGAGCAGACTGTGAGAGGCACAGTAATGCCCCCTGCCCAAAGATATCCATGTCCTAATCCCTATAACCTGTGGAAATGCCAAGTTATATGGCAAAGGGGAGTTAAGGTTACAGAGGAAATTAAGTTTGCTGAAGAGCTGACCTTTATGTAGGAAAAGTACTCTGAATTATCCAGGTGGGTTTCATGCAATCACAGGAATCTTTAAAAGTGGGAGAGGGAAAGCTACATGATTCCTCCCTTGAGCTTCCAAAAAGTAATACAGTCCTGTTTACACCTTGATTTTAGCCCCCCTGAGATGGCTGTTGGAATTCTAACCTTCAGAAATGTAAGGTAACACATTTACATTCAGCACTAATTTTGTGGTACTTTGTTACAGCAGTGATAGAAAACTACTACTTTATTTTTATCTCTTGTTGTATCAGTTTACCATATCCCAGTTCATCTATTCCCTTACCTAATATTCTGAAGATCATTCTTGCTTTACCTCTCTCTTTGCTTGACACTGCGTCCAATCAGTTACTAAGTGTTGTTGCTTAAGCTCCTAAATTTTCCTGAAATGAGTCTTCATGTCTCCCTACCATCAATTTCCTAGATAAGTTATTTACCAGATTTATTAATACACTTAAAACTGCCCCCATCTCACAACCCAAAGTTTTTTGTTTTTATCTTTAATATTCTTCAAAGATGTCTCATTACCTGTCCTAGAGAATAGTGTCTAAATTCCTTAAAAAGCACATACGAAGCTTCCTGTGCCTGCCTCCTGCTAGCCACTAGAGCATCACCCGCCTTGCAGTAAATGCTGAGACAATGCTGAGCTTCTCTTGCTGACTCTGACATGCCTTGCTTTTGTGTGTCTTTCTGCCATTGCTCTTGCTGTCCTTTTCCTGCGATGTTCCTATTCCCTCTCTACACTTTTGAAACACTTCAACACTCCTAATGTCCCATTTTCTCCAAACATCTATCCCTTAATTGCCAGATGGAACTCTGTGTTCTTGCTTTGTGTTCTCTTCTTTTCATGAGCGTATCTTTATCTGGATACTTACAAAATAAAGTGAGTATTTATGGGTTATTAAAAGTCAGTGTGCCTGGTGCATGGTTAGTGATCAGTATCTGATTCCTTAATTAAACTGATTTAAACTGCTCCCCCATTGTAATCGATTTAGCATAGAGAATTCTCCCCTGCCCCCCATAAGTCAAGCTTTTGTATAATCCCCTCCCCTTGAGTTTGGGCAGAATCTGTGACTTGCTTCTAGCCAACAGAATGTGTCAAAAGGATTTTGCAGGTAATTAAGATTCCCAATTCAGTTGATCAAAAGGAATATTAACCTGGATGAGCTTGACTTAATCAAGGTGAAATTCCTGAAACTGAGATTAGGGTTCTTCCTGAGGTAGAATACTCTGATGCTGGCCTTAAAGAAGTAAGCAGCTGTGTTGTGAACTGTCTGTGAAGAATACCTCATGGCAGGGAACCGTGGCAGCTTC
The DNA here is from genome assembly GCF_949752795.1 of Hyperoodon ampullatus. Lineage (NCBI taxonomy): Eukaryota > Metazoa > Chordata > Mammalia > Artiodactyla > Ziphiidae > Hyperoodon > Hyperoodon ampullatus. Next base: position 17,738,694 of record NC_136929.1, on the reverse strand, counting down.
TAGGACCAGAAGGTGGAGCCCAGCTAATAGTTAGCAAAGCCAGGTCCTTCAGTCAGTCACACAGCTGGAAGAAAATTTTGCCAGTAATGGCATGGAGCTTTGAAGGGGATTCATCCCCAGTCAAGTCACCAAATGAGAATGCAGCCAGGTCAACACCTGGACTGCAGCCTTGAGAGACCCAGAGCAAAGATCCAGATGATTTATATCAGAATTCCTGACTCACAGAAACTGAGATAATAAGTGTGTTGTTTTCAGCTTCTAAGTTTGTGGTACTTTGTTCTGCAGCAGTAGAACTCATATGGCCCCACAGCTTCAGGTAGTCATTCACTATTTTACATTTACTATTACCTGTGCATTCCATTGCTTCTATTACCTTGTTTCACTCATTCACTCACTATCAATTTTTTGTACATTAGTATATACCATTAATAACTTAAAAATCTAAGTCACTAATAGACAGGATGTATACAGAGGTCAATAATAGAAATTCTCAGCACTTAAGAAATTCATAGTTTGGTGGTCCCCTATAAAGCATAAAGGGAGAAGCAAGTATGTCTGCCTAGGGTGGGTGGTGAGATATCATATAATTTCCATGACTTGAACACTTTTCCAGCCAATTCAAACCTACAAACTCCTTCAGGGCTCCTTTCAAGCTGTATGTCTGTCATTGAACCCTCTACAACTGTTGTTATATACAATCAAATTTCAAACAAGATCCACAAATAATACACAATTTAAATTTTTGTTATTTTTGCTGCATCTTTTTTTCATAACTGTACTTTAAGAAACAGAAGATCTTCATTTATATTCATCTCTGTGAAGAACAGAGAACAATGTATAAGGTTATAACTCAGTTCTAGATACTCTGTGTCTCTCTGTCTTCCAGAAACTTCCACAAGGCAATATAGCTTTAAAATATAAGATGTGCTTAAATATTTCCTTTTCTCCAATGTGCCTGAATTTCATTGTTAAAGTCATTTGGGGGGAAACCATAATATGTCCAGAAATTTCTGTTAAATTTCAGATAATTATAAAGGAAATTATAAAATTGCATGCTGAGGAAGATATTTGGATTTATAATTCTAGTATCAAACATTTTGAAAATACTGACCCTTACAAACTACATGGGACTAAATACAGACTCCATCTGCTGAAAAATAAAAGTGGGAGGGGTGATCTGGGAGGATGGAGAACTTCTTCAAACCTAGCCTGAAGGAAGATAGAAAAAGGTTTTGATAAATGTATTAAATTTAATCAATGTTGATTATAGGGAGATTTTAAAAGCTAACTAGCTGAGACTTCAGTAGGTAAGGACAATAGCACTGCCTCAGTCTCCATCACAGTAGTGTGCTCAGGCTGCCATAATAAAATAACATAGGATGAGTGGCTTAAACAACAGAAATCTGTTTTCTCTCAGTTCTGGAGGCTGAGAAGTCCAAGATCAGGTGTTTGCAGATCTGATTTCTAGTGAGAGATCCCTTCCTGGCTTGCAGATTGCTGTCTTCCTCCTGTGTCCTCACACAACAGAGAGAGAGCTTTGGTACCTCTTTCTCTTCTAATAAGGGTACCAGTTCTACCAGAGGATCAGGACTCCAGTCTTAGGACCTCATCTAGTCTGGATTACCTCCTTTAAGGCTCTAGCTCCAATATAGTCACTAGACGGTTAAGACTTCAACATAGGAATTGACACAATTTGGTCTATAACACCCATCTCCCAACAGTTCCCCCCAAACATTACAAAACAAGAATAAAAATAAAGCTACACAAAAACCATCCATTTAGCATATCTTGAAGACAGAGAACGGCTAAACTTCAAAAGAACTCTAAAAAAAAGAAAGAACACAAAATCTCGGCCAGAGATGTTTCACTCTCCTGCCTCAACCCCCCTAATGTCAAGCTCTGTGACAGGCAAAAGCAGAAAAAGCAGATGGATAATAACTACAGGGAAGGGGGAAGGAAGACATCAGGAAGGTCTAAGCCTTCTATAAGGCCTGCACCACAAAGACAAGTCATTTACAAGTCTGAAAATACATTCCTGAGTGTGGAATCCCAGGTAGGGACTTAGAAGTTTGAACCACCTGAAGAGTAGTCTTCAAAATGCATATCTCCTGGGAAGTGGGGAGGGGATACAAATGTAAGAAGTGCCTTTTACAACTGCTTGATGAAAGGGGAAAAAAAAGAAGAAGAAAATATATGATTGTGAAACATAAAAGAAAACCAAAGAATTTGGAGACATCTGACCCAGAGTAATTTCAACTAAACCAGGTTATAAAGTTTAAATGTCAAGGAACTAAGGGCATTAAAAGGTTTAAGTACTACAGAGGTAAACCCTAGAACAACAAGACCAAAAAACAAATCATGCTTTAAACAGTATGTGTATATATACATGTGAAAGAGCAATGGATATAAATTTCATAGAGAAAAATATATCACAATGTAGATAATCATAAAATATGACAGAGCGGAGACCAAACATAGCAGTTATAGGTAAAACGTGAATGCACCTAACTCTCCTACTAAAGGAAAAAAGATTTTCACCTTAAATCAAAATGTAAGATACATCTATATGCTTTATATGAAAGACAAGCCTATAACAATGTAATTCAGAATGGGTGGTGGGGAAAGGGAAGGATGAACAAAAATATACCAGGCAAGTGGGGACAAAAGTTAAAAAAACACAAGGAAGCAGGGGTAACAATCCTGATAACAGCTAAAGTAGAGTTCAAGAGCAAAAGCATTAAACATGATAAAGCAGGACACCTTTTAATGGTAAATGTCACAATTCACAATGAAAGCATAACGTGTATGAGAACTTATAGCCCAGTTAACACGGTCACCTTATGAAGCAAAATCTGTCAGCAAATGCAAGGTGATATGAGTAGAATCACAGTAGTACTAGGAGACATTAATATAACACTCTCCGTACAAGACACATCAAGTGGACTAAATCTAAGTATGGAAATAGAAGACCTACAAAATAAACCAATAAGGTAGATATTATGGATAGATGTTGACATTTATACTCTGACAATAGACAACGTACCTTCTTCTCAAGCACCTATGTAACCTTCACGGAAAGACAAATGATCATATATTAGGTCCACAGAAAATATCAGTAAAGTCCACAGGGTACAAATATTACAAGTAACACTTTATGATTACACTAAAAAGATGTATGTACAGCATTTATAACAACTGTATTAATTTGCTAGAGCTGCCATAACAAATTACCACAAACTGAGTAGCGTAAAACAGAAGAAATCTATTATCTCACAGTTCAGGCTATAAAATTGAAATCAAGAAGTTCTGGAGAATTGGCTCTTTCTGGAGGCAAATTTCTAATAAGATCTATTGATAAGTTAATATTATTGTATCAATGTTATTTTCTTATTGAATACCTGTATCTATAGAAAATACTATTAATATTATAAATAGTATGTTATAGAATACAAAATATATCATTTATTATTAAAGTGAAATAGAAAATGTTTCAAATCTTTAGACATATTTTATAGATACCATATTTAAATGGAGGTCATTGTATAAAAAGATCAAAAAAATTCTACTTTAACACAGTTTTCTTTGATTTTACCTCAGTATCAGCCTTCTTCGTTTGATTAAAATGGAAGTAGGAAAAATTAGGGGGAAAAATTAGTAGGAAAAATTATGTTTTGATACTTATATGATTGACTTTTTTTTGAAATTCAAAGTTAAATATGTATTAACTAATTGGAAAAACTCACAATACATTTTTAGCAAGTATAAGGACTTTTTATATGTTTATTGTCCAATTGCATGTAATTTTCTGTGAATTTACTGTTCATATTCTCATGTCCTAAGTGATGTATATTTTTGGATCACCCTGACAACTATTTGTTTGGCATTTTATATTTGAAACACAAAGATAGTTGCAATCTATGATTATTATATATATTTTTGAAGAATGCTGATTGGAAGGACTAGAAAGGTCAAGACCCAGGAGCTTGAAACTCTAATTGCAGTTTGGTTATAATATACCATTAATGCTAATTTTCCAAGAAACATGGTCAGGGTGCATCTGCTCCTAGGGCATCTTTCTTACTATGACATGGCCAAGTTTAGAGACAAATAATGAGTAGTCTTTGGCCATAGTCACATTTGTCATATTCAGCTGTCAAAAATCCAAAGCAGAATTTAGATAGGATATAGCAAAGTAATTCAGTCTATTTATGTATATTTATCCCTTAGTTACAGCTTATACTAAAATATTTATTGTAGTTATTTGGAATGAAAAACTTGTAAGGACATTAGTAATAATAATAACAGCATCTTATCCTTTACAGCACATAGCAGTATACAATACATGCTTATTCAGGGAAGGGACAGGGATTGACCATCTCGTTAAGATATTAAATGAGAAACGTGAATTGTCCTTTAATGGATTCTGAAAAGTGAAATCACTTAGATATTATCTTACCACATAACTTTTTAAAATTTAATATTTTGGACTGGGGGAGTTAAAATTATTCTATTACTTGATATGCAAATTTACCAACAAGCTGCTCACCTTCAAAAAGATATTTTGTTTTATTTTTCAAAGAAAGGTGACTGATACAGGGCTTAACAACCCCACTCCTTGGGGATATAATTAGCTAGCTTGTTTACACGTACCCTGTTGAGCTTGAAAGTGTCTGTACATAGATTACATTGGTTACCATGGGCTGACCCTGTCCATAGTGGATTCTCAATGTGTTTGTGTGCATATATTCACTATTTCCAGAGCTCTCCCAGCTATCATTTAATTAGGATGCGAACAAACTGGAGGAAATAAATTTAAATTCGAATTTCTCTATAATTAGGATGAAAGAGTTTCAACATGGGTGACTTACAGTTTATAACATCAAATTAATTTATGCATACTACCTCAAATCATTTCTAGAAAGAATATTTAAAATCAATAGTTATGGCCTTAGATTATGCCCTTGCTCCTAGGGAATAAAATGATCTGTTCTAAAAAGTCAGCCTGTCATTTAATAGTTTTTCTTTCAGGATTTAATAACAATTACACACCTGAGCGTTAATTCTGGATAGCTTTAGTTGTACCTCTGGTATATAATGAAAAAGTTAAGGATGTATGATTTTAGACGGAAAAATAAACCTAAAGAAAACTTTAAAATATTCACGGTGATATTCCAACACCAAACTGAAATTCAGGTGAACTCTCTGAATACTGTCAACTATCAGTACTTTTGTGGCACCTATGAGACATCCAGAAGGTATAATTTAGAAGCTGAATATGAGGGGTCTGGAGAAAGGGACTGGATGGGGTTTATAGATTTGGCATTCATAAAAAAGCACATGTGCAGTGATTGGCATTATTTAAATAGAGGAGATTTCCCTAAGAAAGTAATCAACATAAAAGAAAAAAGAACATGGATGAAACCCAGAGAAATACCAATTTTTAAGAACAGGCAGGGGAAAAAACAAAGACCAAAAAACTAGAAGAAAGATGGATAGGAAAAAAGTAGGGAAGGCAGGAGGAAATATTGTTAGAAAAAGAAACAGTGTAGAGTTTTAAGGAGGGCCCAAGAAATCATATCAAATGCAATGGGGCTGTCAAAGATAAGGCCTGAAAGATGATGCTAGCCCTGGATGATTAGCAAGTCTTTGTTAACCATTTTGGAGCAGGGTTATAAGGATGGCTAAAGTGGGTTCAGATACCAGAGGACCAAGACGAAAATTGATGAAAGGAAGTAAATAGCTCCTAGGGAATAAAATGATCTCTTCTGAAAAGCCTGTTTGATAGTTTTTCTTTCAGGATTTAGGAACAATTACACACATGAGAGTAAATTCTGGATAGCTTTTTCTTGTCAAGATCTTGCCTATGAATATGGAAGAGGACAGTATCTAAAATAGGACTCAGAATTTAAAAAAAAAATGTTTTCCACAAGATGTGAGCATTTTGAGCCCATTTATAGGATGAAAGGAAGCAACATTGGAGAATGAGGTCGAAAATACAGGAGTGAGAGCTCTTGCCTTCTGAGACAGACTGCATTCTGTCCATGGAATGTGTATCTCTCTAAATAACTTTACTTTCACTTTAAAAGAAAAAAGAAAAAGAAATACAGGAGAGAGGGTATATAATTGATGGTTCAAAGATCCTACACAGAGTGGTAAGGATGGGTTTACATAACTCAGTGAGAAGTATTAATTTAAGATAGTATAAGGGACACGTTTTCCTCTAAAAGGATCTGTAAGGAAAAAAAAAAGCACTGTAATACGTATAGGCATCAGGATAGGATTGGGTCAGAAAGCTTAACTAGTATATACCTGAACACTTCATTTTCTATAAAAGATAAAGCCAAGTCATCTGCATGGATTGAAATATAAATTCTTCTATGGTTAATTTGAGGGGAACAACGTTTGTTTAAAAAAAACAAAGGAAGTTTGACAGTGGAAAATGAGGAATCACATGGAATAGATTGCTGCGAATTGCTTAGAACCTAACTGAGATTGGAAACAATTTTGAATGACACTGTGGGATAATATTATTTTAGTATATGAACAAATCATTTTCTTGGACAGAGAGGATTGTTGACTTTGTTTAGCTTTTCTTTTGCAATCCCTGACAAGTATATACGCATTTATTTAAGTAAATATCTTACTTAAAAAAAACCAAGAGACAAAGATAAGTACTTAAAATATGGCTTCTTATCTCAAAAATACTACCTTTCCTAAAGGAACAATGTGCCATTATAATGTGATTTTTTTTTTCTTCAGTTTTATACAATGCTAGCATAACAGCTGTCTTCGGAGAACCTAAGAACCAGGGTGTTGTCCCTAGCACACCAGAAAAATGTCCAATATATTGTAAAATTTTTTAATCTAAAAATGTGTGTGTGTTTGTACACACAAAATTTCCTTAAATGTCTTGCACCAGTAACTCTCCCAATTGAGCATCTCTGTGTATTTGTTGGGGGCACACATAATATTCCTAGGGTACTTTAAAACACTGCCTTAACCTTTACTTCTTGCTTTCACAGAGCTTCAAGGTCAGCCATCATTAAGAGTTTAGGGCCTTCTCAGGTTTCTCTGGGAATTCACATGTTACTGCACATGTGTATGTTCTCTACATTCCCAGGCATATGTTAGAGCTTTTCAAAGCTCCAGATGATCATCTCATTCCCCAACATTCCTTTAAAGATTTCTGGTCAGCTTCTTATTTGCCCCAGCCGTTATTACCACCTCAGTGAGCTGAAATGTTAAACTATTGTCACTAATAATTTTTGGCAAATACACATGGGAAAAGGCTTATTGCACAGAGAAATCTATGAATCAGGTAAAATAAAGACAAGATGATGGTGGCTTAGACCAGAGCAGCAGCAGTAGAGATAATATAAAGTATTTAAATTCTGGATATATTTTAAAGGTAGAATGGATAGAATTTACTAACAGATTGGATGGGAATATGAGAAAAAGAGCCCGTTAATTCCTATTTGCCTTTTTCGTATATAACAGAGAAAAAAAACTGAGGGAGCAAGAACTTCAGCGAATTGTACCAGGCTACACAGCTATTTAAAAGAAAGCACCTACCTGGCACATAGTGGGCAATCATTAAAAATGAATTTCACTTCCTTTGTGGTAGGGATGTCTAGGATTCAAATGCAGCTATTTTCAGAATCCTACCACTTCGATGAGTTATATATCTATATGTGAATTTCTTCCAATAATCAATCAACTAACTAGCTAAAAAATTAAACAAGAGAATTTATAGGCATTTACTCTGTTTCCAGCTTTGTGGAAACAGAAGAGATAATGCTGGTTATAATGACATCAACAATGACAAACATTGAGTGGCTGCCTTCTGTTAGCTAATTTTTCATACATTATCCCATTTAATCCTTATAACAACCTAATGGGAACAATTACTATTATCTACAGTTTACAGTCATGTAAATGGGGGTTTTGAGGAAACTTCCAGGTCAAATAATGATAATACTCTGAGCATGGGACTCTTGGGGGGCTCCAAACCCATTCTGCCCCATTCATTGAGCCCTATCAGTGGATACTATGTTCTTATTTTCACTATAATTTTGAGGCTATTCATTTTTAAGGCTACCACAGAGCTGAGGAAAGAGGGATATGAATAGGGCAAACTAAAATGTCACAAGGCTTACTGAGATTCAGCATTTTTCTTAAAGAAACATACCGCAACTTGTTGCAACTTAATTTTCGGAGTTCCGAGGAAGTTGACTTTTTTGGACAACTTCCCCCAGTATTTTCATTGCTTTTATGGGGAAGTAGATTTTCAGTGGTCTTTCCCATTCTGAAAGTCAGAATGACCTTATATATGTTTTTAAATTATATTCTCACAGACACTCAGTTTAAGTATGGCAAGTACATTCCCCGTTTATTTAGAGAAGAGTCTGGAGAAATCATAGATGAAGTAATTACTATAAGGTATTTTCTGTTAGTCATCAACTGATAATCTGGGATCTTAGTTCCAGGCTTTCTTTTTGTTTTGTTTTGTTTTTGTTTTTTCCAATTTGAACTTAGAAGAAATATTTTATTATTTTTTTAACATCTTTATTGGAGTATAATTGCTTTACAATGGTGTGTTAGTTTCTGCTTTATTTTTTTATTTTTTTACTTGGGCTTCCTAACGTTTCATCTGTTTTTTTTTTTTTTTTTTTTTTAGTTTCTGCTTTATAACAAAGTGAATCAGTCATACATATACATCTGTTCCCACATCCCTTCCCTCTTGCGTCTCCCTCCCACCCTCCCTATCCAACCCCTCTAGGTGGTCACAAAGCACCACGCTGATCTCCCCGTGCTATGTGGCTGCTTCCCACTAGCTATCTAATTTACATTTGGTAGTGTATATATGTCCATGCCACTCTCTCACTTTGTCCCAGCTTACCCTTCCACCTCCCTGTGTCCTCAAGTCCATTCTCTACATCTGCATCTTTATTCCTGTCCTGCCCCTAGGTTCTTCATAACCATTTTTCCCCCTTAGATTCCATATATATGTGTTAGCATACAATATTTATTTTTCTCTTTCTGACTTACTTCACTCTGTATGACAGACTCTAGGTCTATCCACTTCACTACAAATAACTCGATTTCATTTCCTTTTATGGCTGAGTAATATTCCATTGTATATATGTGCCACATCTTCTTTATCCATTCATCTGTTAATGGACACTTAGGTTGCTTCCATGTCCTGGTTATTGTAAATAGAGCTGCAAGAATATACAATGGAGAAAAGACAGCCTCTTCAGTAAGTGGTGCTGGAAAAACTGGAAAGCTACATGTAAAAGAGTGAAATTAGAACACTCCCTAACACCATACACAAAAACAAACTCAAAATGGATTAAAGACCTACATGTAAGGCCAGACACTATAAAACTCTTAGAGGAAAACATAGGCAGAACGTTCTATGACATATATCACAGCAAGATCCTTTTTGACCCACTAGAGAAATAGAAATGAAAACAAAAATAAACAAATGATACCTAATGAAACTTAAAATCTTTTGCAAATGAAGCAACTGACAAAGGATTAATCTCCAAAATATACAAGCAGCTCATGCAGCTCAAAAAACAAACAGGGCTTCCCTGGTGGCGCAGTGGTTGAGAGGCCGCCTGCCGATGCAGGGGACACGGGTTCGTGCCCCAGTTCGGGAAGATCCCATATGCTGCGGAGCGGCTGGTCCCGTGAGCCATGGCCGCTGAGCCTGCGTGTCCAGAGCCTGTGCTCTGCAACGGGAGAGGCCACAACAGTGAGAGGCCCGTGTACCGCAATAAAAAATTTAAAAAAAAAAAAAAAAAAAAAAAAAACACCCAAAAAACAAAGAGAAAAAACCAATACAAAAATGGGCAGAAGGGGGACTTCCCTGGTGGCGCAGTGGTTGAGAGTCCACCTGCCGATGCAGGGGACACGGGTTCGTGCCCCGGTCTGGGAGGATCCCACATGCCGCGGAGCGGCTTGGCCCATGAGCCATGGCCATTGGGCCTGCGTGTCCGGAGCCTGTGCTCTGCAACGGGAGAGGCCACAGCAGTGAGAGGCCCACATACCGCAAAAAAAAAAAAAAAAAAAAAAAAAATGGGCAGAAGACCAAAACAGATTTTCTTTTGCTAAGAGTGTTGGATAACATGCTGAAAGAGAAAGGTGAAGGTTTGATCTGAAGAGTATCTGAAGAGTAGAAAAGGAGCTGACTAGATATTTGTAGATGGCTATACTTCATGAAGGTCCCTGCTGAAATTCTCAATCCAAATGGTTTGGTAAATATGGGGTGACAGGTGTAAAATGGGCTGTGTGAAGTCTAGAGTAGTTTGGACCCTATCAGATCCTTTGCAATGACATTGTAGATGACAGCCCCACCATTCTGTAGAAATATGTACCTGTCAGAAAATTTTGAATTAGTTCAGTCATTGATCCGACCGAAGCATTTATGTTCATATTTTTATAGAAATTATGAGGGTAAGATATAAAGAAGAATTAGACAAAAGTTTTGTTTTCATTGCAAAGGGGTTAGGATATTGTTGGCTTTTTATTCAACTTTTCCTGTGCAGGCCGTAATCAATAAAATAATTCACTGTGATGTCAGAAAGAGCTTCTTGTCTTAGGGGCACTGGTGAGGTGAATTCACAATTATGGATCGTTTTAATCGAATTATATCCTTAGAGCTTTAATTTTGAGCTCTGAATCCACAATCTGAAATTTGCAGGTAATCAATGATATTTATTTAAATGCTCTTGGGTAAAGATAATGTGAATACAGAAACCTGCTTATTTCTAGCATAAAATTGTTTGTTAGCAAAATAATAGAGCACTGCAAATTAACTGTTAAAGGGAAATCTAATCTTGTTTTATTTAATTTTAACACCTTCGTTTGCTATTTACCGAGTATTTTTAAGAATAACTTACATGTAATTTAGTTTAACTATCATTAAAATGTGAAAGTAACTTTGAAAGCAAACAATCTTACCTTTATGATACTTATCTAGTACCAGACTTTTTTCATCTGTCGTGGAATAATATTTTTTACATTTTAGAATTAACGTCTGTACCTTCTTGTTTAATTAAGGAAATGTCTGAATTAGGAAATGTTCCAAATTACTCTGTATAAATATATAATACTTTACTGATATTGACAAAGAGAAAAAAATTACATTGCAGTAGGTCTTATATATAGTAATCTTAAGAGGTTGCCATAATAAATTTACAAATATGCATTTGTAAAAGCATAATTTTAGAGTTTTAAAAGAATCTCCTGGGCTTCCCTGGTGGCGCAGTGGTTGAGAGTCTGTCTGCCGATGCAGGGGACAAGGGTTCGTGCCCCGGTCCAGGAAGATCCCACGGCTGGGCCCATGAGCCATGGCCGCTGAGCCTGCGTGTCTGGAGTCTGTGCTCTGCAAGGGGAGAGGCCACAACAGTGAGAGGCCCGCGTACGGCAAAAAAAAAAAAAAAAAAAAAAAAAAAAAAATCTTTTTCCCTTCTCAGTCAGTGCTGCTCAAAAGTAGCCACTATTTTCATGTCTATTATCATAGATTAATATTTCCTATTTTGGTCTTCATATACATGGAGGTATACAGTATTTACTATTTGGGCTCTGGCTCTTTTCCACTCAAAGCTATATCCATAAAATCCATCTGTATTATTTTATATACCAGTGATTTATTCTTTTTGCTGCTGTGTAGCATTATATTGTTTAAATAGAGAGCTTTTTAATTCATTCTACTGCTGATGAGCACTCAGGTATTTCTGTTGAAATTGCTGGTTGTAAGTTATATATGTGTTTAACTTTAGTAGATGATATTAATCATTTTTCCAAAATGGTTGTACCAATTTAGGGGCCCCGATACAGATATGTGAAGAAATCCTAACAATCAACAACAACAACAAAAAAACATGGACAACCAATATGAAAAAAAGCCGAATTAGTTCAACAAGCACTCACAATATACACACGTTTATGAAAACCAAGGATTAAATTTTGATAAAGAGCAGTAAGAATCTCAATTGAGCCATATGTGTGAAAACAATTGTTCTTTCATATTATTAAATAAAAAATAGATTTAGGGCATGATGAGTGCTTAATTGAGGCTTTTTATTGCCTAGACCTTCAAAGTTGGAATTTTTAATTCACAACAAATCCTTACAGCAATTTTATATGTGGATAGGATTAGGAAAATAGCCCTCAGGTTATTGAATAAAATGTTTAAAGTACCTTATAGGATGAGGAGAAAATGAAAGTGAACAGAAATACCAGGTGTAAGCGATAGAGAAGAGTGTTTACAGTTCAAGTATGATCAGATGAAAAGGTAGCATCTCCTAGAATTCTTTAGGTAATTGTGCATATTTGCTATTTTCATGTTTTGCAGCACATCATTATTTCTTTTAATAAATTTAGTTAGTTAGTTAGTTTTGGCTGTGTTGGGTCTTTGTTGCTGTGCGCAAGCTTTCTCTAGTTGCGGTGAGTGGGGGCTACTGTTCGTGGCTGTGTGCAGGCTTCTCATTGTGGTGGCTTCTCTTGTTGTGGAGCACGGGCTCTAGCTGCGTGGGCTCAGTAGTTGTGGTGCGTGGGCTCAGTAGTTGTGGTGCACGGGCTTAGTTGCTATGCGGCATGTGGGATCTTCCTGCATCTGACCTGTTTATTCCAGCCCAGCACTTTCCTCCATTAGTTATCCTTTTCTTTATTACAGCTGTCACCTCTTATATTCTGTTGGCTCTGACTTCACATATTTTCTTGAAATTCCTTCATTTTAAACGTTCCCTCAACACCAACAATAATTATATACAACAATAAAGAATACTACTATTTATTATAGCCACCATATGTTGGAGAACATGCTACTAATTACAAAACAGTCATGATAATAACAAATCCTTATTTTGACTTTCCAGATATTTCTCCTTGCTTTACATATATCAACAGACATTTAATCCTAGGGGGAAAAAAAAACAATGCAAGGAAAGCATTACTATAATCCTCATTGGACATAGTGGAAATTAATGCTCAGCAAAATCAAGAGTTTCAATCCCACACATGGAAGAGACTGCAGTGCTGGGAGTTGACCCCAGGCCTTTGGACTCTAAAGCCCATAGTTTTACTTTATTTTTGCTCTGTCATCACATCAATCTTCTTAATAAACTACCACAATATGGTACTAATTTCCAGCATTCTATCGAAATTTGTTTCTCGCATGTGGTCATAGACCCTCATGTTTGCTCTATTCTAGACACATTTTCTGTGGTGTTAGATACTTAGCAAATCTATCTGTAGAATCATCTTTCTCCTTTGCATTTCCTGTCCAAGTTTCTGGGTGTCCTCTTGTCCCTTGGACTTTCTTTTCTCATTCCTCTGCTATCATCTCTGTTCCTCTGGTCCTTTCTTATCATTGTTACCTGAGTCTCTGTCCTCAAACCACTTATTTTCTAGAGGTGCAAACATTCCTTAAGCAACTTGAATTCTCAAAAGTTTAATAGCCATATCTGTGATCTCTTCTGGAGTACATATCCAGTATGAAATATAAAAACTCTCTTTTTAGTTCATTATTTCCACTTGTTTCTCTAAGAGACCCTCTAATCCCAGTCATCAAATCCTCTTGATCTTGCCTCCACTATTTTCTCCCTAGACCCTCACCCTGAACACTTCTATCACCTGATCTTCATACGCTCTCACTAAAACTGTTGTAAGCACCTGCTGCCTGGTTTACATCTCCCCAACGTCTTGTCTTCAATTGGTCCTCCATCTAAAATCCTTTTGATAAGTACTTCCCTTCCATTGGACTTTTATTCACTCTTCTGTATTTATTTTTGGTAAGAGCAAATCCTGAGACCCAAAAGATGAGGGAGTCAGGTGATGTTGGAATTGAAGCAATGTATATACTAAGAATGTTAAATAGCAGTGATAAAGGGCCAAGTAAGAGTATGTGTCTGAGGCAAGAAAACGTTGTTATGGATAAGCCTTGGATAAAGGATTGGCAAGAAAGGAGAGTGAGCAGGAAAGAGGGGCCACATCTTGCAGGTACTATGAACAATAGTTAGTGTGACCTTTACAGAGGGATGGAGAGCTATTTAAAGCTTTTAAGATAGCAGGGGTATTATGATATTTGCCATATGTGCAGACCACATGGACTGCAGTATGGAAACTGAACTGGCAAAGCTGCTTTTAGGTAGTGACTTGGGATTTGTGTCTGAGAGTGGGGTACAGGATACCAACCAAGATCCTATTTAAAAAGTCTAATTGGGAAATCCAGGTTCCTGAAAGAGAGCATCCACTGGGAAACTGAAAAGACACAGATCTGAAATTTATTTAGGAGATGAAATTCACATAGCAAGTTGATCAGCAAAAAGAGGTTACTCTAGTCCTATGGAATAGCAAAGCCATAGAGTGACAGCTTTTGATAGTGTCACATATGAGATTTGAAGAAAAGAGAAATCTGTAGGATTGAGTCTCAGACACATGCAAATAGGGACACAAACTAAACACCAGGTAATAGAAGGGAAAAGAATAGAAGGGAAACCCTTTTCCTTTTATTTTTAGTCTTAAGCAGCTCTGCTTACCTATGTTGAGACTTCCTGAATTTGAATGCAAGACCTTATTAACTTCCTGACAAGAAAGATCTACTCAAAAATAAGATTTGCCATGTGTTATGAAAATTCTGAAGTGGCCCTTCTGCAGGTTCCATAGATTGTTTTATCAGTGTATTTACGGGTACTCAGTCATTGACAGCTGGGCAGGCACTGACTTTCCACTAGAAATGGATAAGTTAAACTTGTTCTGGAGGAAAAAAATGTCCCACAGACCTCTTTCAAACAATTTAAAGAGGAAAATTGGTGCTTGCCATTTAATAGTTTGTAATTTAAATGATAAGGATCAACGCTTCATCTGTGTTAATAAGAACTGAGCAGTAATAGTCTCATGTTAGTTTTCTCTGACTAAGGGATAATTGAAGGACAAGAAAATTGTAGACTTGACCTCAATATTCTAACTAATAATTCATCATTCTTGTATTTGTAAATGTATTGTACCCAAAGAAGGGGATAAGAATTCTGAGGCTGTGGATTACTTTTGGCTGTCATTATGCCTATTTATATTCAAATTTGGACATTTTCTTTCAGTGCCCTGGTTTTTAGGAGACAGAGCTTTTCTTAAGAGTTGTTTTGGTGGTGTTTATTCATTTATTCAATCAGTCAGAATTATGGATGTATCATCTATCATGTGTGACTGGACTAGTCATTGAGATATAGAACTGAAAAGGATAGGGTCCTTGCCTTCAAAGGGCTACCTTTCCAGGTGGAAGAAGGTTTCACTTAACATTTTGTTTGGCTACAATCTGTAACAGAAACCCAACTTTGGCAGCTTTAATGAGTAAGAGGTCAGGGTTGGCAACACCAGTCTAGTATAGCAGCTTTATGATATCATCACAGAAAGCACACTTTCTTCTTTCCACCTGCCACCTGTCCTATGTCTCTCTTTCTGGTGGTCACAGGATGGCTGCTTCATCTACCCACATTGTTTATGTGATCCTGTGAAAAAGGGGAAAAGTCAGAGGGCACACGGCATATGATAGCTGAGATTTCGCTTTCCCCATCATCATGCCCAGAAGGCTTTTATTCACACCTCATTGTCATTAGTCTATCAGATCAGATGACACTCTTTAGCTACCAGAAAGCCTGGGAAATCAGTATTTTTAGGCAGGCACATTGCTGACTCAAATACAACGAGATTCTGTAAATTAGAAAATAAGAAGAGAATGAATATCTGTTGACAACCAGCTGTTTCCACCATGATTGATAGATTCCTCCTTCTCCAATACAATAATAGCAGCACTGTGAAATAAGTGCTATGGAGAAATGGTGTACAAATTCTGGAAATACAAAGAGAACTACAGATGGCAATTACTTCAAATAATTGTTCCCAAAAGAGGTGATGCTTGTGATGAGTCTTATTAGCTAGCAATTTTTCGGGTGGACAACAATAGGGAATACCAATCCATGAAAAAGGATCAATTTGGAGAAATGCATCAAAGTAAAAATGAGCTGTGCCCAATCTACAAAACCAAAGAATACTGGTGTGATGAAAGGAAAAGCTAATTGAAGGGATGATGATGGGAGATAAGTTTCTACGTATACAGTGCTAAGTACTTTGAAATCATTTGTAAAGACAGTGGAAAATACTTAAGGGTCTTATCCCAAAGAATTTCATAATTAGATAGATTAGAGAGAATGAGACTCAAGACCGTAGCATTAACCCAACAAGAAAAATCACAAGGGCAGTGTCAGAGATCTGAAGAAGATACTTCTAAGGAAAAAACTGGGTGTTACATGGAATTTGAGTGGAGGGTGGCCGTTATGTTTTAAAGAAACAGAATTGGTGCTGTCTGGAAAGTATCCAGTTGTATGTATTCAAGAGTTTAGAGGATTTAGAAATGAAAAGGTTAATTTGCACTGTAAATTCTGGCTGTGGAGATATCAGTTTATTAGGCAAATATGAAATAATGCTTGTAGATAAGGTCACTCAGAACAAGTCATGAGAAAATAAAAAGATACAAGGCAGATTACTGAAGATAATATTAATGAAATGGGAGGGGAATAATATACTGTAGGAAAATTAAGAAGTGATGGTCAAAGAAACTTTAGGAGGAAACCTAACTGGGTGCAGTCTCCTGAATATTAATAGAAAAGATGATTCTTGGAGAACAAAACGGGAGAGTTCAAGAGCGCCAAATACTAAGTTGAGTAAGACCTGGATAGAAACTCTTCACTGAGTTCGAATATTACATAATCATTTGTCATCTTAGGGGGAACTAATTTAGTAAAGCTAAGAAAGAAGAGGTAGATGCCCATTCATTACAAATAAGGAACAGATGAGGAAGTAGATACTACCAACTGGAAACTTGGAAGGAGTGATTGGGAAAAAGAGAACAGATGATAAGAAGGCATCAACGGTAGGATTACAACAGGGTCATTTTTGTGTGTCTGTGTGTCCATGTACGTATGCACATATGTACATATATATGTATGTTTGGATTTTGAGAAGTTTGAGAATATATATTGAGGAGATGGTCAGTAGAGAAAATGTTATATTTTCAGGTAGAGCAGGTATAACTGACAGAAGATTATCCCTGTTAAGTAGGAAGTTGAGAGATATTTTTTGGTAAAAGCGTGCATGCCTGTTTTCATGATAAGTGTTGCAAAACTGATCTGTATTATGATTATGAATTTGCTCACTTCAACTGCCTATCACAATCAAAATATTTCTTCCATAGCCACCATTTCATGTGTCCATAACTAAATGTACAAAGCACTTACTGATAAGTACATAATGAGCAAAACTTTATCATTGTGAAATGGCAGCATGGCAGCTTTTAGATTTCCATTTCAAATTATTTATTTCTATTTTATTTTCTCTATGGATATCTTCACTCTTTCCAGGAAATAATAATAGATACATGAAGGATAAGAATTTATATCTCAGTTTTAAATGACGATATTCATTTAAGTGTCAGTGGGTTATTTTACTGTATTCTGGTGGCTTTTTTTCTTTTTGCCATGAATTTCATCTTGTAGTCCTGAAGTTTTGTTCGATTTCAATCAACAATGTTTGCTCAAACTTTGACTTGCATCTCTGCTTTGAAGTTGTATGCAAAGGGGAAATAAGTGTCTATATATATTCCTTATAACAATTATAACAGTATTACCTAAAATATGTCTATTTGTTATTAAATATTTTTATAAGTAGCACTAAAGCTTGTTTCAGACATGAGTTTACTCATCAGTCAATTGATATGACTTATCTTCCGTATGTTAAGCCCAGCCATTTGTCTTCATACAACAATTTAATACAGGGCAATGGATTTAAGAATGGAACGAAGAATTTACTCTTGTGACCTAGGCACACTTTTGAACCCAAATATGTCAGTGTGAAATGTGAGGGAAATGTGAAGGGATTCTCTAGGAATACCATATATAAGTAATCATAAATGAAATGTCTGCAGTGGTGCTAAACTTCTAAAATATAGCTCTTGGATATGTAGTTTTTCATTACTACTTTTGATCAGATAAATAGACGTTAATCTTGAGGAGATCAATGCAATAAAGACACTTTAAATAAGTGATCAGTTTAAGGAAGTCTTAAAAAGATGATTGTCTAAAGAAGTACAGAGTGACCAAGAGAAAAAGATAGGGGTTACCTTTAGGAGAGCATTTGGTATCATAATTGTCTCACTTTGCTTTCTAAGGAGTGAATAAAAACTAAACGTAATGTGAAACACAGCTCTTCTCTCAAAGGTTTAGTATTTTGCTCTGGGATCATTGTTTATGGTTATATTTGAAAATATGGAAAAGCTATACACTTGGGGTTTTTTTGTTTTTGACAACATAGATCATTGGTTTCCTCCTTTTCCTCACATAGCCATTTAGTCAGAAAATTAGTGGCTAGAAATAATAACATTTAGTAATTATTTCCTAATTAAAAAATGAATGGCTGTGGAAATGGAGCATTCTCACCTCCTGCCCCATCTCCTGCTCTGACATATACACAGGGATAGGGGAGAATATTTCATGGAAGGGCCTCATTTTCCACCCAGCACAGGGCTCACTGGGACCACTGTATCAGCACTTTTTTTTTTTTTTTGCGGTACGCGGGACTCTCACTGTTGTGGTCTCTCCCTTTGCGGAGCACAGGCTCTGGAAGCACAGGCTCAGCGGCCATGGCTCACGGAGCTAGCCGCTCCGCGGCACGTGGGATCCTCCCGGACCGGGGCACGAACCCGTGTCCCCTGCATTGGCAGGCGGACTCTTAACCACTGCGCTACCAGGGAAGCCCCCTGTATCAGCACTTTTGAACACACACATGCACCCACGTGTAGAACCTCAGTTCAGATCTTCACTGGACATTCTTTTTCCTTCCCCAGCTTTGAATTCCACATACATTTTATGCACAAAAGCACTTCATGTACAAAAATATATGCTATAAGATTGACCCAATTATATGTCAAACACTGTACCATTTTCTTTCTACATAAGTAAATAAGGCCTGTTTCTAAATGTGTACATCTAGATATCTTTGTAATCTTGTTAACATGATACTTTAAAAATGATTTTACTGAGCAAGGAAACATTTTAATTGGAACATGAAGGTTTGAATTTTGACCTAGTTGATCCTGGAACGTTTTCCCTTGTGATTTCCAGCTATGGGTTTATGTTAACAGCGCCTTTGCCTCATCCAAGATTACATAAATATCAACTTGTAGTGCATTTGTAGTTCTGTTTTTAACATGTGCTTTTTCAATTCATCAGGAAATTACTGTGGTAAAGTTAACTCTATCCTCCCCACTAGCCAACTTTAAGAATCCCAACTGTAACCTTTTTCTGAAAACTCCAAGCAGCTCTTCTACAGAGCATGTTTTCTGCTTCATTGCTGTGCAAGAGGACGATATAGATTCTGCAGGCTCTCCAACTGCATAAGGTCAAGGAAAGCTAGTACTTCTGTTTTGAAATATAGACATCATCCCCTCCTTTTCCTATTTTTTTTTTTTTTTTGTGGGCCTTTTTTTGCGGTACGCAGGTCTCTCATTGCTGTGGCCTCTCCCGTTGCAGAGCACAGGCTCCGGACGCGCAGGCTCAGCGGCCATGGCTCACGGGCCCAGCCGCTCCACAGCATGTGGTATCTTCCTGGACCGGGGCACGAACCCGTGTGCCCTGCATCGGCAGGCGGACTCTCAACCACTGCGCCACCAGGGAAGCCCCTCCTTTTCCTATTTTTGAATAAATTTCTTTTATTACCTCAGTACCACTCGAAGGAGAATCTTCACTTTCTTGTAGTTGATTTGTTGATCCCACTCACAGTTTCCTAGGGGTAGTTCATGAGCCAGTGGGTAGTAGTCTGTCGGGGGGAAGCAGTTTGGGGGAGCTCTGTCGCGGATCTACATCTGTCCTCACTGGCATCCACGGCAGCCCCAACCCCTTTCTGTTCTTTGGTGAGAAGTCACACGAAAGATCGCTAAATTGGTCTCTAGAGTCAAGCTTTCACTGAGGCCTGGACAAAGTGACCCATTAGCTTAAGTGTATTTTTGTGGCTTTTTCCTGTGTGTGAAGGTCATAGTGGAGGGGAAGGATGGGGAGAAGCATCTGGAAACTTGACATATGGAAACATAGCTGTTTCCGTAGGTAACTCTTTAATCCTCTTGCTTTATGCTCGTCTTCCCAGTTTTTCTCATCCACAGGGGTTTTATGTTGAAAAACTGTAACTCCCTGTAACCTGGTCATGTGTACTCAGAGCTGTGGATTCCTTCTCTCCAGCTAAGCTCTCAGAGTAATCCTCCTCATCCTCAGACTTGTAGAAAGTCATAATAGCTTTTTTTTACAAAATATATTTATTTATTTTTGGCTGCATTGGGTCTTCATTGTTGCCTGCTGGCTTTTCTCTAGTTGTGGCGAGCGGGGGCTACTCTTGGTTGCCGAGCACGGGCTTGAGGTGCACGGGCTTCAGTAGTTGTGGTGCATGGGCTTAGTTGCTCTGAAGCATGTGGGATCGTCCCAGATCAGGGCTCGAACCCTTGTCCCCTGCATTGCCAGGCAGATTCTTCACCACTGTGCTACCAGAGAAGTCCCCATCATAGCTTCTTGAGGGCTCAGCTCCTTTTCTCCCATTCATTACACATTTACACTGCATTTTCAATGGACTCATGAAGAGTACAAAGGGAGTCTCCTCTGAAAAGATTGCTGAGATGTGAAGAAAGGGCCAAATCTACTTGCTTATAAAATTAGAATATAGAAAGATATTAAAATTGGAATTAAGGTATTTTCATCCAGCTACCTTGTTGAAAATTCAAATCAAGGCCACAGAAGAAACACACTCCATTTCAGCCTTTCTTAGAGCAGTTTCCAACAAAGCTCATAGCTAAAGGCCTTCTGACATCAGTCTAGCATAGCAGCAATATTCCAACTATCACATGATTTACAGACATGTAACTATTAAACTAGTTTCAGAAATGCAGATGAAGCAGTAATGGATGACCCTTGCATACTAGTTTTAAAAGGAAATTGTGCTTGGAGAAACAGAAAGCTTAGGCGTGTTAAAGTGCCTTTTGCCTTCAGGGTGACAGTCTACCTGGGACTGACAGTTCTCTGGGTCTGACAAACAGCACTGTTACTTGGTCAAGGACTAGCTCTTTTACTTTTAGCAGCCACAGGCTTTAGGGACTCTTAGGGGCCAGAAGCCTGAAACTTCAGAGAAGACACCACCTTTAGTCTCTTTTCAGTACCACAGAAGTGTGAAAATCCAGTTCCAAATCTGCCTTCTCTATCTTCAGCCTGGGGGTCGTTAATTAGGTGCTTATCCTAACACCTTACAACATACTTTCTGTATATGGTTTAATTCCCAAGCCATCATCGTTGCCTTTTCTCATAGTTTTTCCAACTTTTCAAAACTTTTCTGTAAATGAGGCCATGTAGGCAAGCGCTCTCTCTATAACTTCACCTTCCATTCATAACAGGAACAGTATCCGTTGCTTCTGTTATGGTTTAATAACTTTAATGTTACTGGCAGACTTTGCTTCCAGCCTTCTCCTAATCAATTAGGAGAGGCTAATTTTTTTTCTCTATTTTTAGCTATCTAGTTTTATTCCTTACATATGTTCCTAAAAAGGCCAGGCCTTTTTTCACCCCTCTCTTCAGAATGGTTAAAACATATTGGCAACAAGTAAAACAATTTTTAAAAATGTTTTAAAACACACAGATTATTTCCTTATTCTGCCTTACACACTGAAAGTGCAAACTACTTAGAATACATGTTCCAGTCAAGTTGACTGTGCAGAGAAGTAATATTTACCTTTGATGCTGGTCTTCTTTGGAGCACACACTGAAATAATTTATGATAATTTATTGAGACCAAAATGTTCTCTTATAATTATCATTATATACAAATAACTGATAAAATGGTTAGCTGCCATAAGGAAATTATTAAAACCCACAAATCGTTCCAAAATAAGTGCATGAGCTAATTTGTAAATCTAAGGAAGTTCTTAATTTAAAATTTGAAACCTGGAAAATATTTGCAAGGTTGTTATATTTTATTACATCCATAACACTGTTGACTTCATGTCATTTCTGTGCCTAGCTTACTAAGCTTTTGGAGACTAACTTTAAAATATGAAAATAAAAAACAAAAGGCCAGGAAGTTGAACTTTCTTCTCATGTTTATAACAAGTTTTACCAGGAGCCTGGGTCTCATTTATGTCACCATAGATTTATTTTACAAGTTTGGACTTGCACAAATGTGCCAGAATTTGAATGCCTTACACATTTTTTTGAAAAGCAACTGTAATATGTGATGCACTGACCTTTTAGTGTTCATTTTGATTGGTTAATGGTTATACCTTTACAGTTCAGTCAGATTGTAAACTAGGGGAAAAAACTGAATATATAAAGGTCAGGAAAGTTTAGTGACAAAACTTATGAAACTCTATTCTTTCCTATGACTAAAAATGATTAAAATTCATTCATCTGCCTTCTAAACATATACTTAAGAAATAGAGGCCCTTAAAAGTGCATTCAAAACATAAATTACTGAATATTGTTTTCTTAATTTTGTTTTAAATAAACTCTGTTGATACCTTTTTCAAAAAAGTCATATTTCTTCGTTGAACATCTTTCAAATGATTATGTTTAAAGGTGAATGATATTGTGTTCACATAGGGTTACAATAATGACACTGGAAATCCTCAAAGTCTAGGTTTTTATTGTTATTTAACTTTGTTTATCTAGTTCCTAGAACATGGTGCCTTAATAAATAAAAACATTTATCAAAATTGAAATCTCAAAGGAAAAGATACACGATATAAATAAGCATCCAAAGAATGATAGAAACTGTTCATGCAATAAGACCTCAGTAATTCTTAGAACAGTCTTTCAGAATGATCAGACCTTCCATCTCACTCTGTACATAATGGAAAAGAAAGTTCCCTTCAGCATAGAATCATTCTTAAACTCAGCTAAGAAAAATGATAACTGAAAAAAGCTGAATCTCACAACTGACTTGAGGAATCAAGTCACTTTGTTCAGGACCACTCATTGGTAGAAAATGTTTAGAAGAAGCCCCTTTTACTTGAAATTACACAGGAATGGAGAAAATGACATCCAAAGAGGAGAAGAAAGAAAAGAGTAAGCAGGAGTTGTGTTGTTCCAGAAGCCCAGGTAAGGAAGAGAAGCAGAGATTAGGTGTAGAAAGCAATCAACATTCTTGACAGTGAGAAAGGGGAAAGTGGAAAATAAACGGTTCTGTAGAATGAGTAAGAATAGTCACATGCATGTCAGCATTATACAGATTCTGGAGAATCTGGCATAAGCAAACACATAGAGGGTCTCCACTGTATGTGTGAATCATGTGCCAGTCAGGTGCCAAGGAAGAGGAAAAACTGCTGCATTTCCCAGGATAACTCTGGAGATGAAGGGTGGTATAAGAAAACTGTAGAGACCATTGCTCTAAGTGATAGAGCTTCACTGAAATATTTTAAGAAGAAAAATAACGTAAGAGTGGGAGACAAAAGTGGTCATTACCTGACATGGCCTCATCATTTCTGATGTATCTCCCAGTGATTCTACATCCTAGCACCCATGCCCTTGTGTGGTCCCCTCTCCTTGAGTGTGGGCTGGACCTAATGCTTTGCTTCTAATGAACAAAATACAGCAATAGTAATTGGATTTTACCACTGTGATTAGGCTACAAAAGCCTAATCACTATGACTTGCATCTGGCCGACCCTCTTCCCCTCTTGCTGGCACTCTCTCCTGGCCTCTTGCTTGCTTGTGGTGGTAAAGGGAGCTGCCTTGTTGTGAGATGCTTTATGGAGAAACTCATGTTTCAAGGAACCAAGTGAGTCCTCAGCCCAACAATTCACAAGGAACTAAATCTTGCCAACAACCACGTGAGTGAACTTGGAAATGAATCCTTCCCTGTCAAGCCTTGAGATGACTGCCTTCAAACAGCTGCCATCACACATACACACACACATACATGCACTTGCATACACAGTCACAGATGATCTCACACACACACACACACACACACAGAGGCACATACACACACACACTCCTCCTTTCAGCACCCTACTGGTTTGGAGCTGTAACTGACAATACAGAAGGGAGCTCAGTGCTGGTAGATGGCTCTGAACTGGCCATCTCCTCCCATTGTATTTCAGTGCATTTTGAAGGGGTGAGTCTTCTTTCCACCCAACCCTTAAGTAAAGTGGTTTAATCAGGTTGTCATATTCTTTTTCCTAATGCTTAGATAGAATTAGCCACACAGAGGGAATAACGATATTAGTTGAGAAAAGATTATGACTGAAGGAAGGGGATATTTCATACTTCTAGGAAAACCTGGGTGAACAGCTAAACATTGATATGACTCTGAGTGCATGGAAGAGAGAGCAAAGACTCAGGAAATAAGAGCAGCATTAAAGGGAAGCCAGTTTGCATGAAAACATACAGTCCACACGCTGTCTCTGGCATGTATATCCAAGGATACTACTTGTTTTATAAATGAAAATGTTAGCTTTTATAGCATGAAATTAAGTTATAACAGGTAAAACAGTAATTTTTTTTAAGTTGCCAGGCTCTTTTCGTTGTTTAAATTATCTACTAGTAGAACTGCTAAATAGGACTCAATAACCAGAATCATACTTAACAGTGCTCAGGGTTCAATGTTCCTATTCTTGAATCAGCAGACCAGAACTAAGCATCTGAGTACGAGGCATGGATCTGGAATAACAGATCCAGCGAAATAGGTTTCAGTGATGCTCACCTGGTACAGGAACATGGGCAAAATGCCAGGTAAACACTGTGGTAAAAGCACTGTGATGGACATTCAAAATTGGAAAGGATAAAGTTTTTATTGAACTGCAGAAGGTTTTCTCTATGGCCTAAAATTTTATGAGAATGAATTATTTATACAATAATAAAAAGCTATTTTTGTCATTTTAACATGGGAAAAACACAAATACCCTCAAGAGCACTGCAAAACAGTATCTTTGTGACAGTATCCTTCAGGCCAGGAAATTATTGGGCTAATTTGAGTCTCCAGCAAAATTTCCACTTTGTGATGGAACAAAACTGAATGCTTAAATACTAAGGTCTTCATATACCCATGCTCCATTTGATGGCTTCTTTACTGCTCCAGGGAAAGGGAGATCAATCTTCTTCTCCTTTAATATTTATCTTTTTTAAAAGTCTACTGAATATTGACTCACTCTGTTCTACCCAAGTCTTGTCTTTTCTCTGGGTCTTTTGATGATAGATGCTGGTATTCCTCTCTGTCATTCACTCCAATATTGTTTATTTGTTTGTTGTTTTCTCCCTCCTTTAAGCTGAGTCTTATAAGTCAAAGTAAATTACTCACTCAGTACCACTTAGAGAGGGTGGTCAATAGTAACATTTCTGATCATTTCTCCGGTAACACCTATGTCATTACAGAGCTCTCTCAAGGGACATAAAGGCTTTATGTATCTCATACTTGAGTTACATTAGGCCAACTGACCTAAAATCAAGGTACATTGTTATATTCCAAGCTGCTTCGTCAGCACATGTTGGTTGAAATCTACTGCCCCTCCATTGCTCTGGCTGCATTTCTGTACACCTGTAGGTCAGGTTCTCAAGGTGAGGTGGTAGGAATCCAAATAACATATACCCAAGTGGTCATTATAATAACAAGACATTTCTATTTTTATATTTTTGTCAGGGTTCAGAGTCCCATTAAAAAGACCTCTCTCTGGAACAGCGATTTAACATTTTTATTGACCAGGTTTATTTTTAAGAAGCAATTTAGGGTAGTCCTTTGATTTCCAAGAGAAGCCTATAAACAAAGATAACATGACTTAGAATTATTCAGCTCTGCAAAAATTGCATGAAATGCATAACTTTATGACAATTAAGATACTTTGGGGGGAAAAATTAAGGAAAGACTACATGATTAAAAATAAAGTATTACAAACAAGTTGAGTGCCAACTATGTTGTATGCATTAGAATAGGCCAACAGAACTATGGCAATTAGAAGCCAGATAAATTACAAAATTATAATTGTAAAAATAGAAAGCTAGGACAAAAAAAAGAACAAGAAAAACTAAAATCTATGGGTTGGAGAAACCTCCCATTGTGGGCTTGAGTGTTGGCAATGTTTATTTCTGAGTGCCTTTTCTGATTGTGGCTGGGGGCTTAGAATTGGGCCTGGCCCAGCTTATCTGGGGGTAAAGTAAGCAATGGAACACGTGAGTCATTTTCCCGATGGCATATTTGCTGAGTTCTTGTGCTGTATGCAAGAATGAGGGACTATGCCAGAAGATTCAAATGCCAGAAATCTTCCAGGATCTCATAGTGATCGAGAGATAAAATAATTGAAAGGGAGGGGGAATAACTCAAACACATGGACAGACCCTACCCCTCCCAGATATTTTTCGGCTTTTACAGTTGCATGGTGCAAGATGCTAAATAGCTAAGCTCAATATTTCTGAAAGTTAGAACCTAATATCCAACAGAATTTTAAGGCTAAGTAGAAACAGATTCATCCAGCTCTAAATCAGAATTCCACGTGGTCCATGTTTGAGAAACAGGGATGAACCAGAGGTGACAGAGTCTTACTAAGCTATCAATACAACCTACTCCTAACCATTTCTGTCTCTAATTATATTAATATGGCCTACTCCTTATCTTATCCAAATAATAGGGGAAAGTGGGAGTATATTCTCTTGAACCTAACATCATCTGAGTACTTCATCATTCTTTTTTTTTTTAAGCATCTTTATTGGAGTATCATTGCTTTATAATGGTGTATTAGTTTCTGCTTTATAACAAAGTGAATCAGCTATACATATACATATATCCCCATATCTCCTCCCTCTTGCATCTCCCTCCCTCCCACCCTCCCTATCCCACCCTTCTAGGTGGTCACAAAGCACCAAGCTGATCTCCCTGTGCTATGCAGCTGCTTCCCACTAGCTATCTGTTTTACATGTGGTAGTGTATATATGTCCATGCCATTCTCTCACTTCGTCCCAGCTACCCTTCCCCCTCCCTGTGTCCTCAAGTCCATTCTTTACATCTGTGTCTTTATTCCTGTCCTGCCCCTAGGTTATTCAGAACGTTTTTTTTTTTTTTAGATTCCATATATATGTGTTAGCATACAGTATTTACTTTTCTCTTTCTGATATACATCACTCTGTATGACAGACTCTAGGTCCATCCACCTCACTACAAATAACTCAATTTCGTTTCTTTTTATGGCTGAGTAATATTCCATTGTATATATGTGCCACATCTTCTTTATCCATTCATCTGCTGATGGACACTTAGGTTGTTCCCACGTCCTAGCTACTGTAAATAGAGCTGCAATGACATTGGGTTGCATGACTATTTTTGAATTATGGTTTTCTCGGGGTATATGCCCAGTAGTGGGGTTTCTGGATCATATGGTAGTTCTATTTTTAGTTTTTTAAGGAACCCCCATACTGTTTTCCATAGTGGCTGTATCAATCTACATTCCCACCAACAGTGCAAGAGTGTTTCCTTTTCTCCACACCCTCTCCAGCATTTATTGTTTGTAGATTTTTTCATGATGGCCATTCTGAACGGTGTGAAGTGATACCTCACTGTAGTTTTGATTTGCATTTCTCTGATGATTAGTGATGTTCAGTGTCCTTTCATGTGTTTGTTGTCCATCTGTATGTCTTCTTTGGAGAAATGTCTATTTAAGTCTTCTGCCCATTTTTGGATTGGGTTGTTTGTTTTTCTGATATTGAGCTGCATGTGCTGCTTGTAAATTTTGGAGATTAATCCTTTGTCAGTTGCTTCATTTGCAAATATTTTCTCCTGTTTTGAGGGTTGTCTTTTCATCTTGTTTATGTTTTCCTTTGCTGTGCAAAGCTTTGAAGTTTCATGAGGTCCCATTTGTTTATTTTTGTTTTTATTTCCATTTCTCTAAGAGGTGGGTCAAAAAGGATCTTGCTGTGATTTATGTAATAGAGTCTTCTGCCTATGTTTTCCTCTAAGAGTTTGATAGTGTCTGGCCTTACATTTAGGTCCTTAATCCATTTTAAGTTTATTTTTGTGTATGGTGTTAGGGAGTGATCTAATTTCATTCTTTTTCATGTAGCTGTCCAGTTTTCCCAGCACCACTTATTGAAGAGGCTGTCTTTTCTCCATTGTATATTCTTGCCTGCCTTATCAAAAATAAGGTGACCATATGTGCTTGGGTTTATCTCTGGACTTTCTATCCTGTTCCATTGATCTATATTTCTGTTTTTGTGCCAGTACCATACTATCCTGATTACTGTAGCTTTGTAGTATAATCTGAAGTCCGGGAGCCTGATTCCTCTAGCTCCATTTTTCTTTCTCACGATGGCTTTTTCTATTCTGGGTCTTTTGTGTTTCCATACAAATTGTGAAATTTTTTGTTCTAGTTCTGTGAAAAATGCCAGTGGCAGTTTGATAGGGATTGCATTGAATCTGTAGATTGCTTTGGGTATTATAGCCATTTTCACAATGTTGATTCTTCCAATCCAAAAACATGGTATATCTCTCCATCTGTTTGTATCATCTTTAATTTCTTTCATCAGTGTCTTATAGTTTTCTGCATACAGGTCTTTTGTCTCCTCTACATAGGTTTATTCCTAGGTATTTTATTCTTTTTGTTGCAACGGTAAATGGGAGTGTTTCCTTAAATTCTCTTTCAGATTTTTCATTGTTAGTGTATAGGAATGGAAGTGATTTCTGTGCATTAATTTTATATCCTGCTACTTTACCAAATTCATTGGTTAGCTCTAGTAGTTTTCTGGTAGCATCTTTAAGATTCTCTCTATATAGTATCATGCCATCTGCAAACAGTGACAGCTTTACTTCTTCATTTTCAATTTGGATTCCTTTTATTTCTTTTTCTTCTCTGATGGCTAAATCTTCCAAAACTATGTTGAATAATCATGGTGAGAGTGGACAACCTTTTCTTGTTCCTGATCTTAGAGGAAATGGTTTCAGTTTTTCACCATTGAGAATGATGTTGGCTGTGGGTCATTGTTCTTTTATATACAATGTCCAACATGAAACCAAAAAAATGCCTAGATATGTGAAATGGCAAATTAACACACAGACACACACACACAAAGCAGACAATAGGCACAGATCCATAGATGATGGAGTTCTGAATTCATCTGACAAAAATTCAGAAGCACTATTGCTAATATGACAATAAAATAAAGGTAAATGGACAATATGAAAAAATTTAGCAAGGAATTTGAAAAAATATGTAAAAATTCATATAGAATTGAATTCACATTCTAATGTGAAAAGCACAATAATTGAACTTAACTGAATAGTTTAAATCAGAGTAAATACAATAAAACACAAGAAAGGAGCCTGAAGAAAGAGCCACACAAAGAATCTAAACTGAAGCAAAGAGATTGGATAAAGCCGAACAAAGCATAAGAGACATGGGTCACAGTCAATATATTTGTATATACCCAAAATATACCTAATATACCTGTAATTGGAGACCAGCAAAGACAAGTGAGACAGAATAGGAAAGAAGCCGTATTTGAAGAGCAATTGATGAAGAAATTTGTAAAGCCATAAAGGATATCAACCCACTTTTAAAAAGATCAATAAAATGTAAGCAACATGATACAAAGAAAGCTATAGTCCAACTTGCAGACCATAGTCAAACTCTTGAAGTAAGACAAAAGGAAAGTCTTAAAAGCAAGTAAAACAGCAAAAATAAGATTTTCAACAAAACTACAAAAACTAAAGACAGTGGGATGACATCTTTAACATGCTGAGGGTGAAATTATGGCCATCTAAAATTCCATAACCAATGAAAATATACATAAAAATGAGGCATGATAAAATATATTTAGACAAATAAATATTGAGTGAATGTTTGACTAGCAGACCTGAACTATAAGAAATACTTCAGTTCTTCAGGCTAAAGAAAAGTTACTCCATATAGAAGTATGAAACTAGAGGAAGCAATGAAGTTCATAGAAAAACAACCTTAAAATATTGGCAAAAGAAGAAAATTTGATAATCTCAGTGAGCTCTGAATCTATTATGGAAACTATTTCTATAATTAACACATTTCTCACACACAAAAAAATCACAGGACAGATGGATTATCTGGTAAATTCTTCCAAAAACTTAAGGAGTAAATAAGACAAATCTTACACAAGCACTTTCAGAAAATGTACGCAAAAAAGAAAAAAACAAAAAAACAGAACACTTCCCAATTTGTTGTGGGAAGGCAGCAAATATTGATGCCAAAATCTAACAAAAATATTAAAACAAAAGGAACTTATAGGGAATATTTACCATGAAATAGGTATGAGAAGTAGGCATAAATGTAATAACTATGTCTTTTGGAATTTATAATATATGTTGAAATAAAATGTATGACAACAAAGAATGAGAGTGACTAAATAATGTTGAAATGTTTTAAGGCTTTTTCATTGTTGGAGAAGTGGTTAAAATACCATTTGAGGTGTAATAAGTCTGTAATAATATATTATAAATATTATAATTACAGTCCTTGGGTATTCAAAAAGGTGTAACAGGTATTCTAATAAGCTGAAAAAATTAAAATAAATGATTCATCTAAAAGTGGAAAGAAAGGGAAAATAAAAATAATAAAATAGTACAGTATGAAAACAAAAGAGTCATATCCAAAATTTGTAAAGAACTCTTAGAAATCAATTAGAAAAATACAGATAATCTATTTTTTTCCCATGGTCAAGTGACTTGAAAAGACACTTTATATTAGAGGATACCAAAAAACCAAATCATATGAAAATCATTAATCACTGGTAAAATGCAAATTAAAATGATGCTAAAATACCACTGCACTCCCACAGAATACCTAAGATTAAAATGACCAATAATACCAAGTGTTGCAGAAGTCGTGAAATAACTGCGACTCTCATATATTACTGGTAGGAATGTAAATCTGAGCAACTATATTGAAAAGCTGTTTGGAAATATCTACTAAGGCTAAATATTTATATACCCTATGACCCAACAATTTCACTCCTGGCTATATACTCAAGATCAATGAATGCTTAAATCCATCAAAAGACATGCACAAGAATATTTGATCAACATTATTTATCATAGCCCCAAATTAGAAGCAGATGAATTGTCCAATTACATTGACATAAATCAACAAATTGCTGCTACTTCGTAAAATGGAACACCTATATTGCAATTGACAGGATTCAGGATACACTACCAAAACTATGTCACCCTGGCAGAAAGAAATTTGAGATACATCAGGTACAGGAAGTATTTTCTGACCTTTCTGTGAAGCAGGTCATAAAACCCTCATATGAGAGGTTCCCTCCTTGTACCCCAGGAAAGGAGCATCCTTATCTCCAAATAGGAGGGATGCCAAGGGGAGTCTGAATGCCCAAGCCTTGCTATTTTTCCCAGTTTACTACATTTACCCCATTTCCTTTTTTGTCCTATCAAATTTTCTCTTTTTGTCCTATCACTATTTTCCAGTCCTCAACAAGCCTAGTATAAAAATGCTCAGCTTTAACCGCTTCTTCCTAACGAAGGCTACTGTGTCATGTAAAACTTCTATTAAAAAAATTTGTATGTTTTTCTGTTGTCAATCTGTTTTGTTTTTGTTTTTGTTTCTTTTTTGTTAATCTGTTTTTTGTTACAGGGGCTCTAGCTGAGAATTTAAAAGGAAATGATATTTTTCCTCCCCTGCACAATAATAAAGAATGATCTATTGGTACACATAAGAATGTGATGAATGTTTAAAACATAATGTTGAATAAAAACAGCCATATGCAACAGGTTATATAGCGCATGACACTATTTCTGTGAATTTCATTAACAGGCAAAATGAATATAGGTGAACTGAGGTCAGAATAGGAGTTAGCTTTTGATTGCAGTTATTGACTCTGATGACAATGAGATTTCTGGGGTCCTTGTGATATATTTTTAATCTGAGTTGTATTTTTGTGTGTGGACCTATGGGGGAACACATTGAGATGTATATTTAAGAGCTATACATTCTATTATGAGTAAATTATACATTAATATTAAGAAGGAGAAAATAAATAATAAATAAAGGTAGTTTGGTTTAACAGATACCTACCTCTATGACATAATGATTACACATTTAGGTATATAACCAGCAGATATGACTGGCTCTTTATACTAAGAGACATTTAAAATTTTTTCGTACCAATGCTTTTTTTTTATGTCCAGAGACACGAAACTGTAGGATTGCCCACCAACAGAAGAATGAAAAGGTATGCTTCACTGATACAGTAGAATAAAATACAGCAATTAAATGAATAAACTGCTGCTACACCTATAGTGTCACAGACTGTGCTTAAGTTCATGTAAAGTTCCTCAGAAAAAAGGTGAATCTGTGGTGAAGGAAGTCAAACTTGCGTTATCTTTGGGAGAAGAAAATGACTGAGGCATAAAAGAGGCTTCTGGGATGATGGTAGTGTTGTGTGTCATGATTGTGGTTGTCACGTGGCTGAGGTCAGGTTGAAACATTCTTGGAGTTGTACATTTATCATTTATGCACTTTTTAGTGCATAAATTAGTATGTAATTTTGTGTTCAGTTGTTAGGACTATGGTAATAAGGTACCACAGACTGGGTGGCTTAACAAAAATTATTGTGTCACAGTTCTAGAGGAGAGAAATCTGAATTCCAGATGTCAGCAAGGTTGGTTCCTTCTGAGGGTTGTGAGGGTTATCTGTTATATGGCTCTCTCCTAGCTGCCAGTGGTTTGCTGGCAATCCTTCATATGCCTTGGCTTGTAGGTGTATCAGTCCAATCCTTCACCTTCATGGAATTCTCCTTCTCTCTTCATACAGCCTTCATTCTGAACATGTCTGTCTCTGTGTTCAAATTTCCCCTTTTTATAAGGACACTAATCATATTAGATTAGGGCCCACCCAAATTACTTCATTTTACCTTGATTACCTCTGTGAAGATCCTATTTCCAAACAAGGTCCCATTCTGAGGTACTAGGGGTTTGGGCTTCGACATATATTTTTGCAGAAACACAATTTAACCCATAGTAAATGTATACTTAAAAAAAAAATTAAATCTAGCAGAAAAAGGAGTGCAAGAATAGAACTGAAATGAATATCAAGGAGGACTACAATAAGCCTTGATGATGTAAGACCTATTTCTAAACCAAATGTTAGAATGGCTTGAAACATGTTAGAATTGAAAAGTGGAGTTTTAAGACACATTTAGGATCTTTCACCCTCTTCATTTTTCAGCTGAAACATTTAGGCTCAGCAAGATTACATGATTTAATTTCACGCATGTAAATAGTTAATGGGAATTCGGCCTAGAATACCCACCTACTCCCTCCCCAAGACAACCACAGCCTCAAATTTTAACAATTTTTCTCAAATTACTTCTAGAATATTAGTAAAATCACATTCCCTTAATCCTCTCTTGGTATATCTCTGTCCATATTTTTATAGTTTATGTAAAGAAAGCTAGATTAAGGGAACTTCATTGCAAAGGTGAAAACCAGAATGACATTTATGAAGATAGAACTCTCGTAACCATTTGGTATACACAAGGGTATCATACTAAATTGGATCAGAATGAGTTCCTTTTGGAAGTAAACCTTTCATAGACTGGGAAACTTTAGGGGAATCTTTCCTAGAATGTTTTAATAGAACGTTGGAGAATGAATTCTGCACAGCTGGCCAATGAAGGCAATCTAGATTGGTTACCAAAACCAGGTTTTAAATGGATTTGCAATCCTCCACAGTTCTTTGAAAAAGGAGATGGAAATTGTGATGAATTAACAAATAATAATCTTTTCTAATCAGGGAGCCCTTACATTGGCAACACATGGTGACTAACATCATCCTTCTTTCTTCCTTCCTTTTCTTTCTTTCCTTTTTATTTTCTTTCTATGACATCAGTCTTATGCAGATAAATGATTAAAGGACTATGATTAAAACACATAACAGTTGAATGATATAAATCTTCTAGTCTTGTCAGAAACACATTAAGGCAATAAAAAAGAAATGGTAAGGAAAAATCTAGGTTAATGATGGAAAGGGTTAATTTTTGTATACCATGTAAAAATGACCTGGTCTTCCTGTCAGAACAGATAACTAAGATGCTGGTACTGACAGTTCTGTTCTTTATGACTAAACCAAGTGAGGGAACATTTAGCAGGTAGGTTGAGGGAAGAAAACCATTCACTTGCTAACACATGTAAAATTAATACTATCTACATCATTAACTAGGAAATGCATGTAAAACTACCTTTATGATATGGTAGAGTGTGGTGAATAGAAGCCTGATTCACCAGATGATGTTGAGTTGTGTTGAATTCATCTTCAATCAATCCCTCTATGCTTTGGAATGCTTTCACTTATTTTCCTCAGGAGCAGTAGATGTTCAGTTTTGGTCTATCCTTGATTTTAGAAATTCATTTGCTGGGCTCTGTAATGTCAGGAAGATGGTATAGGATAACTAGCCAAATAGTTAAACGTGTTCTCAACAGTAAGTTACTTGTACCTTTAATTGCCGTGACACCTATACCAAGCAGAGGCAGTTTCCTGAAGTGATCCAGGGCACAAGTAACGACACATTTGAGGCAAATTTCCATGTGAGTCTGTATGATTTTGGTGGATATTTAAATCCTCCCCATGCATATGAAGACCTAGTTAAAGAGATACAGGCTATTGACATGTTAAAAAATGACTTCACAATGATAAACCACACCATGAACAATATAAATTTATTCTGTACCTCAGGAATGCAAAATAATAAAATTATTTAATATCTGCTCATTCTTGTTTAGAATGCCCTTTAATTTCAATCATAGATGAAGCCTGGGTCAGCTAGAAACCCGGATGATGGTTTCTGTCCTATAATATTGGTGGGTGACAGTATGTATATGTGACTTTGTGTGGGTGTGTGTGCGTGTGTTGGTGAACGTGCAGTGATCTTGAAAATTAAGAAATTAGCTTTGAAGTAGCGACATCAACAAAATAATTTTCACACTTTAAAAAATTTTCAGTGGTATAATTGGTATACATCATGTCACCCCATAATAAAATGTTTGACTCAGGATTTCTCATTGCACATCTAGTTATTCCACTGAACAGGTTTGGGCTTTTAGTTTACTTATAACCTCCACTTTTCTTCTCCCCTTCTTCTCCTGCTTCAGGGTCATTTTACATTACTTACCTCCCCAAATGTCCTTGTATCTTCCCCTACTCCTCTATTGCTCTTCTGGACCCGTCCAGCTGACTTGACATGGATGTTTTCATAGACGTCTCCAACAGTAACTCTGGGGTTGTCTTGTAAGAAAGGTTGTTTTGCTTTTTCACCAGTTCTTTTTGGGTCCTTGGAGTGTTTTGACATAGACATTTCACAAAAGCCATTTGATAATTTATAATGTTTGGCATGCACACTTCCTCTTTAGGGCCAAAAATTTTCCTGAGTCTTATTTGTGGTTATGTCCCTGTTTCCTTTTATTCCTGCACTTAACTCACCAGCTTTTAGTTTTAACTATCCTGTGAGGTCTAGTTTCGAGTTTGGACTAAGGCACGCATTAATTATAAATCTTATCTGGTCACTTTTGTTATGGCAGCTCAGAAAATGGAACTGGCCACATTTTGAGTTGAAGGTAAGGTTCAGGCACAGTGGAAGGGAGATATACAGAATTTTCTTAGGGGAAAAAGAACAGATGACTTCTTTACAGTTTAAGAGGCCAGAGAATGAATGTAGTAAGCCTTTCCTAAGTTCAGTATTCTATTTACAAAATCACAAGACTTTTATAAATTACCAGACTGCATTGCATAAACCAAATGTCACAGAACAGTGACCTTTCAAATTACCAGCACAACAGAAGCTGAGATCAGAAAGCTCAAAGTTAAAGCAAACACTGACAAGAAATCCGACAGAAATGACTTCCGTGTCTGGTCAACTTAACATAACATGACATATTGTAAAATGTGCTTGGCTTTTTAGGTAGAATAGCCTATAAAGGTTTAACTGCTTTTGAAAATGTAATCTTTAATATAATCTGGAGATTTGTGGTATTTAGGTTATGTGGATAAAATATTTTCTAAGTCTGAAAGAGAGTGGAAAATTTACTATAAGGAAAACATTTAAAAGATGAAAAAGTTTACGTGATGAAGGTGAAAATAGGGAGGAGTAGGTTGGGGTATAGATGGGAACAGAATTGGAGGTTTGAGGAAAGGGAAGTTAAATTGCAAGAAAAAATGGGAGCAGTTATATAAAGAGGTTTTTTATAAAAAAAGGTCTAATCTAAATATGTTATTACAAAGATAAATTTAAAAAATACGTCATAAGGAATTTTGAATCAGAGTTCCAATTTTTAAATGTTATAAGCTTCTGTTGTTTTCCTATTTCCCATACATTTCTTTATAGGTTTTACTTGAATTGTATGAAAGTACAGATACCAGTTTTTTATAACGAAATTAAATTCATATATATGTACATATTAACATGTATTTATACATAGAGAATTTTTTGTTCTCTACTTAAGATATATTCTTTAGAGATATTTTATTAATGATGAAATGAGTGCACAATTTTTTCTATGCCTCATTTTTCTGGTTTGAAATTTTCTGTCAGCATTTGAATTTTTACCACCCAACATATATACCCATCAATAACACAAAATTGTAAAACAGAATCTTTTACCATGTCTATGTTTGAATAGATGACTAGAACATATGATAACTAATATGTTCTAAACACATATTTACTTCTTGTATATCTGTATAAAAGATTGGAAACAGATGGAGGGAATATTTTAGAGATGTATCATTATATGTAGGATTTTGAAGCACATTCCATTGCTCTCATGTGTGAAGATTGTTGAATGTGATGAATATGTTTCTCTTTCACAGCAAACATGTGTATGTAAGCCATCTATAGCGAGATTTTATTCTAAGTGTTTGAAAGGCTATTGCAACCATGGGATATTGCCAGACATTTAGTAAAAGGCAAATTGAGTCTGTTGAGAGATTAATTCACCAGCTGAAAGAAATACATTTGCCTCAGAGTCATCAGATATTCTACCCACCAAATTCATCCTCTGAGATAGCATCCCTAATGAGCTTCCTAAACCAATTAAACATAAGCAGGAAGCATCAGTCATCAAAACTATTTTCAGCTAATCAGCTGACTGCACAAATTGCATGGCGCTGAGGAAAAAAGGAACACTCTAAAAGATGTTGAATTTTTTTTCTATTCTGTCCTTACTTTGTAGGCTTCTCAATTTTATGGATGCGGTGTCTTGCACAGAACACTGTAAATGAGTGCAGTGCTTTATAGTATATAAAGTGCTTTCCTTTGGATTATTATTCAATAGAATAAAATGAGCTTTAATGGGCTTAAGTGATTGGCTTAAAGGCACACAATTAATATGTGGCTGGGACTCAAAATCATGCCCTTTCCTATGTTGTAATAGTTCTGTAAATATGTATGTATTGATCAACTTTCTACGCTCCATGACAGGGGAATCAGTTGAAGTGTTCAAAGTGTCATCATCTTTACATATGGACAAACTCAGAGCCAAGGCAGGATGAGGATGAAGGGAGACATTTTTACTCTGGTATGGGTTCCCTCCTTCAAAGACAGAATTAAGTTAGTGATATCATGTCATATTGTTTATAATGATAATAGTGATAAAGAAGAGAAAATAAAACAAGCATAAGCAAAATTATAAACATATAAATTCACACAATTTCTGTAAGAAAACCAAATTGCTGTGTGGTGGAATTTGGGTGCTGGGGGGTGCTGCTTTAGATATAATTTTTTTTTTAATCAGTATATTTTATGGGACCTTGACTGGAGGCTAAATTTGAACTTTTCATTATGGACTCATTTCCAAAGTATGTCAATGGTTGTTGTGTGAGGGGAGGGGCTAATTTGCTTATGTTAATTTGGAAAATGTAAGGTGAATCTCAACTAAACAGATTACTTACTGTAAGCTTCCCCATGAGCCTTTAGTTCCTAGATCTCAAGAAGGGGACATAGTATGAATTTCCCAAACATTTCATCCCAGGACTTCTTTCTGTGACTCAACTATCCAGATTGATATTTCTCTGCTGGATACATGTTGAAACCAGTATAGTGTCACAAAAAGCACTAAGGCAGAGAAAATACTGATTTGAGGAAAATAATATAGTGGTAGTAGGCAGGAGAGACCAGTGTCCCCC
Organism: Hyperoodon ampullatus; assembly: GCF_949752795.1. Lineage (NCBI taxonomy): Eukaryota > Metazoa > Chordata > Mammalia > Artiodactyla > Ziphiidae > Hyperoodon > Hyperoodon ampullatus. The sequence goes on along the minus strand of NC_136929.1, from coordinate 17,700,465 downwards.
ACAATGAGGGAGTTGGGGAGATAAGTTGTAATGATACCTGAATAGTGGAGGTGAGTTGTTCTATTTTAAGATGCAAAGTAGTAGAGTACATTTTATATCTAACTACTGCTTACTGGTGAGCTAAAGAGTAACAAGGGCTGCAAATAAAGACTTGAGTGTGCTCTGTATACAGGTGAGAGCACAATCTGTTAGGATGGGTTCCCAGAAAGAGACTAAAAAGAAAGAACAGGGGATTTACATTATTAACTGAAACATTTTTACTGTTTTGGAAGCGAGGAGAAAGATGATCAAACTAAGAAGAAATCAGAATAGTTTAGTCCCAACGAAGTGGCATTTTGAATAAGGGTCTAACTGCAAAAAGCTCATTGTTTTTGTTGATTAGAAATTTATTGGGAATTTTCACAAATTAAGTTTTAATATAATTGTGAGAATGAAAATGAACTTTTGTGGATGTATGATGATTGAGAAGTAAGATAGGGAGCATTTAAAACAGAATCTTCATGCAGAGGAGATGCAGATGGAGATGTTGACTCTACCAGAGAGAGATGGGATCACTGGGGACCTGGAAGCATGGATCAGATGGGATCGTGGATATATTTGTATAAGCTGATCATTCGTGAAACTCCTTTTGCCATGTAATGCAATGGATGTGACAGTGACATATTCACAGTCCCAGGGATTTGAGTAAGAAGTCTTGGGGCCCATTTTATAATCCTGCTGCACCACAGATAGTTTAAATTAAAATATGGTTTTATATAGTATTATTTCTTAAATATATGTTTGTGTGCCTTAGCTGTTTCTTGGAGTGTCACTGAAGTGATGGAGAAGATAAAAGTAGTAAATATATTAATTTAAAAAAAAATATTTTTTTCTCTAGTGTCATCTATTATTTTTACAAGTCACTATAAACTAATGAATCATTCTCTGATAATTAATGCATTTAATTGCTTTCAACCAAAACCAGTTACCTAAAACAGTAAGTTTTGTTTTACATGTGCTATCTTTCTTTTTGCATTTCTGAGTTCACATTCACTGAGCTGGATCTTCGTGACTTATACATTGTTGGTGCTGTTTGTGAGATTCTTTCTTGTTCTGACTAAGGTCCCAGTAAAATATTGGAAGAATACTTAGGAAAGTAAAGGGGAAATAAAGTTGAAATGGGAAAACGTTGGGAAAAAGTGTCAGTGACAAAAGGAATAACACATCATCAGAGAGTTTGGCTTTTATTGTACGTGTAAGCTACGACTTTGAAAAATTTTAATGTAAATCATGTAATTGAATTCTTTATCAAATAAGTTTTCAATTATTGTGTTCTGAGTGTTTAAGCAATATTGCAATAGAATATATAATAACAAAGATAATAATTAGCAAAATATATTAATTTTTAATGTGGCAACACCATGCAGTATAGTTTAGGTATTTTTCTCATAATAAGAACAATGATCCAGGTATATTATTGTCTTTATTTTAGTTATGAAAGAGCTGAGTTATTCAGGGACTTGCCCAATGTCCAATGTCATATGATTAATATATGTCAGAATCAGGAGTTAATTCTTGGTATGTTGGACCTCTGAGTCCCAGCCCTTTATGATTATGTTAAATAACAAATGATAAATGGTATTATTGTATTAAAATTTATAGAACATTTAAATATAATTTTTATAATATAATGACATTTATTTTTCCTTTCCTTTTTCAGATTTTTGAATTTTTATATGCTTTATTACATATCTGTATTTCCCCATTGCCACACCCCACTACAGGAAGTAGCATACATATCAGTGCATTAAACACGATAAGAAGTTTGGTTTAACTTAATCCCAAATTCACTTGACCATGGAAGAAGCCTTCTTTTAAAATTTAACACCTATTAACACTTGGGAAATGCTGATCAATAGAAATAAATCCTGATCAGAATTTTTAAATTATTGTCAAATTGTTTTAACATTTCACTTTTGTCAAGGAAAATAAATTTTAAGAAAATACATTTCAGAATTCATGACCTAATTTTATTTTTAATTTTGAAAGTTTATCAATTGTCAAAGTCCAGGTGCTTAATCTTAGTGTTCTTTATATGCTAAACATATTTGTCTTACGTGTACCGAGGATGGATTGCTCTTTATTTTTTCAATATAGAATGCCATCGTCGAGTTGTGTGTTTGATTATTGTCTGCTAATTAATACTGTTATCTGGAAAATCTCTAAGAAATAACAACCCTAATACTTTCATAAAACACCCTGAAAATTTGAATGCCCATTAACTGTTCAGCTGCAATATATTTCATTCACAATATGGCAGGGCCCTCTAGTGCTCATGCTTGGTCACGTGTCCTCCAAAACTGCCTTAGAGGGGTAAATGTCACATATTGGATCATTTTACTCAGTCTTAGCTTTAAGTGAAATAGTCTATTATTCATAACATTACCTTTTGGAAAAGGAGTTTAGGCATGTCCAATATTATTCAAAAAAATTATTTTCCCCATGCTATAGGGGGAAATGTCTAGTCCATCTATTTTGCTCATAAAAGTAAATGAAATACTTGAGAACCAAGAACAAAAAGTTGGTTAAATTTCTTAAGTAATTCATATAAATGGAAGTAGAACCTAAGTCTTTTGTTCCAAGGTTCAGTTCTGTGCCATGTACATTGGTCTAAGTATTTAATCCATGAAGTTTAAATAAAACTATAAATGTACATGTCCAGAATTCTATATTCCTTTCACTGAATCTTTTCTGGAAGAATAGCACTCTTCTTTTTGGGAAATTTTGGACTGTCTGTTTACAAAACAGTACAATATTATTAGGCGATACACTGCAGAAGGGGTTGTGTTGTACTGGAGTTTGATTTACCCTGCTTAAACAGCGGATTCTCTAACCAAAGTATCCATGAGCAAGAAGATCTTGTTTTATTTATTTTCCAAAGCTGTATCACAGAGCTAGTAGGCAGACTGTAGCTCTTTACAGCTTTAAGATCTTGCCCATTATTTATTATTATTTCAGTAGTTTTTGATCTTTCTTGCATACTTGATGTGGTAAGGTGTCTACATCAAAACAGTGGATCCACATAAGAAAATAGTTCTAATTTCTACATATTGTTGAATAGCATCCTTAAATGATTGGAATTTTCTATTAATAAATGTGTTTGGTATCCATATTTAGCTGTTACAGGGTAGGTCACCCAAACCCAGCAAGTGGGAACTTCACATGGGCAGTGGTGGCGACATGGCTGAACTGGTCAGTGGGGACTGTGATGATGAAGATGGTTGCAGGGGATCAGGAAGTGGAGAAGTCAAGAGGACACTGAAAATCACAGACTGTAAGTGTATGATTCTAACACCACTTCTGAAGCATGGATTTGGAGACATAATTAAGGAAAATTATTATTATGAATATAAAGAAATAATGGTAGTGAATTCAGAAAAATGCAAGAGGAATTGGAAGTGAAAATAAACCCCCCCTTTTTTTTTAGTTATTCAAGACATGCATTCTTGGGGTTTTTGTTTCTTTTTAACTAATGACTTTAAATGGAAATGATATTTTTCTGTGAAAAACTAGTGAATGACCGTCAGTTCTGAGAATTCATAGTTTTAAAGTGGGATAGTCTGTAGGTTGTGAGATAGCTAGTATGGTGGGCAGTAAATGTATCTTGGTGAAACCAGGATGTGTGAGCCCTACTAAATACTAACATTCTGCAATTTTATTATATTATCATGCCATTAGATAAATTGTATTAGGTTTTCATGTTCAAATTACAAAGAAACTGGTTAAATATATGGTTAGTTATGGTGAGAAACTACTTGGGTTTAACTCCTATGAACTGGTTCTTCCAAAAAAGATCTCACCAATTATTCACACTGTTTTGATCATGTGGGTTTAAAAAACATTTCTGGTATTGCTGGACTGGTCACTATTACAAATGATAAAACTACCAAATAATGACAACCAAAAATATCACCAGATGAATTTCCTTTCCTTGTCTTCACATACAAAATGAGGAAGGTAGGCTCTTCATTGTTATGTGCATGTATATGTTCACACAGGCAAGACAACCAAAGTTATCAACTGAGAAAGAAGTGTGAAAGTTAAGGTACCCAGAGCAGCTAACTTTCAACTATTCACTTAATTCAGGTCATACCAAAGGGAATTACTTTATAAAGTAATCTTCTGGACCTGTGCAGCCCTATCTGGAGGCTGGCCTGATAGTCTCCCTCTAAATCACAAAGGGCTGCTTTGGACCTGGTAGAAATGTCTTTTCATGACTTTGGTGGTAGAAGAATTCATTTACTTTTCAGTTCTCTTGTAGTAAATTTAGAACACTACCAACGCTTCAAGTATCAATACCCCATTCCTTCTAGGATCTTGTTTTGTAAGGCAAATATATTGGTTAAAGGAATGGAAGCTGGAGGAGGTACAAAATCAAGACAATATAAAGGTACATGTTTTCCTGTTAGAAACAGTAATAAATTTAACATAGAAAGTAAATAGACAGGGTTTAATACACTGGAGTAGCAATTGAACAAAGGACCACAAAATTCTTTGATGTATTAACACAATTTTCTAGTGAAGATTACACATCTTCTCCTAATGTAGGAGCAGTAGGGATATGTGTTCTTGTTATTGGTACTAATATCATTTATCAGATTGATTTCTCTTGTTTTTCTATCTTTTGTTGTTTAGGCCAAAAAAATAAAGGAAGATAAAGCAAATGGAAAAGGGTTTTCATTAGGAAAATAACATTTTTACTAAGAGTTAAAATGCCTTCCATCGTATTTTGGAATTATGATACATATCTATTAGGATAATATTAAATAATCTTTTATTTTCACTTGATCTTGAGTATTTATATGTACCATAATTTCCTTTCCATTTGAATATTAGCAGGGTTTTAAGGCATTAAAAATTATTATCCAAACAGCTTAGGTTACAATTTTTTCTGTAAATTGCGTGTGTGTGTGTGTGTGTGTGTGTGTGTGTGTGTGTGTGTGTGTAGAATTAGCATTTTAATAGGGATTTTTCACTCCTGAAGTTATTTATAAGTTCAAGAACTTTCTATGTATTAATAGATAACTCTTTCGGCTTATTTCACAAGAAGAGTAGAGACGGTGGAGGATATTCAACTACTAATAGTTTTCTTACAAAACCATGCTTGTCAAGGTGACAAGAATGAATTTTTCACTTTAAAACTGTGTTTTCAATTACTGCTGAAATGGACAGGTATGGTACAAGCAACTATCCATCAGAATTGGGGAAATGATGGTTTTCAGCAACTGCAGGTAAATAATAAAAAAAATCCACATCTGCTGTAAGTGGGTTACCTATCATGTTTCTAAGGGTTTATAGCTGTTGCCTTTCAATTTTTAATAAGTGGTTAGGAACCTACTGTGGATAGCCTGCTGAAATAAAGAGGGACATGGCAAGTAGCAAAGCGTAGGTCACATTTCTATTTTTATAAAGCACTGTAATAGTTTACCTGTGTTTGGCTGGTTAGATATATTGCTAAAGCATTTTATGATATCGTTTTAGGTGGTCTTAATGACTTAAAAATATTGTGCTCTAAAAAGTTTATCAAGGTGTCATTTTTGTTAAAAATTTGAAATGCATCATTATTTCTTCCTTACACTTATGTTTATTCTTTATAAAATACAAGTAGAACATAGTTCATTTGTCAGTTCAAAATGTCTGATTAAAAATAGTTATACATGTATGTTTTTATTTATAGCTATATATAGTTACAAGGAATAATAGTAATACTGTGTCTTATAAATTTAATGATTTTGCTCCATTTATGCAAATGTTCAAAGTTGATAAATATCTTACTGACCAACACTTGAACTGATTTTCTGTTTCTGTTTTGGTTAATGTTTATTTCAGACAAGAGGGATTTATATATTTCAGTGTGCAATGTTTTACCACCAAAATATTTGTGTACCCCTTAGGTATCATTTTGTTTTTGTCAACGATGTTATCAAATGATTTACAAATATTTAGCTTTTAAAACTATCTCTATTTATATCATACCTGTTGGATATGCTTAAATGTGAACTGATGTATTTATAATAAAAAACATCTATACTATGTACTGTTCACTCTTAGGAAACTGAAAATACTTTCTTATTTTAGTAGAGTGGTTTAAAAATCCTAATATTACAGAAAATTTTTTCTATATTTTTTATTGCATCGAATTTGGCTCATAAATGTAGGTATGGTTATTTCACTAGTACCTTGGAATAGCAGGGTTGGAATGGCTTTGAACTTTCATTTCCCCTCATCCTGGACACTTGCCATCCTTTCAAAGTAGCTAAGGGATGGTAGGTTTTAAACGCCAGTGGAAGAAACAAATTCTGTTCTTGTAGCCATGCAGAGCAAAACTACTCTCACTACCATCAATACTTTTCAACTATTTGACTATTCTAATATCCCCAAATTCTGTTATTTTCAACTGTTATAAAACAAACCAAAGTGCCACTAAAGAGAGGCCACAGCAAAACTATCCACATGTACTTTTGAAAATCTGCAGTAGCACTGCTTGCAATTCTTATGTGATGTTATAATTTAAATTGCAGTAACTCCACTTTTAACTAAAAGAATATATAATCCATGATCAAATTTATTTTGGTAAGATGGTTCACAGTAACAATCTCAGACAAAATGAATTTGATCACAAGTTGGTTCAGACACCACACATTCAAAAATAATAGGGTGATTTTAAGTCTTCAGATTGTGTGAGATAATCTCCGTCTATTGTCATATTCATCATTGGTTGTACAATACTATGTAGCATTTTAGCAGTTTTAAACATAATTTTATTTTAACTGAGAAGCCTGTAAATGACAACAGAGGTTTTTAAGAATGTGTTCAAATGACTTTTTCCCCGATAGTGTTTTTAACATACCTCTGCAGAGCAGTCATGAAATGGGTCCCAATGCAGCACTCTGAGCCCTATGCCCTCCTGAATCGCCATCCGGAATGCATGCTAGGAGGCCCCTGAAAGTCTGTCCTGAAAGACACTGAAAGTCTTTCCTGGGAAGGGCTGTTTACCATTTGTTTCTTCTTATCTCCCGGGCTGCTCTTCCTCTTTTATAGGTTCACATCCTCATCTCAAATTCTAAATATTTGAGAAAGCCAGGACTCAGTCTCAAACTTTTATGATCTCTATTCTCACCTACTTTCTGTCCCACAAGCCACCTACTGCACCATAATAGCAATAATAATATGGTAGATAGCCTTTTCCAGCTATAGAGAATTCCCCTATGTGTTACATCAGGAAGTAAGCTGATGAGAACAGAAAGTATTTAATTTAAATGAGATTTATTTGGAAATAAAAGGATAATACATTGGAATATTAAGTTACTAGATCTAGAAAGAACTTTTGGTTGATCTTTGATAGACTAAAATAAATAGAACTATTGTTTATATTGTGCTTTGGATTTGTCACTTAGTAACGAACCTTAGATCAGCCTCTAACAAATGTATCTATAGTGTGATACTAACAGTGACCTTGGAAGAGAATAGTGTATTCCATGTGCATAGTAAAATGAAAATGTCACTTTGTTATCCACTGAAAAATAAAAGGTGCTGATTTATTTAATAATGCAGGATTATAGAGCAAGTGGATATTCTTGGCTTCCTCAAACTTATTTTCACCATAAATCACCTTTATTTCAAAATCTCAGCTAGACATGGAGGTTAAGGAAGAACTCAAAAAGAAAAAAAGTACTTCAAGTTGCATTTTCTTTAGATAATGAAATCTTTATTTTCCAGAACAACTAAAACTATGTAATTATTCATTTTGTACAAATCATTTTGTAATAGTTTACGTTCTCTAGTTGGTGATTTTTTTCTTTCCAATATAAATTATGTAAAACATATAATGCAAGCATGTAATATTTGTTTACATTAATAACAGTTCCAAGTATATAAAAGTAGTTTCTAAAATTCAAGTTTCATCCAATTTGATTAAAATAAAATGTATTCAGCTTATTTTGCTAAGTGTTGATAAATAGACCATTAATAAATTATCCCAAATGTAAGAAACTGTACTGAAAATAACTAAACAGCTATCATTACTTTATTCAGTTAAGCTAAAAATAAATCATCTTTATAAATGTACTTAGACTCTTCCCTTTGTGACACAGTGAAAGTAATCTTGAATAATGACTGAACACTTTTTTTGTGTGTGTGTGGTACACGGGCCTCTCACTGTTGTGGCCTCTCCCGTTGTGGAGCACAGGCTCAGTGGCCATGGCTCACGGGCCCAGCCGCTCCGCGGCATGTGGGATCTTCCCGGACCGGGGCACGAACCCATGTCCCCTGCATCGGCAGGCAAACTCTCAACCACTGCCCCACCAGGGAAGCCCTGAACACTTTGATCTATGTTTTGCAAGTGTCTAATACTGAAGGGTCATGATAAAACCAGAGAAATGCACAAGGAAACACTTCCTGATCCTGTTCAATGTTCAAAGTTGTGAACACTTTGAAATTGTCATCTACCACAGTTTTTACACTACTTATGAAAATTATACTAAAGACAAATGAAATATATATCTAAGATAAATATATTTTAATTAGTATATGATCATTATGAATATTATTCTGATTATACATTTCCATTTTGGTTTCTAAATAATTGAGACTCATGCTACCTGCTTGATGTTTTGTTAACAAGATTGTGTAATAGAATCTGGATACCTGACGAATCATCTAAAATCATCTCTCATCCTCTTTACTAGCTATATATCACAGTCATGGATTAAATAATAGAACTGAAATAAAAGAATTTGTCCTTGAATGCCTAAGGAATGATTTTCATTGCTTTGGCTTAGACACAGAACTGATGTTAAATCACTGAGGTGAGGAGAGGAGACATTAATTAAAGCTTAAGGAGCCTCCTAGCATGCATTCCGGATCAACCAGCTATTCTGTAAATCTTGTAACTAAATCTATACCACACCAGCGGACATAGAATAAAGAAATTATGGTCTCTGTTGACTAGCACAATGCTAAGTATGACTGTGTGATCAATATAGAGAGTAGGGCTTCCCTGGTGGCACAGTGGTTGAGAGTCCGCCTGCTGATGCAGGGGACACGGGTTCGTGCCCAGGTCCAGGAAGATCCCACATGTCGCGGAGTGGCTGGGCCCGTGAGCCATGGCTGCTGGGCCTGCGTGTCCGGAGCCTGTGCTCCACAACGGGAGAGGCCACAACAGTGAGAGGCCCACGTACCACAAAAAAAAAAAAAAAAAAAAAAGAGAGAGTAAAAAATTAAAATTTAAGAAAATATCCTCAGATACATTTGATCATGAGTTCCCCAAAGTCACGTAGCTGTCAATATAATCAGAAACAAACCATATTTGTATATAACCATATCCAGGTCTATTTTTTATATCATCTTGTTACAAATAAACGGAATGATTATTGAAGTTGCAATATTACCCTTCAGTGAGGATGAATGGATAAAATGCAGAAGCAGGTTAGGTATATTTTTAGCTCTTTAATGACTTCATTAGCTCTAATTGTGTAGAAATAGTATTTTCATATAGGTTTTTGACGAATTAAGTGCTCATCTTACTGTAAATAATTAAATAATAGAGCATGTGATCTGGGCTTAGAGGTTCTCAAAGCCTCTTTTCATACAGATCGTGTGGGATTCTTGGTAAGAATACGAGCATCATACAGGAAGTCTTATGTGGGACATTCCTTATGTGTTCCCGGATGATGATTGCTGCTGGTCTAAGGACCATACTATGAGGAGCAAAAATGTATGCCCTTCTTCATTACATCCCTTCTTCTTTTTTTTTTTTAATGTTTTCTTTTACATATTTATTTTTTTATTTTTATTTATTTTTTTATTAGTTTCTGCTTTATAACAAAGTGAATCAGTCATACATATACATCCATTCCCACATCCCTTCCCTCATGCATCTCCCTCCCTCCCACCCTCCCCATCCCACCCCTCCAGGCGGTCACAAAGCACAGAGCTGATCTCCCTGTGCTATGTGGCTGCTTCCCACTAGCTATCTATTTTACATTTGGTAGTGTATATATGTCACTGCCACTCTCTCACTTCGTCCCAGCTTCCCCTTCACCCCGCCCGTGTCAAGTCCATTCTCTATGTCTGCATCTTCTTTTTTGTCCTGCCCCTAGGTTCTTCAGAACCATGTTTTTTTTTTTTTAGATTCCATATATATGTGTTAGTATACAGTATTTGTTTTTCTCTTTCTGACTTATTTCACTCTGTATGACAGACTCTAGGTCCATCCACCTCACTACAAATAACGCAATTTCATTTCTTTTTATGGCTGAGTAATATTCCATTGTATATATGTGCCACATCGTCTTTATCCATTCGTCTGTCAGTAGGCATTTAGGTTGTTTCCATGACATGGCTGTTGTAAATAGTGCTGCAATGAACATTGGGGTGCATGTGTCTTTTTGAATTATGGTGTTCTCTGGGTATATGCCCAGTAGTGGGATTGCTGGGTCATATGGTAATTCTATTTTAGTTTTTTAAGGAACCTCCATACTGTTCTCCATAGTGACTGTATCAATTTACATTCCCACCAACAGTGCAAGAGTGTTCCCTCTTCTCCACACCCTCTCCAGCATTTATTGTTTGTAGATTTTTTGATGATAGCCATTCTGTCTGGTGTGAGGTGATACCTCATTGTGGTTTTGATTTGCATTTCTCTAATGATTAGTTATGATGAGCATTCTTTCCTGTGTTTGTTGGCAATATGTGTATCTTCTTTGGAGAAATGTTTATTTAGGTCTTCTGCCCATTTTTGGATTGGGTTGTTTGTTTTTTTGTTATTGAGCTGCATGTATATTTTTAAGATTAATCCTTTGTCTGGTGCTTTGTTTGCAAATATTTTCTCCCATTCTGAGGGTTGTCTTTTTGTTTTATTCATGGTTTCCTTTGCTGTGAAAAAGGTTTTAAGTTTAATTGGGTCCCATTTTTTTATTTTTGTTTTTATTTCCATTACTCTAGGAGGTGGGTCAAAAAGGATCTTGCTGTGATTTTTGTCATAGAGTGTTCTGCCTGTGTTTTCCTCTAAGAGTTTTATAGTGTCTGGCCTTACATTTAGGTCTTTAATCTGTTTTGAGTGTATTTTTTGTGTATGGTGTTAAGGAGTGTTCTAATTTCATTATTTACATGTACTTCATTCCTTTACAAATTTGTCCAGTTTCCCCAGCACCACTTATTGAAGAGGCTGTCTTTTCTCCATTGTATATTCTTACCTCCTTTATCAAAAATAAGGTGACCATATGGTTTATTTCTGAGCTTTCTATCCTGTTCCATTGATCTATGTTTCTGTTTTTGTGCCAGTACTATACTGTCTTGATTACTTTAGCTTTGTAGTATAGTCTGAAGTCAGGGAGCCTGATTCCTCCACCTCTGTTTTTCTTTCTCTAGATAGCTTTGGCTATTCATGGTCTTTTGTGTTTCCATACAAATTGTAAATTTTTTGGCTCTAGTTCTGTGAAAATGCCTTTGGTAGTTTGATAGGGGTTGCAATGAATCTGTGGAATGCTTTGGGTAGTATAGTCATTTTCACAACGTTGATTCTTCTAATGCAAAAACATGATATATCTCTCCATCTGTTTGTGTCATCTTTGATTTCTTTCATCAGTGTCTTATAGTTTTCTGCATACAAGTCTTTTGTCTCTTTAGGTAGATTTATTCCTGGGTCCTTTACTCTTTTTGTTGCAATGGTAAATAGGAGTGTTTCCTAATTTTTCTTTCAGATTTTTCATTGTTAGTGTGTAGGAATGCAACTGTGCATTAATTTTATGTCCAGATTCATTGATTAGCTCTAGTAGTTTTCTGGTCACATCTTTAGGATTGTCTATGTATAGTACTATGTCATCTGAAAACAGTGACAGTTTTACTTCTTTTCTGGTTTGGATTCCTTTTATTTCTTTTTCTTCTCTGATTGCTGTGACTAAAACTTCCAAAACTATGTTGAATAATAGTGGTGAGAGTGGGCACACTTGTCTTTTTCCTGATCTTAGAGGGAATGGTTTCAGTTTTTCACCATTGAGAATGATGTTGGCTGTGAGTTTGTCATATACACCCTTTATTATGTTGAAGTAGGTTCCCTCTATGCCCACTTTCTGGAGAGTTTTTATCATAAATGGGTGTTGAATTTTGTTGAAAGCTTTTTCTGCATCTATTGAGATTATCATATGGTTTTTATCCTTCAGTTTGTTAATATGGTGTATCACATTGATTTGTGTATATTGAAGAATCCTTGCATTCCTGGGATAAACCCCACTTGATCATGGTGTATGATCCTTTTAATATGCTGTTGAATATTTTTGCACCTATGTTCATCAGTAATATTGGCCTGTAGTTTTCTTTTTTTGTGACATCTTTGTCTGGTTTTGTTTTCAGGGTGATGGTGACCTCGTAGAATGAGTTTGGGAGTGTTCCTTCCTCTTAAAGCAGGATGAACTCTTATAAAGCACTGTCTACATTTATAAATTAGCATTACAAGAAAGCATCATAGGCACCAGGACATTAAGGACTATAACATTTAGGCTGGTAATGGTGGCTTAACCTATATGATTTTTGGTAGCAGTCTCAGTTTGATTGTTTTTAGCTTTGAGTTTACTTTCTTTTTTTAATTTTTATTGGATTATAGTCCATTTACAATGTTGTGTTAGTTTCAGGTGTACAGCAAAGTGAGTCACTTCATGACACCAAAGGAAAGGTACTTCCATCTTTTCTCAGGGTCTGAAGGTGTCAGATTACACTGGCTTCAAGAAAACTTCATCTTGAAAGAGTACCTGTGTTATCTCAGCAGAAATGTTTCATCTTCATCAGCTCCCCCAGATTGCAATGAACACTAAAGAAATATCTTGCACTTTCCCTTTATCACATTACATTCCAACAGAGAGAAATCAAAGTTTCATGTGAACTAACAGAGAGGAGAGAGGGTATCGAAATGGTACCTTTGGAAAACACTCTTTAGAGAAGACAGGAAAAGGGCAATCTGGAAACAAATAACATTTGACTGCAGTGTTTATGAGAAAGTGGCATTGGACAGGGTGGACACATTATTTGGTTTCAGCAGTTGACAATAGGGAGGGGAAGGTACACTGTGAAGAGCAAGTTCCATGGACAAAGGCACAGTGGGGTGGGGAGAGGGGGTAAGGAGCATGCTCACAGAGGCACAAAGTTATTCAAATTGTTTGAAAAAATATTGGAAGTCTAAAAATGGATTAAAAATGTTACAATGGTTTTGAGTTCCAGAGTGAGAAGTTTGTATGTAATTTGGTAGGCCAAAAGGAAATACTAAAAGTTTTTCTGTGTGGTCATTTTGTTTTGGTTTACAGTTATTTGTACTAGCAATACAGTGAACTGGTTAAGAGAAGAAACATGTACAAATAATATACATCTTGCACAAGTAACTTACCACTTACCTTGCACAAATAATTGTTCTATGCCTGAATTTCCTTGAGATGGGGGTAGTAACAGTAATCTCCAAGAAGCATCCTTGTGAGGATTAAATGACTTCATCTATAGACACCATTACCGTAATGCCCAGCCCACCCCCCCCCACTGAAACAAAAAAATAGTTCAGTGAAATACATAAAAAGTTTTCTTAATTGCTTCCATGAACTAGCAAGAAGAGAGGAATCTTTCATAAAACTAGGTGAAATCATAACAGTAATGTAGAGATAAAGATAAATGTAGAGATAGAGATACAGATATAGTGACACACACATGCATACATACAGTTTAAGCAAAATAATAAAGTAAATTTGTATCTAGCCCTCCTCCCAGTTCAAGAACAGAATATTTCCATACCTCTCTGAAAACATCCCACTCTGAGAGTTTACAGTGATCATAAACAATACCTTGCTGGATTTTTCTGGGGTTTGTACTTTATTATAAATGGAATTATATAGCCTTTGTTGTTACACAGTGTGTTCCTTTTGCTTCAGTGTTAAATTTTTGAGGTTCACCTATGTTGGGTGTATATCTACTAATTCATTTTCACCAAAGTATCATATTCTAATTATGAATATACACACCCACTTATTTATTTTATTGTTGATGGATATCAACATTGATTTCAGTTTTTGAATATTGTGAATAATGTTGCTATAAACCATCTTAAACCATCCTGAAGATATCTCTTAATGCTCATGTGTAAGAGGCTCTGCAGTGTATACCTAGAAGTAGCATGACAGAGAAACAAAGCAGAGTATGCATAAGTTTCACTTAAGTGAATTACTGGGAAATGTCAAACTTTGTTACTGGTTAACAAAGTGATTGTGTCAATTTATATTCTCACCAGCAAAAACTAAAAGATCGTCTTGCTCCCCATTTTTGCAAAAACTTTTTTTCCCACTCCCACTACTTTTATATATCTGTCCAAATGTTGGAAGTGGACAATAGTTTATTCTATATTAGTTCCTATTCTCTTTATTGTACTTTTTTCATAAGTATATGAGATTTCTCATATACTTCCTCACCTGAAAATTCTTTCATATCCATAGCCTTTTTATCTTCTACAGGGTTATTTATCTTCTTTGACAGATGTTCTCTGGACAAAGGTCAACTTCAGTGATCCACTTACATATTTTGGTTATGACCTTCAAGAAAGGCAGGATAGATTCTTGAATTTTTCTTTTTATTTAACCAGTTTCAAGAAAATGAATTGGTACCCTCCTTGTCTTTCTCAGAAGGTGACCAATTTTTTAATTTTTTAAAGTATCATTTTGAACTAAGTTTCAAAAACATTTGTAATGCTTATTGAAGTCCAGATTGTCCCACATTTTGCCAATTGACACTTCTTGCATTTGGCTCTTGAGTCCTTTTGACATGATTCTCAAAGTCTTGGCTAGTATCGTTGCTTATAGTACAACAAGGAATTCCAAGCTGAGCTTGTACATTATCTGCCTTAGATACAGAGTCAGTTATTTTTACATGATCCCTTTATTTGTTTTATTAAAAAACAGTTTTTCATGACCATAATATGGGCACAAGGCATGATTCTCAAAGATACAGGTCATAATAGAAATAAATATCTCATAATTACTCATTTGCTTTAGTCTATATTAGATGTACCATATTATAATAATACTAAAATACCCCTACCAATTATGATTACTAAAATCAGTTATATTTTTGCCTATTTTATCATATTCTATCCCCATTTTATGGTGATAATAGATATGGATATTAATGTATATCAAATAGCCCTATGGAGATATATATGTATATATATACAGATATATGTATCTATCTATATACATATATATAGATACATATATATATTTATATACCTATATTTCCTTGGCAAGAAACTATATCAATATAATACAGATACAGATATAGTTAGGTCACCTACTATATCTGCGAGCTATATATTTGATGCTTACTACTAGTTCTTATGTCACAGTTTCTCTAGTTCATTTCTTAAGAAGGACTGATGAGGACAACATTTTACAAGTTTTTACTTGGTGATAAGAGTTTGTACCCCTTTTACATGAAAGTCGATTTTGCTAGCTAGAAGAATGCAGGCTCACATTTTCTTTCTTTGCATTTCTTCACTATACACTGATGTCTATTCTGGCAGAAAGCATTACTGGCAAAATGTCTGACTATGTTCTAATTTTGTTCCCTTTACAAGCAACATATTCTTTTTTCTTTCTTTCTTTTTTTCACCCTTTCAGTGCCCAGCGATTTTTTTCTTTTTTTTTTTTTTTAACTGCAGTAATTTTACTAGAATATAGCTTTCTGGGTAGTTTTAAGTGGACCCTCTCAGTAACATGGTATACTTTTAAAATAAGTAATGTCAAGTCATTTTTTAGCACACTTTTGCTGAATTATAGGTTTAAGTAATTGTTCTCTTCCCTTGTTTTGATTTTCCTCTTCAGAAGCACCTATTGTACATTTGATGAATTGTATTTGCTTATTATCAGTATATTCTCCAATACCTTTTATCTATTCTTAAATTTATTTTTGATTTTTAAAATCCACCTCCTTTTCACTTTCTGTTTCTCTTAAGGTATGAATAGTGATTTTTTTTACTCTTACACTGCCTCTAGATTTTATTTATTTTTAAATGATTTTTTCTTCAATTTTTTTTGAAGTCTCTAACTTTGTTTCTGAATTTTTAAAGTTCTGACTTATTTGGTGTCTTGTATCCTTTTCTTGATAACTTTTAGCTCATTTTAAATGGTATGTGAAATTTTGGGTCTGGTTTTCTGGTGTGCTTTCACTGTTTGTAGAGATGATAGTAGAATACTATTTAACTTTGTGTGAAATTTGGTCTTGATTCTTTTCTGTTGCTTATTTTTACATAAATTTAAATTCCCTAAAATTTTAGAAGGAGGCTTGGTTCAGACATATTTTCTAAATTTACTGAATTTCTAGTCCTATTATTTTAATGTAGTGTTAAATAATGTATGTGGTGGTTTGTTTTCTGAGATATTCTGGCTCTGTTCCCTCCCCTGTATTTACCCGTCTCTTATCTTCCCTAATTCTCCATTGTCCTTATCTCATTAATTCTGAATTCTTCTAGCAGTTTCTCTTCTGTGTGGACCCTAAATGTTTTTTTTTTATTAGTTTCTGCTTTATAACAAAGTGAATCAGTCATACATGTACATCTGTTCCCACATCCCTTCCCTCTTGCGTCTCCCTCCCTCCCACCCTCCCTATCCCACCCCTCCAGGAGGTCACAAAGCACCGAGCTGATCTCCCTGTGCTATGCGGCTGCTTCCCACTATCTATCTACCTTACGTTTGGTAGTGTATATACGTCCATACCTCTCTTTCGCTTTGTCACAGGTTACCCTTCCCCCTCCCCATATCCTCAAGTCCATTCTCAAGTAGGTCTGTGTCTTTATTCCCGTTTTACCCCTAGCTTCTTCATGACATTTTTTTCTTAAATTCCATATATATGTGTTAGCATATGGTATTTGTCTTTCTCTTTCTGACTTACTTCACTCTGTATGACAGACTCTAGGTCTATCCACTTCATTACAAATAGCTCAGTTTCGTTTCTTTTTATGGCTGAGTAATATTCCATTGTATATATGTGCCACATCTTCTTTATCCATTCATCCGATGATGGACATTTAGGTTGTTTCCAGCTCCGGGCTATTGTGAATAGAGCTGCAATGAACATTTTGGTACATGTCTCTTTTTGAATTATGGTTTTCTCAGGGTATATGCCTAGTAGTGGGATTGCTGGGTCATATGGTAGTTCTATTTGTAGTTTTTTAAGGAACCTCCATACTGTTCTCCATAGTGGCTGTACTAATTCACATTCCCACCAGTAGTGCAAGAGTGTTCCCTTTTCTCCACACCCTCTCCAACATTTATTGTTTCTAGATTTCTTGATGATGGCCATTCTGACTGGTGTAGTTTTGATTTGCATTTCTCTAATGATTAATGATGTTGAGCATTCTTTCATGTGTTTGTTGGCAGTCTGTATATCTTCTTTGGAGAAATGCCTATTTAAGTCTTCTGCCCATTTTTGGCTTGGATTGTTTGTTTTTTTGCTATTGAGCTGCATGAGCTGCTTATAAATTTTGGAGATTAATCCTTTGTCAGTTGCTTCATTTGCAAATATTTTCTCCCATTCTGAGGGCTGTCTTTTGGTCTTCTTTATGGTTTCCTTTGCTGTGCAAAAGCTTTGAAGTTTCATTAGGTCCCATTTGTTTATCTTTGTTTTTATTTCCATTTCTCTAAGAGGTGGGTCCGAAAGGATCTTGCTGTGATTTATGTCATAGAGTGTTCTGCCTATGTTTTCCTCTAAGAGTTTGATAGTTTAGGGCCTTACATTTAGGTCTTTAATCCATTTTGAGCTTATTTTTGTGTATGGTGTTAGGGAATGATCTAATCTCATACTTTTACATGTCCCTGTCCAGTTTTCCCAGCACCACTTATTGAAGAGGCTGTCCTTTCTCCACTGTACATTCCTGCCTTCTTTATCAAAGATAAGTTGACCATATGTGCATGGGTTTATCTCTGGGGTTTCTATCCTGTTCCACTGATCTATCTTTCTGTTTTTGTGCCAGTACCACACTGTTTTGATTACTGTAGCTTTGTAGTATAGTCTAAAGTCAGGGAGCCTGATTCCTCCAGCTCCGTTTTTCGTTCTCAAGATTGCTTTGGCTATTCGGGGTCCTTTGTTTTTCCAAACAAATTTTGAAAATTTTTGTTCTAGTTTTGTGAAAAATGCCAGTGGTTGTTTGATAGGGATTGCATTGAATCTGTAGATTGCTTTGCGTAGTAGAGTCATTTTCACAATATTGATTCTTCCAATCCAGGAGCATGGTATATCTCTCCATCTACTTGTATCATCTTTAATTTCTTTCATCAGTGTCTTATAATTTTCTGCATACAGGTCTTTTGTCTCCTTAGGTAGGTTTATTCCTAGATATTTTATTCTTTTTGTTGCAATGGTAAATGGGAGTGTTTTCTTGATTTCACTTTCAGATTTTTCATCATTAGTGTACAGGAATGCCAGAGATTTCTGTGCATTAATTTTGTATCCTGCTACTTTACCAAATTCATTGATTAGCTCTAGTAGTTTTCTAGTAGCATCTTTAGGATTCTCTATGTATAGTATCATGTCATCTGCAAACAGTGACAGCTTTACTTCTTCTTTTCCAATTTGGATTCCTTTTATTTCCTTTTCTTCCCTGATTGCTGTGGCTAAAACTTCCAACCCTAAAAGTTAAGGAAGACTTGCCAGATTAGTTTTGGGAGTTAAAAAGGTTTCAGAGACTCCCGACTCTGTAGTTTTATGTCAGCATCCTTACACTCACCCACTATTAAGAGTGAGCAAAGCATCTCCCATTCTCTGCTGTTTTCAGACTGATTTCTAGTGAATACCTCTTGGCTATTTGCATTCTTTTGTTTTCAAGTGTGTAACTTGCTCTGTTTCTTCCCACTTCTTTCTCCTGCAGACATGCTGATAGCATGTATGTTTTATGGCTATTAGTAATTTGTCCTCACTCATTTGTATGTTGAGGTTCATGAGGATAACTCATGAGATGGGTTGGAAGTAGCTTTTATGTGATTTTGATTTTACTATATAATTGTTCTGCCTTTTTTATGTAAGGATTTGGGAGTTTCCAAGTTATGCTACAACCACACTGCCAGCTTCCCCAGACCTTCCAGATCATTTAAAATGTTTAAGAAAACAGTGATGCACTTGTTTCTCTTTGTTTTTCTAAGGAGAACAGACCATTTCAGTGTTGAGAGCTTATGATTAGTTGAACAATAGCTTTTAGTTATTTGTCATTTCAGACAGCCCATTTCAGTTCTTCTCGGGATACCCAGATACTTTTGACCAAAATAAACAATTTTATTGTCTCTCATATCTTAGTGAAATGAGTGGAGGTACTTAATTCTTCTATCTTTCTTAAGACATATTACTTTAAAATTTTAAGAGATTGTTATGGCTATTGTGCTGGTTATTTATCTGTTGTGTTTCGGCTCTAGGTAACCTTTTAAAATTGTTCTGTGATTATGCAAACTGCATTTCCTAAACTCTGAACTAAATTCCTAAACTACTTGCGATCTATAAATTATATTTCACAGATTATCTTGCCAGCCAGTATACTGTTATTTTTCTGCCAATGGGGTATACTAAAAGAAGATCAAAAGAAGGGAGAGGGGAAAATACATCCTGTTTCCAGTTCTTAACAAGATTACATCAATAGCATAGTGTCAATCCCCTGCCTCCAGGTACTTCTAACATTTGCAGTAGCAACTATGTTATATTCCTTAAAGGGACCTGTGCCAGCTAACTTTGCTTCGATTGATAATCTGACACCAGCAATGTGGTGCCCATGACCGTCTGAATGTCATCCAAGAAGATCTGTACTCCCATTGTCCATCCTGAGAAGTAGAATTCTCTTTCATTGCCCAGGTTCTGGATATTCTATCTCCTGTCCTTCAACCCTCAGAATGGGAGCTACTTCCCATGTTTACCAATATCTATGGTCTTCAACACCCTATTTTTGCTTCACTAACCTTTAAATATCTATATACTAAGTTTTGGTAATATATATCTCTAAAATATCTAGCATACTTCCTGTTCTGTTGATTGGATCCTATCTGATACCGCTGTTCTTAATTGCATTAAGTTAGAATCAAAACCAAATATTATCTGAAAACCAATTAAGACTTTCCTCCTTGTTTTCAAGGGGATAAAATCCTTACAGTTCTCTCTAGATGTATATTCTACCATGTAGGTGAACACCTGTTTTACCATTTCCTCCCAAATCCCAGAGTAAAATAATCATATAGAAAGTTAGGAAAGATAAGCTATTTATGCTTGGGCATATAGAACTGAGAGCAAGAGGAAATAGCGGTCTTCTGGTTGAGAAGTACTCTAGGGATCAGCTCTGGAACCGCTGAATTTTTGTTTTAATTTGGCATGGTGCCTGGTCCACCTGAGGTGATTGGAAGCTCTGCATGAATGTCAATGGAACCACCATTTAAAACTACATATCTGAGGGCTGACTGCTGGGACTATTGGGCTTGGGTCTTCCCTGGAGCCAAGAGTACACGACTGGGAAAGGTTGAGGCAGGACAGTCGAAAACTTACGTGCATACATACATAACAAATAGCAAATGGGACTGGCAATGCTAAGGTACCAAATGTTGGTTCTTGGAAAACAAATGGAAAACAAATTCTAAGTCTCTTTTTTTTTTTTTTTTTACTGTTATTAATTTCAGGTCCTCCTAGATTTGGAATATTTGAATGAACTACTTAAGATACAGTCAAGCACTTCTTCAATAGCCTGTATATTTACCAGACATAGATTTCTAAAGTATAAAGAATAAAGATTTTATTCTCGCAGCCAGCACCAAAACCATTATTAGTTCCTATGGCCCACTCAAGAGTATAGTTCTGTGTACGAGTTGTATTAACTATCACAGATTGTAAGATCTTGAGGGCAATTCAGTTGGTACATTTTTATCTTTCCATACATCACACAACTATTTTTGATCACAGAGTATACAACTTCTGTCAGAATTATTACTGTGCTTGTTTAAAATGCAGTTTGTAGAATTCCACCCCCAAATACTGAATTAACATTTCCATGAGTGGAATCCACAAATTTATAGTTAAAAAGCATAATAAATAATAATTATTCCCAATAAAGGTTGAGAACAACTGCCTCACGGTCCTTACCACAATGCCTCTAAACATGAGACATTTAATGAATGTGCTCTGAATTGCATGATTGAATATGAGTATAATCTACATGTCTCTAAGACACATCTTAATTAACATTAAAAACCAGATTTTATAATGAATTGGTAATATTGACATTCATTTTAGTCAAGACTATTAACTAAAAACCAGAATGAATATAAATCTGTTCACACTCAAGACTATAGCTGTGTTAAATATAGAATACATTTAATAAGCATAATTTTCTTCAACAACTACCAATATTTGTGAATTATATAAATAACTCTTTCGTATTTTCACAGAGTAGAGACCTGACTGTGGAATTATTGCATTAGTATAATGTGCTATTTTGAGTGAAAATTAATGTCAAAAGTAATTATTTGAGTGCTAATTGTTAAACTCGAGTATAAAGCCCTAAACTTAAGAGTGTAATTTTCTAGATTAATATGTAATGTCTCAATTTTGGAAGAGATACATTAACATACTATTGCTTGGAGGTAGTTTTTGATTGATTATGGTTTACTTCCTTTAATTTCCTTGTAACTCTAAAGTTTCATGCTAAATTTTTTTAGAATATAAATAATTATGTTTACCTATTAAGTAATATACAGAATTAATTCCACTTCTCTGGTTATAACTTTGCTAAATAATAGGAATTTTGTATCATGACATTTTTCAGAGTAATTATTAATAGTCCTTACCTTTATAAGTATATTTGATGGAATCTTGTGGGGTTTTATTTTCTGAAATCTAAATTACATTATGGAGCTCATATGGGAATAGTATGGCACTAATTTCATACAAATTTTGTGCTCCAAAGTCAATTTTCATCACTAATGGCTTTACCCCCACCTGTATTTATCTTTTCTTTGATGTCAAGCCCTTACCTCTCAATCCATCCATCCACTCATTGGTTCATTCAACAAATACTTACTTGATACTTCTACTGTGCTAGTCAGCATTCAAACTTTTGCCTCAGGGGGATACAGATGAGTAATCAGGAAATTACAGTACAGTATAGAGAATTTTATTTGTGGAAAAACAGATCTCATGGGAGCATAAAGGAAAGATATCTTACACAGCCTTAGGGATAATGGAATGTTTTGTCAAAAGAATTGAACTATAATCTGCCACCTGAAGAAACAGTTATTAATAGGGTTATGAAGAACCAGAAGCATAATCTCTATAGGAGGACAAAGCAGGAGCAGAAACCTGGTAGCTAGAGAAAGTTGAGCATCATTAGGGAGCTACATGGAATTCCAGAATGCTGTAATATATAATGTAGGCTTGGGATTGTCATAAAGCAAATAATGAATCACTTATCCCTAGCACACCATGCCAAAAATCAGTTCATTGATCCATTTGCACTCTAGTGAGACCTCTCTCATTGCAACGTTGAGAATGCATCTAGAGAAAGCTGTTATTATAGTAATCCAGACATGGTATGTTGATGACGTAAGAGAAAATCAAATATTTTTTTTTCTGTGGTGATTTCTTTACCTCTTCAAGTGAACTTGGCCACACGCTCATCTGCTGACTTAATACATTGTGCATATCTATATTATTACAGTAGAGTTTACTTAGGGTTCTATTTCTTCTTAGACCATGAGTTTCTAAAAATGGTACCCACATCTTGTTCATCTTTATATCCTTGAAACTGAATATACTGCATGCATGAGCAAAGATGCTCAGAAAATCTTTGTTAAGCTAGTGTATGAATATATGCATGTGTAAAGGAAAGTATTTTGAAGTCATCAGGGGGAATATAATAAAACCACACTGGAGTAAAATGGGACTAATAAGAGCAAAAGTATTAGAAAGAGATGGAAAAGTTATAACAGCAAATGATAAAAGTTAACAAGAATTTCTACCGAATATTTCATTTTTCCAATATGTAGATTATCAAGACTATTATATAGTTCTAAGGTTTATTGTATTTCAGGATGTCTTATTGTCTTTGAAGATAACTTGTCATCATTGCACAATGGTCCGATATGAAGGTTCAGCAAAACATGTTCAAGATCATTGAACAATGGCAAGAATAGTAAAAATCTTCCTATTTCAAAGAAGAAGATTGTATGATCTAGCAATCGTGTTCCTTGGTACAAAAATCTGTACGTGAATGTTTTTAACAGCTTTATTCATAATTGCCAAAACTTGGAAGCAACCAAGATGGTCTTCAGTAGGTGAATGGATAAACTGTGGTACATCCAGAAATGAGATATTATGTGCCAAAAAGAAATAAGCTATCAAGCCATTAAAAGACATTTAAAAAAATACTTTAAATGCACTGTTTCACTAAGTGAAAGAAGCCAGTGTAAAAAGGCTGTAAACTGTATAATTCCAACTATGACATCTGGAAAAAGCAAAATTATAGTGACAGTAAAAAGATCAGTGGTTGCCAGGGGGAGGGAGGGATGAATAGAGGAAGCATGGAGGATTTTTAAGGCAGTGAAAATACTGTCTATGATACTAACTTGACCCTTGAACAATGCAGGGTTGGGGCACTGGCCCCCCTCTCCTGCCCCTGTGTAGTCGAAAATCCACATGTAACTTTATAGTCAGCCCTTCCTATCTCTGGTTCTGCATCCTTGGATTCAGCCATCCTCGCTCGTATCATGTAGTGCTGTAGTATGTATTTATTGAAAAATATCCACGTATAAGTGGATCCACTCAGTTCAAACCTATGTTGTTCAAGGGTCAAATGTATAATGATGGAAACATGTCATTATACATCTGTCCAAACTCATAGGATGTACAATACCAAGGGAAACTCCTAAGGTAAACTATGGACTTTGGGAGATAATGATGTGTCAGTATAGGTTTATCAGTTGTAACAAGTGTACCCCTCTGGTGAAGGATGTTGATAGTGGGGAAAATGTGTGTAGGTGTAGGGGCAAATCTTTCTACTTTCTGCTCAGTTTTCCTGTGAAACTAAAACTGCTCTAAAAGGAATGTTTGTTAATTTTAAAAAAGGTCAACTTTAATGTTTATAAAATACAAATATAAAATATGAAAACAGATTTTAAATATTTAAAATAATAATAATTCTCAATAGCTAACTGATGTTTTAAAAACAGTAGTGAATAGTCAGTTTTAGAGCCCAGGTCTGTTCTGGGTATTTACGTGTTAAATTATTTAATCTTAACAAACCTCTATATGATAGGGCATATTGTTTTCCCTGTTTGGCACACATACATTGAGATCTTTGCCCAAGGTCACATTAGTTTCAGTTAGCGTGCTACAGAACTAGGATCAGTGCCAGGCAATAGTACTTTGGACAAGAATAACAGAATAGTCTCCACAAGTTGTGCGTAAGAGGCTCTGTGCCATATTTTTAAATGTTTTGAAAATCTTTTTGCATACATGGGTGAAGTTGAAACTTGCAAAAGAAACTTTTTGAAAGAGAAGTATATTTAGAAAGGATATTTCCAAATATTAGTCTAAATATCTGGAGAAGCAATTTTTTAAAATAGTGTTCAATTATATGCTTCATACACAGCAAGGGTTTATTCTATTGTACTTTGGATAGGACAAAAATATATAAAACTTTACAGTAAAGTGAAAAGTGGCTTTATAGAGGAAGTATATCAGACAATATATAAAGTAACATGAATTCTAATTGTAGGTCTGTCACTAATGTCCAGGAGCTTTGAGTGAGTCTTGGATATCATTTGCCTACCATGTAAAATCAAGGGATGTGAACATAATGCTCCCAAATTCCATTTTGTTTCTCAAATATTATGTTTCAGGAAAGAGCGCATTTTAAAATAATGGTCATTTATTTAGAAAATGTCTTAGGCATAATTGATTTTTTGGAAGCTATTCTTACTATGATAAAACCCATTGGATAAAGACCACCAGAAAATCTCCCATTGTCAAAGTTAGGTTTATTAATTAAATTAAATTAATTAAATTAATTAAAGTTAGGTTTAGTATCAAGGGAGACAATGCACCATAAGAGCTGTGAAGCAACTCAGTATGAGGCCATTGCAATAGACGGTTTATAGGTGTGTTCTTGTGATGGACTATTTTAGGTTTGCACTAGGGCCGAACCATTCTAAAGAACTTGAATGGAGAACAGGTC